>NC_058107.1:20781499-21128999 GCF_914725855.1 Thunnus albacares | reverse complement strand
AGGTTCTCCTGCACTCTTGGAAGTAGAGATGGAGGGATATTCAATTGGCTGCAATCTGCAACCTCACTGCACTGCCTACATACTGGTCCTTTAAGTCTGTTTTTCTGCAAAATATTCTGCAGCAGTTGAGGAGTTTGTCACACCTCTTGAGTCTACATTTAGTAATCACATTTGAGGTATACTTTTTCGCCACCAGTCTCATATTTAATTGAAGAGTTCCTTCCTTTATTCAGTCACATAAATACCAACATATTTCAAGGAAGGAAGCAGAAAACTACACTGAGGCCCGTGTTTTGGCAATTTTGCAAATCCACTGACAGAGGAACGAAACAAAAATCTCTTACAGTATTGTTACACTTTTAGTTAGTTTTTAGTATGTGCAGAGATGAAAAACTTAACACCTTTTATACTTAGGAACTCTTCCCCCTTGTCAAGGCTGCCAGACATTTCTCCGCTCTCTGTGTAGGAGCGGCTGAGATTGTCACTAAAATGAAAATACCTGGCCCACCTTAAAGGTCAGTCCTGGTCAGGTTCCAATGGGCACCAGGTGTAGCTCATTTATGCTTCATCATAGGCTAACTTTGGGGCTAAAGCCCTTCACTTTAATCAGCAGATGGCAAGCAAGACACAGGAACTTGGCTTGGGTCTTAAGGAGTTTTAGCATTTATTCACCGACAAATAGGCTTAACTGTACACACACTGCAATGCTACGTTCACGGCTATACTGCTAACATTAGGGCACAACCAGCCCTGTGACAGTGACTTTAACTTTTAATCAGCAATGGGACGAGGTGCTGCTGATAACAGGAATATAAGCACACAAAAGCTGCCTCGTATAACTGAACGCCTGCTTCTAGCATCCAGGTGACATTATCTGTGACAGCAGCTGTGTTGAGTTCATGTTTACAGGCAGGTGATCCGCAGACAGCATGCACAGCGACCAGTTCGCTATGTTATCTGGTGAGGGGGTGCACTTAATCAGTTTATCAAACAACTAAAACAGGCAGCGCTCATCTTCAGGTTGTGGTAGGAGACTAGCGGGGCGTGCTATAGTTGTTTGATATATTGATTAAGTGCACCCCCTCACCAGAGCACATCAAAAGTTGTAGCATGACGTGTTTGAGATCATCTGCTTTATTTAACATCCTATGATGTGAGTATTGCACATCGCGATGTCGATGCTGAGACGACATATCCTGCAGCCATAAATAAAGATATGCACGTGTGGTTTGTGTAATTACCCTCACACCCCTCTGACCAGAACGTTTCAGGCTTGATCTTATCTGTAATTATATGTGTATACAGTTCTGTGCATTTTTGTCCTCATGGGTTAAACTCAAAATTGATCAAGTTTCAGTTTAGATTTGGTAAAGGATTATCAGTAAGTGGTCACAGATCCGAGAGGGCGCAGGGGGTTGATGCGGTAGTGGGGGTTGACCGCACAAGTTGATACTTCCCCTGTGACTTATAGGCAGAAGAAAGACCAAACTTTAGTTGAGAGTATAAACTACAATGAAGGTCAGAGTCAGTGTGAGATGGTTTCTCTTTCAAAACTACTTGCATTTTTTAGCAATGACTGCCATAGGGGAAGCTGTGCAGTTATAAAGTAAAAATAAAGTAATAACAGTAACTCTGCTTGGTGTTGTGTTGAAGTGACACATTTTACAGATCACATCTGAGCCCAATATTACATGTTTTTGAAGTTAAAGTCCATGTTTGGGTGCATGTGATTGACAAACATCTGCATTGTCAGTGTCTGTCATAAGACCAATAATGTATATCTTACTAACCAGATTACGAGAAAATCCCCTTTAAATATTTCAACATAATTCTTGTGTATTACTGAAGTCATGCTTGACTTCCCTTTTAGCGTAAATGAAGAGCATGCATGTAATTCATACTGTGCCAGTATGCAGGCTGACAACAATAGTGGAATATCAAAACAATTAGTTTTCATATTTGCAAAATGTAGCCTATTAGAGCCCTCATAGAGAGACTTAAAGGACAGGTTCACAATTTTTTAAGTCCTAAAACAAAAGTCAGGTGTGACCTGACATTGAAACAGGTTTTTCTTGTCATAATCATTCCTCCTGTTCATACTGACCAATAGAAGATCCCTTCATAATGCACTTACAATGTAAGTGATGAGGGACAAAATCCACAAACCTCCTTCTGTGCAAAAGTGTATGTAAGTTTATTGGAAGCTTCAGCTGTTCAAATGAGTTAAATCAAGTAGATATCTTTCAACTTAAGTGCCAAATTCATAGAAAACATTGTCAAGATACAGAGGGAATATTTTACCAAGACTGTAACTGTGGAAGATATCCACTTTGACTAATTTGACTAACTAAAACTGCTGCAGCCTCATATAAGTTTAAGATACACATTTAAATACATAAAACAAGGATTTTGTCCCCCATCGCTTATATTGTAAGTGCATTATGAAGGGATCTTCTAATGTATGAACAGGAGGAATGATTATGGCAGGAAAAACTTGTTTCAGTGTTCATTTGGGTGCCTGGCTGTTGTTTTACAACAGATTTTAAAATGTTAACCTATCCTTTTAAGTTTTTAAAACCTGCTAATACAGTTGTTTTAATTATTGGCAGCAGATTACTCTATTCATTATAGTGCTCAAATGTGCTTTAGAGATATGTGATTCAAGTTTGTTTAGGGTCATTACATGCATTTAAGTATTTTCTTTACTGAATGTACTTCAATGAAATAGGTAGTTGACATGCAGACAGCCGTTACTCAATATTATTTTGGGTGAACTAGAGGAGCAGGTGTTTGTGGTTTTTAGTCTCATGCTCTTATAATTATGAACCCTGTTTCGGGGGAACCAAACCATTTTATCTAAACCTTGATATCTAACTGTTTTCAAATGGGTCATCAAATGCTAAACATCAGCAGCTGCTAAAACTTAAAGGATAGGTTCACATTTTTTCATGTCTGTCTCAAAACAACAGTGTGCTCATATGAACCCAGAAAGAGGTTTTCCTTGCTGTACATGATGAAGGGATCTTCTAATGGTCAGTAGGAACAGGAGGAATGATTATGACAAGAAAAACCTGTTTCAATGTTCATTTGGGCACCTGACTGTTGTTTTAAGACAGACTTGAACAATTCTGAACCTGTCCTTTAAAGATCCCTTCCAGACATGTATAAAGAAATATAAAAATACTTTGTTTGGAACAATAATATGTGTCTATAATGATTTTTCCACAAAAAAAGTATAATTACCATGTTAAATTCCTTCAAATGGTATCTACTCCTCATGAAGAGTCATGTAAATATATTTAATTTTAGAAGTTTAACTGCTGGACACAAGTTGTCTCCTACATCACTGTAAAGTCAATTCTCAGTGTTTGTGCACTGGAGGTTTCAAGTTTCAGCATCACACTTGTGTAAGTTGCATATTGGACCACAATTAGCTTCCAAACAGTTGCGATGTCACAAATCATGCTCATGGGCCCACATCTTAAAATTGGTTTCTCTAACCCACAAGCCACATAAAAGAAGACAACATCCAATTTTCAGATAAACATTCTCACCGCATGTATTTTTTTTACTGCAAATGTAAGAAACAAGGAGATATTTTGTTTTGATTATATTTATAGTTACAAGGTAATAATTTGTACATAAAGTCATAAGTACGAAAAAAAGTGATTAATGTCCTGGACTTCAATAACAACAACACAGCAGATGTTTTTAAGGTGTAGCTTGGTGTAAATATTAAGTACATAAATCATTTCACTTATGCAATAATATGTTTTTGCAAAAGCAATATTTAGAAAGGTGCAGTCAATATAAAGAGAAGTAAAAATAACATCTTTTGACAAAATATTTCACAACTTTACAATAGTATATGTTTTGCAAAAGCAATTACCAGGATTATTTTAAAAAGTGCAGTTAATATACACTGGATAACTACTGTATATGAGAAGTAAATATAACAACGCTGTAGCACTTACATGAGACCTTTAAGAGAAATGTGTCCCTTTTGATCAGATTTATAGCTACCGAGCTGCACTCTCATGCTTGACTGTGACTTTTTGATCAAAGCTGGCTGAGCGACTGGGAGCCTGTTTCTCGGGTTTTCCTCTCTGTACTTTCAGCAACAGCTGATTTGGGCAGATGAAGAGCTTTCCTGCAGAAGTTCTTGAAGACAGAGCTGGAGAAGTAGTAGACCACAGGATCCAACACGGTGTTGAGATAGGTCATGCTGATGGTGATGTAAAATGCGGAGGTCAGGTACTCCATTTTTGGACAGATTTCAGATTCAGGGTCGGTCTTGGCTACCTGTAAGGTCTTGATCCAAATCAGCAGCTGTACGATGTTGCTTGGGAGGAAGCAAATAATAAAGAGCACCAACACCACTGTGATGGCGCACAGAGCCTTCTTGATCTTTGGATTCTGTGCCAGCTGTCTCCCTCTCAGATGGACAATAATGCGCACTGTGCAGAAGACCATCACAAGCAGAGGCATATAGAAGGAAAACAGAAATGCAAATTTATGCCAGGTGAGACTGTAGTCAGATGCAGCCTTAATCACGAAGCTCTCACACTTATCCGTGTTGTTGTGTTCCAAAGTGAAGACATGAGCAGTCATAGAAACGGTGAGCAACCACAGTGCAAATGCTCCGCATACAGCTTTGGAGACACTCAAGTAGTTGATGGGATGATGAGGATGCACCACACGCATGTACCTGTCCAGAGCGATAGCCATCAAGAAGAAGGCACTTCCACTGCGGTTCATTGCCAACATGAAGAGGCAGAAGTTGCAGAAAGGGTCTCCAAACATCCACTTGATCCCAGAGATGTAGTAGCTGGCACGGAAAGGCAAAGCCAAACTGAGCAGAAAGTCAGCCATCGCCAGGTTGAAGAGTAACACCGTGCTGCTCTTCCAGGGCTTCAGGTGGAAGCAGAAGATCCAGAGAGCCAAACCATTGCCAAGGACTCCAAGAACAAACTCTGTTATCAACAGAGGAGGGAGCACGCTGCTCAGCAGAGTTCCATTGAAGTCGCATGGCATCTTGAGACACGTGATACCTCTCTGGCTGCAGATGAAGAAATTAACCCCGCTTGAGGACTGCCTACATTCTTTGAAGGGGAACATCTAACACACAAAAAAAAGTGTTTGTGGTTTCAGCATTCTCAGGAAACGTGGGTTCTGCTTTTCAAATTAGAGTTAACTCTTGGTTAAAGACACAAGAACGTCTAGCAAGTTGCAAAGGGGTTCAATAATGATGTCAGAGGGGCCAGCAGGTATCAGCTCACTGGAAACCTATAAAAATTGTATAATTTAAGGATTGTTTAATTGAGTTCTATATCGTATTGCAACAAATCCATTTGAATCAAGTCTTTCATAGGCAAGGAATGAGACTTTGAAAATGGGCAATTAGTTACTTGATTCTTGATTATGAAGTTGTATTTCTCTGTAATTAGCAATTTATGGTGGCTTTCAATAAAAAAAAAGACATTTACACAATTTGTTACAAAGTTGGACGGATCTGCTGAAATTATACAGAAATTGGTGACAATATAAAAGGTTAAAAAAATGTACTTCAGTTTACTGGCCTGCAGAAGTTAGACAGAAACTATTTGGAGGTTAAGCTGTCATGATCAGGGGAAATTAGGCAAAAGTTGGAAATGACTTGCTTATTATCATCTACTTCACATGAAATTATTACGAAACCAGCAGACTTGTAAAATAAAGTATTACTGAAAAAAATGCCAAAATTCTCTGATTCCAGCCTCTTAAATGAATATAATATAATACAAATGAATATTTTCTTCTTTTTTTTTTAGTCTTCTGTGACAGTAAACTGAACATCTTTGGATTGTTGATTGTTGGTCGAGAGTAAGTTCATTATGAAGGGATCTTCTAAGGGTCAGTATGAACAGGAGGAATAATTATGGCTCGAAAAAACTATTTCAATGTTCATTTGGGCACCTGACTGTTGTTTTAAGATGGACTTGAAACACTCTGAACCTGTCCTTTAAAGATCCCTTCCAGACATGTATAAAGAAATATAAAAGTACTTTGCTTGGAACAATAATATGTGTCTATTATGATTTTTCCACAAAAAAAGTATAATTACCATGTTAAATTCCTTCAAATGGTATCTACTCCTCATGAAGAGTCATGTAAATATATTTAATTTTAGAAGTTTAACTGCTGGACACAAGTTGTCTCCTACATCACTGTAAAGTCAATTCTCAGTGTTTGTGCACTGGAGGTTTCAAGTTTCAGCATCACACTTGTGTAAGTTGCATATTGGACCACAATTAGCTTCCAAACAGTTGCGATGTCACAAATCATGCTCATGGGCCCACATCTTAAAATTGGTTTCTCTAACCCACAAGCCACATAAAAGAAGACAACATCCAATTTTCAGATAAACATTCTCACCGCATGTATTTTTTTTACTGCAAATGTAAGAAACAAGGAGATATTTTGTTTTGATTATATTTATAGTTACAAGGTAATAATTTGTACATAAAGTCATAAGTACGAAAAAAAGTGATTAATGTCCTGGACTTCAATAACAACAACACAGCAGATGTTTTTAAGGTGTAGCTTGGTGTAAATATTAAGTACATAAATCATTTCACTTATTCAATAATATGTGTTTGCAAAAGCAATATTTAGAAAGGTGCAGTCAATATAAAGAGAAGTAAAAATAACATCTTTTGACAAAATATTTCACAACTTTACAATTACATATGTTTTGCAAAAGCAATTACCAGGATTATTTTAAAAAGTGCAGTTAATATACACTGGATAACCACTGTATATGAGAAGTAAATATAACAACGCTGTAGCACTTACATGAGACCTTTAAGAGAAATGTGTCTCTTTTGATCAGATTTATAGCTACCGAGCTGCACTCTCATGCTTGACTGTGACTTTTTGATCAAAGCTGGCTGAGCGACTGGGAGCCTGTTTCTCGGGTTTTCCTCTCTGTACTTTCAGCAACAGCTGATTTGGGCAGATGAAGAGCTTTCCTGCAGAAGTTCTTGAAGACAGAGCTGGAGAAGTAGTAGACCACAGGATCCAACACGGTGTTGAGATAGGTCATGCTGATGGTGATGTAAAATGCGGAGGTCAGGTACTCCATTTTTGGACAGATTTCAGATTCAGGGTCGGTCTTGGCTACCTGTAAGGTCTTGATCCAAATCAGCAGCTCTACGATGTTGCTTGGGAGGAAGCAAATAATAAAGAGTACCAACACCACTGTGATGGCGCACAGAGCCTTCTTGATCTTTGGATTCTGTGCCAGCTGTCTCCCTCTCAGATGGACAATAATGCGCACTGTGCAGAAGACCATCACAAGCAGAGGTATATAGAAGGAAAACAGAAATGCAAATTTATGCCAGGTGAGACTGTAGTCAGATGCAGCCTTAATCACGAAGCTCTCACACTTATCCGTGTTGTTGTGTTCCAAAGTGAAGACATGAGCAGTCATAGAAACGGTGAGCAACCACAGTGCAAATGCTCCGCATACAGCTTTGGAGACACTCAAGTAGTTGATGGGATGATGAGGATGCACCACACGCATGTACCTGTCCAGAGCGATAGCCATCAAGAAGAAGGCACTTCCACTGCGGTTCATTGCCAACATGAAGAGGCAGAAGTTGCAGAAAGGGTCTCCAAACATCCACTTGATCCCAGAGATGTAGTAGCTGGCACGGAAAGGCAAAGCCAAACTGAGCAGAAAGTCAGCCATCGCCAGGTTGAAGAATAACACCGTGCTGCTCTTCCAGGGCTTCATGTGGAAGCAGAAGATCCAGAGAGCCAAACCATTGCCAAGGACTCCAAGAACAAACTCTGTTATCAACAGAGGAGGGAGCACGCTGCCCAGCAGAGTTCCATTGAAGTCGCATGGCATCTTGAGACACGTGATACCTCTCTGGCTGCAGACAAAGAAATTAACCCCGCTTGAGGACTGCCTACATTCTTTAAAGGGGAACATCTAACACACACAAAAAAAAGTGTTTGTGGTTTCAGCATTCTCAGGAAACGTGGGTTCTGCTTTTCATCAAATTAGAGTTAACTCTTGGTTAAAGACACAAGAACGTCTAGCAAGCTGCAAAGGGGTTCAATAATGATGTCAGAGGGGCCAGCAGGTATCAGCTCACTGGAAACCTATAAAAATTGTATAATTTAAGGATTGTTTAATTGAGTTCTATATCGTATTGCAACAAATCCATTTGAATCAAGTCTTTCATAGGCAAGGAATGAGACTTTGAAAATGGGCAATTAGTTACTTGATTCTTGATTATGAAGTTGTATTTCTCTGTAATTAGCAATTTATGGTGGCTTTCAATAAAAAAAAAAAAGACATTTACACAATTTGTTACAAAGTTGGACGGATCTGCTGAAATTATACAGAAATTGGTGACAATATAAAAGGTTAAAAAAATGTACTTCAGTTTACTGGCCTGCAGAAGTTAGACAGAAACTATTTGGAGGTTAAGCTGTCATGATCAGCGGAAATTAGGCAAAAGTTGGAAATGACTTGCTTATTATCATCTACTTCACATGAAATTATTACGAAACCAGCAGACTTGTAAAATAAAGTATTACTGAAAAAAATGCCAAAATTCTCTGATTCCAGCCTCTTAAATGAATATAATATAATACAAATGAATATTTTCTTCTTTTTTTTTTAGTCTTCTGTGACAGTAAACTGAACATCTTTGGATTGTTTATTGTTGGTCGAGAGTAAGTTCATTATGAAGGGATCTTCTAAGGGTCAGTATGAACAGGAGGAATGATTATGGCTCGAAAAAACTATTTCAATGTTCATTTGGGCACCTGACTGTTGTTTTAAGATGGACTTGAAACACTCTGAACCTGTCCTTTAAAGATCCCTTCCAGACATGTATAAAGAAATATAAAAATACTTTGCTTGGAACAATAATGTGTGTCTATTATGATTTTTCCACAAAAAAAGTATAATTACCATGTTAAATTCCTTCAAATGGTATCTACTCCTCATGAAGAGTCATGTAAATATATTTAATTTTAGAAGTTTAACTGCTGGACACAAGTTGTCTCCTACATCACTGTAAAGTCAATTCTCAGTGTTTGTGCACTGGAGGTTTCAAGTTTCAGCATCACACTTGTGTAAGTTGCATATTGGACCACAATTAGCTTCCAAACAGTTGCGATGTCACAAATCATGCTCATGGGCCCACTCCTTAAAATCTGATTTTCAATAAGCACAGAGAAACTTTCCACTTTCAACAGATAAATGTGAAAACAGCCTTCTAGTGTCAAACTCTGCACATACATCATTCTGCACAGTGAAGCTCAAACATCCAACTGTGGGAAAAGTAAAAAGAAAAACATTTTTTAGAGGAGGGTCACTTTAAATTATATATATTTTTTGATATTACATATAACACAAGTAAGTGTTGTCCTGTTTTCCATGTCACATGATTCTACAACTCAACTCTTTTTCACTCATTCATTAAGTTTGAATTAAAGGCTTCGCTGTCTGTGATCCAACAGGTGGACGTCCACTAACTAAGAAAAATGGTTTCTCTAACCCACAAGCCACATAAAAGAAGACAACATCCAATTTTCAGATAAACATTCTCACCATTCGCATGTATTGTTTTTTACTGCAAATGTAAGAAACAAGGAGATATTTTGTTTTGATTATATTTATAGTTACAAGGTAATACATTGTACATAAAGTCATAAGTACGAAAAAAGTGATTCATGTCCTGGACTTCATTAACAACAACACAGCAGATGTTTTTAAGGTGTAGCTTGGTGTAAATATTAAGTACATAAATCATTTCACTTATGCAATAATATGTTTTTGCAAAAGCAATATTTAGAAAGGTGCAGTCAATATAAAGAGAAGTAAAAATAACATCTTTTAACAAAATATTTCACAACTTTACAATTACATATGTTTTGCAAAAGCAATTACCAGGATTATTTTAAAAAGTGCAGTTAATATACACTGGATAACTACTGTATATGAGAAGTAAATATAACATCGCTGTAGCACTTACATGAGACCTTTAAGAGAAATGTGTCTCTTTTGATCAGATTTTTAGCTACCGAGCTGCACTCTCATGCTTAACTGTGACTTCTTGATCAAAGCTGGCTGAGCGACTGGGAGCCTGTTTCTCGGGTTTTCCTCTCTGTACTTTCAGCAACAGCTGATTTGGGCAGATGAAGAGCTTTCCTGCAGAAGTTCTTGAAGACAGAGCTGGAGAAGTAGTAGACCACAGGATCCAACACGGTGTTGAGATGGATCATGCTGATGGTGATGTAAAATGCGGAGGTCAGGTACTCCATTTTTGGACAGATTTCAGATTCAGGGTGGGTCTTGATTACCTGTTGGGTCTTGATCCAAATCAGAAGCTGTACGATGTTGCTTGGGAGGAAGCAAATAATAAAGAGTACCAACACCACTGTGACGAAGCACAGAGCCTTCTTGATCTTTGGATTCTGCCCCAGCTGTCTCCCTCTCAGATGGACAATAATGCGCACTGTGCAGAAGACCATCACAAGCAGAGGCATATAGAAGGAAAACAGAAACGCAAATTTATACCAGGTGAGACTGTAGTCAGATGCAGCCTTAATCACGAAGCTCTCACACTTATCCGTGTTGTTGTGTTCCAAAGTGAAGACATGAGCAGTCATAGAAATGGTGAGCAACCACAGTGCAACTGCTCCGCATACAGCTTTGGAGACACTCAAGTAGTTGATGGGATGATGAGGATGCACCACACGCATGTACCTGTCCAGAGCGATAGCCATCAAGAAGAAGGGACTTCCACTGCGGTTCATTGCCAACATGAAGTGGCAGAAGTTGCAGAAAGGGTCTCCAAACATCAACTTGATCCCAGAGATGTAGTAGCTGGCATGGAAAGGCAAAGTCAAACTGAGCAGAAAGTCAGCCATCGCCAGGTTGAAGAGTAACACCGTGCTGCTCTTCCAGGGCTTCAGGTGGAAGCAGAAGATCCAGAGAGCCAAACCATTGCCAAGGACTCCAAGAACAAACTCTGTTATCAACAGAGGAGGGAGCACGCTGCTCAGCAGAGTTCCATTGAAGTTGCATGGCATCTTGAGATCCGTGATACCTCTCTGGCTGCAGATGAAGAAATTAACCCCGCTTGAGGACTGCCTACATTCTTTGAAGGGGAACATCTAATACAAAAAAGTGTTTGTGGTTTCAGCATTCTCAGGAAACGTGGGTTCTGCTTTTCAAATTAGAGTTAACTCTTGGTTAAAGACACAAGAACGTCTAGCAAGCTGCAAAGGGGTTCAATAATGATGTCAGAGGGGCCAGCAGGTATCAGCTCACTGGAAACCTATAAAAATTGTATAATTTAAGGATTGTTTAATTGAGTTCTATATCGTATTGCAACAAATCCATTTGAATCAAGTCTTTCATAGGCAAGGAATGAGACTTTGAAAATGGGCAATTAGTTACTTGATTCTTGATTATGAAGTTGTATTTCTCTGTAATTAGCAATTTATGGTGGCTTTCAATAAAAAAAAGACATTTACACAATTTGTTACAAAGTTGGACGGATCTGCTGAAATTATACAGAAATTGGTGACAATATAAAAGGTTAAAAAAATGTACTTCCGTTTACTGGCCTGCAGAAGTTAGACAGAAACTATTTGGAGGTTAAGCTGTCATGATCAGTGGAAATTAGGCAGAAGTTGGAAATGACTTGCTTATTATCATCTACTTCACATGAAATTATTACGAAACCAGCAGACTTGTAAAATAAAGTATTACTGAAAAAAATGCCAAAATTCTTTGATTCCAGCCTCTTAAATGAATATAATATAATACAAATAAATATTTTCTTTTTTTTTTTCAGTCTTCTGTGACAGTAAACTGAGCATCGTTGGATTGTTGATTGTTGGTCGAGAGTAAGTTCATTATGAAGGGATCTTCTAAGGGTCAGTATGAACAGGAGGAATGATTATGGCTCGAAAAAACTATTTCAATGTTCATTTGGGCACCTGACTGTTGTTTTAAGATGGACTTGAAACACTCTGAACCTGTCCTTTAAAGATCCCTTCCAGACATATATAAAGAAATATAAAAATACTTTGCTTGGAACAATAATGTGTGTCTATAATGATTTTTCCACAAAAAAGTATAATTACCATGTTAAATTCCTTCAAACAAATCATGCTCATGGGCCCACTCCTTAAAATCTGATTTTCAATAAGCACAGAGAAACTTTCCACTTTCAACAGATAAAGGTGAAAACAGCCTTCTAGTGTCAAACTCTGCACATACATCATTCTGCACAGTGAAGCTCAAACATCCAACTGTGGGAAAAGTAAAAAGAAAAACATTTTTTAGAGGAGGGTCACTTTAAATTATATATATTTTTTGATATTACATATAACACAAGTAAGTGTTGTCCTGTTTTCCATGTCACATGATTCTACAACTCAACTCTTTTTCACTCATTCATTAAGTTTGAATTAAAGGCTTCGCTGTCTGTGATCCAACAGGTGGACGTCCACTAACTAAGAAAAATGGTTTCTCTAACCCACAAGCCACATAAAAGAAGACAACATCCAATTTTCAGATAAACATTCTCACCATTCGCATGTATTGTTTTTTACTGCAAATGTAAGAAACAAGGAGATATTTTGTTTTGATTATATTTATAGTTACAAGGTAATACATTGTACATAAAGTCATAAGTACGAAAAAAAGTGATTCATGTCCTGGACTTCAATAACAACAACACAGCAGATGTTTTTAAGGTGTAGCTTGGTGTAAATATTAAGTACATAAATCATTTCACTTATGCAATAATATGTTTTTGCAAAAGCAATATTTAGAAAGGTGCAGTCAATATAAAGAGAAGTAAAAATAACATCTTTTGTCAAAATATTTCACAACTTTACAATTACATATGTTTTGCAAAAGCAATTACCAGGATTATTTTAAAAAGTGCAGTTAATATACACTGGATAACCACTGTATATGAGAAGTAAATATAACATCGCTGTAGCACTTACATGAGACCTTTAAGAGAAATGTGTCTCTTTTGATCAGATTTATAGCTACCGAGCTGCACTCTCATGCTTGACTGTGACTTTTTGATCAAAGCTGGCTGAGTGACTGGGAGCCTGTTTCTCGGGTTTTCCTCTCTGTGCTTTCAGCAACAGCTGATTGGGGCAGATGAAGAGCTTTCCTGCAGAAGTTCTTGAAGACAGAGCTGGAGAAGTAGTAGACCACAGGATCCAACACGGTGTTGAGATAGGTCATGCTGATGGTGATGTAAAATGCGGAGGTCAGGTACTCCATTTTTGGACAGATTTCAGATTTAAGGAGGGTCTTGGCTTCCTTTTCAGTCTTGATCCAAATCAGCAGCTGTACGATGTTGCTTGGGAGGAAGCAAATAATAAAGAGTACCAACACCACTGTGATGGCGCACAGAGCCTTCTTGATCTTTGGATTCTGTGCCAGCTGTCTCCCTCTCAGATGGACAATAATGCGCACTGTGCAGAAGACCATCACAAGCAGAGGCATATAGAAGGAAAACAGAAATGCAAATTTATGCCAGGTGAGACTGTAGTCAGGTGCAGCCTTAATCATGAAGCTCTCACACTTATCTGTGTTGTTGTGTTCCAAAGTGAAGACATGAGCAGTCATAGAAACGGTGAGCAACCACAGTGCAACTGCTCCGCATACAGCTTTGGAGACACTCAAGTAGTTGATGGGATGATGAGGATGCACCACACGCATGTACCTGTCCAGAGCGATAGCCATCAAGAAGAAGGCACTTCCACTGCGGTTCATTGCCAACATGAAGAGGCAGAAGTTGCAGAAAGGGTCTCCAAACATCCACTTGATCCCAGAGATGTAGTAGCTGGCACGGAAAGGCAAAGCCAAACTGAGCAGAAAGTCAGCCATCGCCAGGTTGAAGAATAACACCGTGCTGCTCTTCCAGGGCTTCAGGTGGAAGCAGAAGATCCAGAGAGCCAAACCATTGCCAAGGACTCCAAGAACAAACTCTGTTATCAACAGAGGAGGGAGCACGCTGCTCAGCAGAGTTCCATTGAAGTCGCATGGCATCTTGAGATCCGTGATACCTCTCTGGCTGCAGATGAAGAAATTAACCCCCCTTGAGGACTGCCTGCATTCTTTAAAGGGGAACATTTAATACAAAAAAGTGTTTGTGGTTTCAGCATTTTCAGGAAACGTGGGTTCTGCTTTTCAAATTAGAGTTAACTCTTGGTTAAAGACACAAGAACGTCTAGCAAGCTGCAAAGGGGTTCAATAATGATGTCAGAGGGGCCAGCAGGTATCAGCTCACTGGAAACCTATAAAAATTGTATAATTTAAGGATTGTTTAATTGAGTTCTATATCGTATTGCAACAAATCCATTTGAATCAAGTCTTTCATAGGCAAGGAATGAGACTTTGAAAATGGGCAATTAGTTACTTGATTCTTGATTATGAAGTTGTATTTCTCTGTAATTAGCAATTTATGGTGGCTTTCAATAAAAAAAAGACATTTACACAATTTGTTACAAAGTTGGACGGATCTGCTGAAATTATACAGAAATTGGTGACAATATAAAAGGTTAAAAAAATGTACTTCAGTTTACTGGCCTGCAGAAGTTAGACAGAAACTATTTGGAGGTTAAGCTGTCATGATCAGCGGAAATTAGGCAGAAGTTGGAAATGACTTGCTTATTATCATCTACTTCACATGAAATTATTATGAAATGAGCAGACCCGTAAAATAAAGTATTACTGAAAAAAATGCCAAAATTCTCTGATTCCAGCCTCTTAAATGAATATAATATAATACAAATGAATATTTTCTTTCTTTCTTTTTTTTTTTAGTCTTCTGTGACAGTAAACTGAACATCTTTGGATTGTTGATTGTTGGTCGAGAGTAAGTTCATTAAGAAGGGATCTTCTAAGGGTCAGTATGAACAGGAGGAATGATTATGACAAGAAAAAACTATTTCAATGTTCATTTGGGCACCTGACTGTTGTTTTAAGATGGACTTGAAACACTCTGAACCTGTCCTTTAAAGATCCCTTCCAGACATGTATAAAGAAATATAAAAGTACTTTGCTTGGAACAATAATGTGTGTCTATTATGATTTTTCCACAAAAAAAGTATAATTACCATGTTAAATTCCTTCAAATGGTATCTACTCCTCATGAAGAGTCATGTAAATATATTTAATTTTAGAAGTTTAACTGCTGGACACAAGTTGTCTCCTACATCACTGTAAAGTCAATTCTCAGTGTTTGTGCACTGGAGGTTTCAAGTTTCAGCATCACACTTGTGTAAGTTGCATATTGGACCACAATTAGCTTCCAAACAGTTGCGATGTCACAAATCATGCTCATGGGCCCACTCCTTAAAATCTGATTTTCAATAAGCACAGAGAAACTTTCCACTTTCAGCAGATAAAGGTGAAAACAGCCTTCTAGTGTCAAACTCTGCACATACATCATTCTGCACAGTGAAGCTCAAACATCCAACTGTGGGAAAAGTAAAAAGAAAAACATTTTTTAGAGGAGGGTCACTTTAAATTATATATATTTTTTGATATTACATATAACACAAGTAAGTGTTGTCCTGTTTTCCATGTCACATGATTCTACAACTCAACTCTTTTTCACTCATTCATTAAGTTTGAATTAAAGGCTTCGCTGTCTGTGATCCAACAGGTGGACGTCCGCTAACTAAGAAAAATGGTTTCTCTAACCCACAAACCACATAAAAGAAGACAACATCCAATTTTCAGATAAACATTCTCACCATTCGCATGTATTGTTTTTTACTGCAAATGTAAGAAACAAGGAGATATTTTGTTTTGATTATATTTATAGTTACAAGGTAATAATTTGTACATAAAGTCATAAGTACGAAAAAAAGTGATTAATGTCCTGGACTTCAATAACAACAACACAGCAGATGTTTTTAAGGTGTAGCTTGGTGTAAATATTAAGTACATAAATCATTTCACTTATTCAATAATATGTTTTTGCAAAAGCAATATTTAGAAAGGTGCAGTCAATATAAAGAGAAGTAAAAATAACATCTTTTGTCAAAATATTTCACAACTTTACAATTACATATGTTTTGCAAAAGCAATTACCAGGATTATTTTAAAAAGTGCAGTTAATATACACTGGATAACCACTGTATATGAGAAGTAAATATAACATCGCTGTAGCACTTACATGAGACCTTTAAGAGAAATGTGTCTCTTTTGATCAGATTTATAGCTACCGAGCTGCACTCTCATGCTTGACTGTGACTTTTTGATCAAAGCTGGCTGAGCGTCTGGGAGCCTGTTTCTCGGGTTTTCCTCTCTGTACTTTCAGCAACAGCTGATTGGGGCAGATGAAGAGCTTTCCTGCAGAAGTTCTTGAAGACAGAGCTGGAGAAGTAGTAGACCACAGGATCCAACACGGTGTTGAGATAGGTCATGCTGATGGTGATGTAAAATGCAGAGGTCAGGTACTCCATTGCTGGACAGATTTCAGATTCAGGGAGGGTCTTGGCTACCTGTTGGGTCTTGATCCAAATCAGCAGCTGTATGATGTTGCTTGGGAGGAAGCAAATAATAAAGAGCACCAACACCACTGTGACGAAGCACAGAGCCTTCTTGATCTTTGGATTCTGTGCCAGCTGTCTCCCTCTCAGATGGCTAATAATGCGCACTGTGCAGAAGACCATCACAAGCAGAGGCATATAGAAGGAAAACAGAAATGCAAATTTATGCCAGGTGAGACTGTAGTCAGATGCAGCCTTAATCATGAAGCTCTCACACTTATCTGTGTTGTTGTGTTCCAAAGTGAAGACATGAGCAGTCATAGAAACGGTGAGCAACCACAGTGCAAATGCTCCGCATACAGCTTTGGAGACACTCAAGTAGTTGATGGGATGATGAGGATGCACCACACGCATGTACCTGTCCAGAGCGATAGCCATCAAGAAGAAGGCACTTCCACTGCGGTTCATTGCCAACATGAAGAGGCAGAAGTTGCAGAAAGGGTCTCCAAACATCCACATGATCCCAGAGATGTAGTAGCTGGCACGGAAAGGCAAAGCCAAACTGAGCAGAAAGTCAGCCATCGCCAGGTTGAAGAGTAACACCGTGCTGCTCTTCCAGGGCTTCAGGTGGAAGCAGAAGATCCAGAGAGCCAAACCATTGCCAAGGACTCCAAGAACAAACTCTGTTATCAACAGAGGAGGGAGCACGCTGCTCAGCAGAGTTCCATTGAAGTCGCATGGCATCTTGAGATCCGTGATACCTCTCTGGCTGCAGACGAAGAAATTAACCCCCCTTGAGGACTGCCTGCATTCTTTGAAGGGGAACATTTAATACAAAAAAGTGTTTGTGGTTTCAGCATTTACAGGAAACATGTGGGTTCTGCTTTTCAAATTAGAGTTAGCTCTGTTGGCCAAAGACGCTAGAACATCTAGCAAGCTGCAAGGGGTTCAATAATAATGTCAGAGGGGCCAGCAGGTATCAGCTCACTGGAAACCTATAAAAATTGTATAATTTAAGGATTGTTTAATTGAGTTCTATATTGTGTTGCATAATTCTGGAACCCCCCCCCCCCCAAAAAAAAACCAATCCATTTGAATGAAGTCTTTAATTATCAATGGTGGGGGCCCCTACCAGGGAATTATTATGTCTTTTGCAAGAAGACAGCGTCCTTATTTTAGTGAAATTTATCAGAAATAACACCCCAGTTACTGCATGTTTAATCTACTTTATTTCTTGTTTCAGTTATAATCATCGTTAACTCTGCAGCCAAGTAAGTCTTATCCTGGGCTGCAGGTTTTAAATTATGAACTGGAAAGTTTGTAGATTGTCTGTTAACAGATGTCAATGTCAACATTTTGCTGTTATAGAATTAAGAAAAATATATTGCTGTATTTTGTTGGGACATGTGAGAAACTGCAGCTGCCGCAGTCACATTGGTGTTACTACTTTTAGTGTGAGAGCAAAATTCTGTGGCTGACACCACATAGTTTGACCTTCATGTCTACTTCTGCAATTGTTTCACTATTGCTCACGTTCACCAGTGAAGCCTTGTGGTAGCAGCATCATAATGTGATGATGCATCTCAGCAACAGAGACTGAGGGAACAATGAACAGAGGCACCTGAAGATGAAAAATCTGCAGTGTGCATGGCTTTAGACTGAGGTAAAGGTCTTACCACAAAAAAAACTTTGACCCAATGCAAGACAGAGTTGGAATGTGTTTAGGACAAGTGTTTGAGTATCCGCGACTGACTCAGCCAGACTCATACTGCCATCAAGAATCTGTGGAGAGATCTGAGGGTGGCAGTTCACTGATTTGCTCCATCTAGCCTGAAAGAGGTGATCTCTAGAGCTGCAACAATTAGTTGATCGACAGAAAATTAATCACCGACTATTTTAGTCGGTAACACTTCATTTTACAAGTCTGCAAATTTCATGGTAATTTTATGGAAAGTAGGTGATAATTAGCAAATCATTTCCAACTAGCTTCTGCCGATCATAACAGCTTAACCTCCAAATAGTTTCTGTCTAATTTCTGCAGGCCAGTAAACCGAAGTACCTTTTATATTGTCACCAATTTCTGTATAATTTCAGCACATCTGTCCACCTTTGTAACAAATTTCGTAAATGTCATTTTTTTTATTGTAAGCCACCATAAATTGCTAACTGCACTCCACATTTGTTGGGTCACTTGTAGGTTGCTGCTTAGGGGTAACTTGGAAAACACTTTGTATAGTGGTTGACTACACTGTGACTACATTACTTGTGGTTGTTGCAGATCACTTTGGTTTGGTCATTTTGGATGTTTGTGTATTTAATTGTAGTTGTACCCTTTTTGCGTGGCCTCCCAGTTCATTGGTGTACTTTGTAAAATGTTTTGTTCTTTTTTTACTTTTTAGCACAAATGTTGTGTTTGTTGCTTAGGTTTCATGGGTATTATATAAGATTAAAGTCTATAATGCAGCCAAACACAAAAAAGTGAAGGAGTCTGAACAGTGTCTGACATCCTTTGCAGAGAGAGGTTTGATGTCGTAATTGCTGATAGATGCCCACAGCAGTGAAAATGTAGCCTGGAAAAACAGGTTCACACAAAGAAAATGCACATTCTGCTCAAACTTTCAGACAGCAGCAACACATGTGCTGCATATGAAGTAAAGTGGTAAAGTGATAAATTAAAACAATTTATAGCAACATTTTTGTAAGCATTCTCACTTTACTTTTAGTGCCTAAAACGTTTGCACAGGACTGTATATATATATCAGTGGAGGCTGATCCATAGAGGCAGAGGAGGTTGATCCTCCTCTATATTTTGAGAGGCAAAAGGGAGATCAAAATATAAAAAATAATATTTGGTTGAAATAAACCATTACCAAATCTCAGTATTTATAAGGTATTTTTTCTCTCTGTGGAAAAAATCCATTGCTGAAATTCTGTTTAAAATGTTTCAACAGCGACACCTGCAGTCGGTAATTCGGTGAAGGTGGAGTGGGGGACAGAGGAGGACGGGTGCCTGCTGACCTCCGCAGGGCAGGGTCTCTTACGTTGGACTCAATGTATTTAATTTTTTTCATGCTAATCTGTGATTGGCCATGACACGTAAAATAATGCTCCAAGGGAGGCTGTCCTCCCTTACCAATCAACAACCAGAATGCAATATTGACATCGAGTTGGTCCAATGATAGGTTCCAGATTTCGTCTTCAATTCTCTCCACTGTAAAGCAGAGTAGCAGCAGTATATAGCTCCTTGCGTTAGCCAATGCAACAGCTGGCTTGTTGTAGCAACCTGAAGGACTCTTTATACATCCATGGAAGGACTGTTGTTAAGCTAGCAGGAGAAATTATCTGGTCTGTGCAGTGCAGCAGCTGCAGGACACTGCCGGGGAGGCTGGAGAGAGAAGCAACCGAAGAAACAACCAGGAGAGTTAGCTTGTTTGTCATTGTTGCTAATGATATCAGACTGGTTAACCAACAGCCACAAAGTTCTGTTAACTAACAAACAAGATGACCAACAGCCACGGATGGATGTTATGACACGAATATTTCATGTCCATGATAGAAAGAAGAAGACGTCAGACAACGTGAGTCAGATACAGCTTCTCTCTCTCTGTCTCTTTGGTTGCTAATTTAATCTCTGATGGTTAAATGTCTCTGTGCGGCTTTTTTGAGTTTTTTATCTCCTTAACAAGAATGCAGCAGAGATCATATAATGTGTTGTGGGTAACGTTAGTTTGCTTGTTGAAGTTACAGTGAGCTGTCTGGACTCACTCATTCATTCGTTTTTAATTGAGTGGTTGTTTAGTCACCTGTTGATGTTGTATGATTAGTGTGCAGGAGGTCTGGCTGCTTGCTTCTGACAGTTTCTTTAGTTCGTTTTAAGCTGAGCCGTATATTGAGTAATAAGCTTAAAGTAGCTAGAATAACAAGTGTTAACTAGTGGTGTAACTGATTGTAGTTGATCCGTGATCCGTACGGATCGCCCCCCACGGTTCGGCAGACATATGAACTGCGGATTAATTGCAAAAATTTAATGTCTTATTTAAGACAAAGTAAACAAACTCCTGTAAGTACAAGTCATAGACAGACAGCATGTCGCTGACAGGGATTTTGAAGAGCAACGATCAAACCAGCATCTAACAGGTTCGATGTGACATTTGAGTTATGTTTACCTGCTGTTTATTATGAGCAGTTTATTAGCATCTAGCTGCTAACTGACGTTAGCGGTGAATGTTTGTTATCATCAAGTTTTGATGTGGACAGAGGCTGTTTCATTCACTGTTTAAAAGAGGAAGGTTTCATGCCTCATATTGCAATAACTGAGCATTGGATATTTTATATATTTTATTTTATTTTATTTAAACATTGGACATCTTAAATGTTGTTTTCATTTAAGACCATGGGCAAAAGTTCCTTGCTGTTTCTGGCTGTAAGTGTGTTATAGAAAAAATGGAAAACAAAGTTTTATTTGTCCCCCCCCCTTTTTTTCGCTGACCCCTAGTGTTAACATATCAGCTTTGTAGACTATATTTTGTATGTTGTGCACATAGATCAGAGTGTGTAAGTCATGTATTTGATACATGCATAAATACTTGTGAACCTACACTTTTAGATCTGTGACTGTTATTAGTGTTCAGTCTTTCTAGTATTCAGCACTGATCTGAACCTGTATCACATTATAAGCTTTGTGCTACTTTACATTTTTCTGTATACTAAGAAAATACATAGGAAACACGTGTAAATCATGTGATATCTTGTCTGTTTTTGATGAGAACATAAATTTGTTGTCACAATAGAACAGTACTATAAATTTGAATTTCACTTTGTTGGTAAAATGACACATTTGAACGACTCCATTATGTATATGCTAAATGTCTTTAAAGAGCAGCCTTTTCACCACTCAGGGGTTTTTGTTTTTGAAAGCAAATTGTTTTATTGGCATATAAAATTGCCCCCCACCCCTCGGATTTCATCAGGTGGGGGACAATGATATAGTTTGATATATATATATATCAAACTATATCATTATATATATATATATTCATAAGAAAAATGAATAAAGAAATCTATCAAATCTATCCATCAGTCTCTACTGTATTTGAGGAAGGAAATGATTGGAAATGAAGTGCATTGTGAAAACCATTTTGTGATGTGTTCATTTGGAGGCTTTTTTGAGGGGGAGGGGGTTGTACTATGATCTTTAACAGTATTACTAGTGAGGCGTGAAGAAGGCGTATAGATTCATTCATAAACACAATCCGCTCACACCGACAGTATGTGAACCTCTACTGCTGTCTGGTGGATACATTTGAAAATGCTGCTTTTGATGTATGTTTTGGAGACTTGATCATTATTAGCATGTTTCCCTTAATCAGTTGGATCAATCTTCTTACTTCAGTCATGAGGGACACTGTGGAGATGGTGCTAATTTTAACTAAAAATGTGTCCAGAGGAGAGAAAATTGTAACTGTTCAGATGTGATGATGTTCATAGCATTTTGTAAAAGGCTGTTTGATCAATAAAGACTCCTATGCTTAGAAGTAGGAGGGTGAGTGAAGATGAGCAATTGTAGGAGTGACCATTGCTAAACACTTCATGACTGAACAGCACATCACATTTTTATTCAAAAACAAGTCATAGTGCTTCTTTACAAAGAGATAAAACGATTAAAACAAAAGGTTAAAACAGAAGCAGACAGCACACAAAAGCAACTGTGATGGAAAATGTTCCATCTCTACTCTACATCTCTGATTATGATCCTCTTTACACAGATTCTCACATGACTTACCCGTCATAATGTCACTATCAATCATTATCTTTTCACAGCTGTCACCCAGTAATGCATCCATGGATGTGACTTGGGCCTTGCCAGTTCAGAGACTGGTTGAGAATGCACGAGCAGTGTTCAGACAGTGTGGAAAAATGTTAAAGAGCCAGTTTGGCCTGCAGGGCAAACGTGTCCTTTTGTTCCCTTCTCCTGTTGTCCTATGATCAGCCCTTGTGTTTCCTTCACCTGCATACCTGGGAACAAAACAAAACATCACGATGGCCACTCTTTACCCGCCATGACGGACATGAAATTCCAGTCTTGCAACCTTGAAGAGGAGTGAAATGCAGGCAGGGCCCTAAATGTGCATGACAAACATCTAAAGCACCGTTTTTAACACAATTTACTGTCACACAGAAAAGTGCTAGGTGGGAATCATCACTGACAGTTTGTAGCCTCATTAAAATAGACAGCAAAAAAGAAAAAAAATGGATAAAAACTAATTAAACTGTCAGCTTTCAGTATATATAACAAAGTTTGTGTAACATATCGTTCCAAGACTGAATTGATTTATTGCTGGAAGTTTTGGCTGAAGTTGTGAAATGATAGAAGTTGAAGGAAGCAGCGACAGAGACAAAGAAATCAAGTTTTTCCACATACCACGGGTCAGATGATTTATCTACTGAGCTGGTTAAAAGCAAGGGACACAGTAAACATATAACCATAACAGAAATGATCATGTATCATTTGTTAATTATCATCTATTGATTCCCTTTTACTGAGTCCAAATCTACAACTATGGATGAGGTTTAAATAAGCCGATGAACTGGATCGATAATCTATTGATGACTTTTTAAAACTTTGAAGCAGCTGTAACTCAATGTGAGGACGATGTCACAGAGTGAATTCATCACAAACTCTTATCAAACATATGAAGACATAAAAATATAGCTACTTCATACATGTCAAGTAGCAGCAGTTACAGTGAGTCACACACACACTTACACACACATATATAGACCGTATGAACAGAACTCTGCACTATAACTGTTGCTACTTGACATGTATGAAGTATATTTTTATGTCTTTGTATGTTTTATGTTTTTACATGTTTATGTATTTTTATTTTGCATATTGAGCTAGGAGTAAAGGCGATTTCATTCTGCTGTGCATTCCTCATGTGTATGAATGACAATATAGAGTCTAATTTGAACTTTTGAACTTTGATTTTTTTTTTTCCATACATTGAACTCTGAGCTTTATTTCCTGTGCTCTTTTCAAGTTGAAAGCCACTGTGTTTATATTACTTTACATTACTTTTCAGCATTGCTTGCATTCTTAATAGACCCACCTGGGGGCAGATGTGCAACCATATAAGTCCCAATAAAATCATGTAAACTGCAGCTGAGGTTGCTTTAATAACATTTGGATAAGATGTGGTGAATTATGACACGCTTTTTAAGTACATAAAGTTGTACAATTGTAGCTATTATGTGTCTGTGTGTCAGTGCAGTGCACACATCCTCTGCGCACGTAGCTTCATTTCCTGGTTTATGTCTGTTATTGTTAAAACAGATGCAATCTCGGGATTAAAAGAGAATCACGAAAGGAGAAAAAACAACATCTAAAATAATCCTCATGGTTTTTAATGTCATTGACATGACGTCACTGCTTACAGCAGAGGGAGACAGGGGACCAAAAATCGAAAATACAGATCAAAAAATATCATTATAAAAAGCTGATTTTAAAACATTTTGACATACCTGCATTGTGACAAACGTCGCTGGGGAAAAAAAAAAAGAGACGCGATTGGGAGGATGTCTGCAGCAGAGATGACATGGTTAAGATGATGATTTCCTCCACATATAGGGGGAGGATCGTCCACGTAACGCCGGGCGAATACACTCAGTTGCTTTTCTTCCTTCAGCAGCTACGCATCACCAGCCGTGTCATGAAGCTCGGAAATGTCTCAGACACACAGACACACAGCCCGGAGACTAGGTAGAAGAAGAAACCTCTGATATCTGCTCTCCTACTGGACGCTTTGGTGTTTTGTTTTTATTTTTGGGTTTTTTTGAGGGGGAAAGGTGGAGAATTATTGTTTCCTGCTGCTGCCGTCATTATCCAAACTAGAGGATGAACAGCATAAGACAGGTGCCGACTCTGGTGAAAAGCAGGCGGACTGAGGCCAGCCTCGGAGCGGAGAGGGAGCATTTTGACAAGCAGCAGGTAAATAGTATTAAAAAAAAAAAAGGCAGTGTGCTTTATTCAGGCCTGCTGTGGCTTTTCTGGATGACTGAAAGTGTGTGTATGTCTATGTGTGTGTGTGTGTGTGTGTGTGTGTGTAGTGATCACAGTGGACCGCATAGGCCACGTTTTCCAATTAACACATTAACTGGGGAATTGAACCTTTCATCTGTGAAATAAATGAGTTGAAGGCGTCGCAGCGTTAAGTATTGCAGTTTATCTTCTTGGTAAAAAGATTGTCAATTAAAGCCAGCTAATGCATGAGGCTGTAACATGCCCTGAGTGTCTCTGAAATGTGTGTTTATCCCCAAAATGAGTATTTATCGTTATCAGTAGGGCTGCAACTAACGATTATTTTCATAATCAATTAATCTGTCGGTTATTTTCTCGATTAATCGTCTAGTTGTTGGTCTATGAAATGGTAAAACATGGTTAAAACCTGGTGAAAGCCCCAAATATTTTTCAGTTTACTGTCATAGAAACCAGAAAAGAAACTGGAATCGGAGAATTTGGACTTTTTTTTTCTCACAAAATGACTCCAAAAGATGAATCGATTAGTTAAGATAGTTGGTGTGGTTGACAAGTAATTGATTAATCGACTAATCGTTGCAGCTCTAATTATCTTGAACTCTAATTTACTAGAACTGAAGGTTTCTCTCTCATGTCTTTTGTTTTCTCAGAGAGCGAAATCATTTCACCTTTGACAAGAAGACTAAAAGTCAACTGAGTCCGTATGCTGTTTTAGTCACACCATTCATTCCTCTGTCTATTGGTTTCGTGTTGATCTAGTCCTTCCTGTTTGGCCACCTTTCCTCCCTCACAGACATTTCTTGCTGTGCTTTTTTAACAGCCTCGTTGTAGGATACTGCAGAGAGGAAAGAGTCAGAGAGCTTTAACTTTCAAGTACTGTGCTTGTGAGATACTCAGAGATCCGATTTTGTGGGGAAAAAGGAATGAGGTTTGTCTCATTCTTCATGCAACAACAGGTGCTTTGTGGTTTCTTTTTCTGTTCCATCGCTGCATTCATAGGCTGAGTAAAATCCATGCATGAGTAAGCTGCTTTAATTTAGACAGACATACATTCAAAGTATTGTTGACTAATTTGTTAAAGACAAACCAGCAGGTCATTTTCAAGCAGCTGTTTCAAGTGACACACACACAACGTGGTGTGACTCAGAAACATGAGATTCAAACGAGGTTGAATAACTAAACAAACTGTTGAGCAGCCGCCTGCGAGTTCAGTCCTCCAGCACTTGTTGTGTTTTATTTGCTTTTCAGACATGTGTAGAAAGGTGGAGCTGAGGCGCGTGAAACGCTGCTCGTCCGCCCCCTGTGGCCCTTCTCCCTCACAAAACAGTTTAAATGATATTATTTTAATCTCTTATTTTATACATTTATAATATACAAAAGCAAAAATGAAAACACGTCACTCCTCCTGCTGCGTGTTTGTTAAGCCCAACCCCACTTGTTTTTTATTATTGCAGCATATTTGTTGATTTGAATAGCAAAAGTAGGCATTGTTGCTGCATTTGTTCCCTGTTGAGCAGCAAATGTTCAACAAGGCAGGTTGTGTGTTATGGAAAAGTACACAAACTTTCAATATTATGTCTAAAATTGGGCTGCAATTATTTTCATTATCGATGAATCTGTCTCTTCTCAATGCATCGATTAGTTGTTTGGTCCATAAAATGGTGAAAAATGTTGATCACCATTTCCCAAAACCCAAGATTCAACCTAAAACGTCTTGTTTTGTCCACATCAACACAAAAATATTCAGTTTACAGTCATAGAGGACTAAAGAAACAAGACAATATTCACATTGAAGAAGCTGGAATCAGAGAAATTAGACATTTTTTTTCTTTAAAAAAAGACTCAAAACAACTGATACCTTATCAAAATAGTTGCCGATTAATTTAATAGTTGGCAACTAATCGATTGACTAATCATTTCAGCTCTCATCTAAAACAGCACATGCAGAATGAAGTGAAACCAGTTTGATTGACTTCCTTTAACTCTTGTTGATATGACTGACTGAAGAGTTCAGTCCGCAGCCACAAGGGAGCAAATCTCAGCTGAATGGATCCACTGGGCAACATGCAAATTTAAGTGGCTTTATGAGGAAGAATCCTGAATCCTGATTGGCTTGAATGCTTTTTCTACTGCTCTTTATCAGCATTTCACTATAAGTGGTTCAGTATGAAGCCTCAACTAATGAGTTAGTTACAATATCTACTGATTAAAAGCAACATTTGTTTAAAATGGAATAGCGGTCAACTGTTGGTTCATAAAATTGCTCTTTTAATTGGAAGCTGTAGTGTTTAAAAGGCTTCTGTTTGTAGGAGGGAGCCTGTGTATTTCTCCATTAGATTAATATTTCTCAATAGTGCTGATTCATTCAGCACACTGACTGAAATTCTTTTGCTGCACTTCACCCTCACTCTCCTGCGTTCTCGCCTCTTTATGTTGACCTCGGTACCAAGGTGAAATGTCTCACACAGCGTCCTGTGTGTGTGTGTGTGTGTGTGTGTGTGTATATGTATATGTATGTGTGTGTGTAGTGTAGTGTTTGCTTTCCCTAGCTGCTGTTGCCCGAGTGAGCGCCCATGAGAGAGGGAAGGGGGGGATGGGAGTAGCAGAGGATAAACACATCAACTGAGTGGGAGTAGAAAGAGAATTAAAAAGCACTTTATGATCGTAAGTTTCTCAATTTAATGAAGAAGAACAAATTGTTAAGTCTTTGTTTATGTGGTGAGATCTTATGTCTGGATCTGTGTTACTTCACGCACGTCTTAAAAGCTGCTCTGTTGTAGTTTTTACCTGTTTAAAACTGATTTGATTAATAACCACAAAGCAGACATTCAGTTATTGTGCGTGATCTGCACAAGTCATGCATTATTTACTAAACATGTGGTCATGATGCCCATAATATCTTTGTATTGTCACTGAAAATAGACCAATGTTATACAGTGTAACCATAATTAGGGCTGCAACTAATGAATGATTGATGAATAATGAATCTGTTGATTAATCAATTAGTAGTTTGGTTTACTAAATGTCAGGAAATAGCGAATAATCTCAATCACTGTTTCCCAAAAGTCCAAGTGTCCTCGAATGTCCTCTTTTGTCCTGACCAACAGTCCACAACCTAAATATATTCTGTTTACTACATAGAAGACTAAATAAACCAGAAAATATTCACATTTGAGAGGCTGGAAGAATGAGAATTTGAAAAATAACTAAAAACAGCTTATATGATTAAAAACACTGTATTTATGTTATGGTAAATACGTTTTGTGCCCTGACTCACATTATAATTATATTAAACAGTTACACATAATCATGTGCATCATGTGAACCACGAGCCAGCTTTGCAAATTGGCCAAATACAGTGTAGTTCCCGAAGGACAGTTTTTCTTTTGTTGAATATTTAAGTGGAAGCCGTATACATAATTTAATTAGAGACATAACGTAATAAAACATAACCTCTGTCTACACAGCCGGTCAATAGTTCTTTTGATTCATTCTCTTTTTCAGTTAATTTATTCACTCTGCCTTTATTGAGATATTTCCAAAACTTATAGTCCGCTGCCCTCAGTGAGACTTTTATGATCAAGTATGTGAGTGTGTGTGTTTATGTGTTGTTGCTACAGCTGGTGTTTGTTTGTGTTTCTGAGGGTCTTAAATTAATCTCATGATCCTCTCGGTGAATATGATGTGCAGTTATGTTCTTTGTTAATTCCACATGTGTAGGTTTCCGGTCATAGCAAACTTTTAGTGTTAGAGCTGCAACGATTAGTTGATTGTCAAGACGGCAACTATTTTTGATAATCCATTAATCATTATTTTTCGAGCAAAAATGCCAAAAATTTAATGGTTCCAGCTTCTCAAATGTGATGATTTGCTGTTTTTTCCTTTTTCATATATTACATTTATCATGTTAGTCAGACTAAATAAGCAAACTGAATCACCATCGCCTCTGAGAAATTGCAGATGCCTTTTTTTTTTTTACTGTGTTCTACATTTCAAAGACTAAACGATTAACTGACTAATCAAGAAATGAATTGGCAGATTAATCGATGAGTGAAAATAATTGTTAGTTGCAGCCCTATCGAGAGTGAAATCAACTGAAAACCTCATCAGATGTGTGGTTTCTGGGCCGTGAAGGTCTGTTTTGCCCTCTGTGTAATTCATTATTATTTGTATCTATACAGTGTGACCTTATGTGCAGCGTCCTCCCTGTTAGCAGGGGCGAGCAGTTAAAAGGAGAACAAGAAATCCAGTGTGGGCTGATGTGAGGATTATTGCCTGTGTTGATGTGGGAGAGGCAGTGCGAGTTTAATCAGAAAAAGCACAAAGAAGCAGAAGTCGAGGAGAGGAGCAACAAAATGACGTTTTATTAAAATAACTTAATGACCTTGTGAAGCCTCTTGATCTGAGAAAGAATGTTAAATTGAAAAAGTTATAAAACAGTAATTGGAAAAACATGTCCAGGTGTTCACTCAGAATACACTCAAGGATATGTAGGCATTAACTATGCATCCTTTGTTGCTTTTATGACACACTTTCACTGCTTTTAGCACACTGGTTCAGGTGAATCGTCACCTGTGTTGCTACATGTAGCCAAGTTCAGCTAATAGGTGTGAGCGATGTTAAAGTGTGTGTGTGTGTGTGTGTGTGTGTGTGTGACCTTGTCAGCCAGATCCCAGCAGCAGTCTGTTGAATTAAGCTGATAAGGACCCGCAATAAGTGCTGTTGCCTGGTGGCATTGTTTCTAGTGAGAAGCAGTTCAGGTGTAGCTCTGATGCTTTCACTTTATTAGCTGCAAACACACTCTATCACACCGGGGATGTCCACGCTACTGAAAAGCAAAGAAGACAATAAGGTGAGTGGAGACGCTTCAAGGTTGGAGGTATTCATGCAGCATGCGGAGTGTGTGTGGTGTGTGTGTGTGTGTGTGTGTAGAGTGCTACAGTAATGCTAGCTGGCAATAGACCTTATGGCAGGCCTCGGGGATTAGTCCAGGCTTTCCCTCCCTCTCACTTCTCCTCTCTGCTGGTCAGAGGATTTACTGACGCTTGAACCAGATGCAGCACTAACCTGTCGGGCAGCCGCACAGTCGTCGACAGTATCAGCATGTCTGGAGCGCTCGGACCTAAATGCCCTGTTAGTAAAAAAGTTTGGATTACCTTTCACCATGGCGTTGAGGTTATGGTATCTGTGTGTGTGTGTGTGGGTGTGTGGGTGTGTGTGTCTGTGAGAGAGAGACGTCTGTAGCTAGATGTGAGGCTAGGAAATTTACTGGCAATTAGAGAAGCTGTCTTGTTGTTTAGAGCAGAAACAATTAGTCGATTTAATCAATTAGTTGACTGACAGAAAATTAATTAGCAGCTATTTTGATTTGATTTTCTTTTAGTCCAAACATTATTTTGTTCTAGTCTCTCAAAAGGGCTGAAATATGCTGGTTTTCCTTCTCTTCACATTAGAGTCTTTTGAGTTTTTGATTTTTGGTCGGACAAAAATAGACATTTGACGTCACCCCGAACCTGAAGAAACTGTGATGGTATTTTTTACTATTTTCTGATAATGTTTCTGTTTTATAGACCAAACATTTACCAAGAAAATCATTGGCAGATTGGCAGATAAGAATCGTTAGTAATTGAAGGGTCACCAGTTTGATCCCCATGCAGCCAGTAACCGTAGTGGCCTTGAGCAAGGGCATGTAAGGGTATGTACACAGAAGTGCTCCAAGGAGTGACTGAAATCGTCTATTGTTTCCAAAACAGCACAGTAGCTGGTTATCGTGCTTATTATGACAGTTACCTGTATGTTCACCCTCTGCCTCCTGTCCTGCATCCGATGTCCTCCTCCTTTATTTCCCCTTCGCCGCTCTCTCGCTGCTCTCTGACTGACTGACAGACATTCTGGATGTACTACACGAGTCTCCCTGCAGCCTCGCTGCTCAGCGGCCATCTGTTGAGGCCTCTGTGCCAGGCACTGTGTGCCAGAGCACGGCCCCTATCCAACCCAATCTTCTACCCCAGCTGTCGGCCTTCCTCCCCCAACAAACCCCTCATTGTCACACGGGCCTCCGTGCTAGCCCACTGCACTTGCCCTGTGTAAACGGGGGACTAGCAGTTCATTTTGCGTCAGAGGGAGGCGGGGGCAGTCTCCTATTAACCAGTGCTCCCCTCTCTCACTCCGAACGCCAGTTTTCACCCACAGTAGCCCCTCTGTGCTTTGTTGTGTGGCCATGTATGTTTTGGTGGTTGTGTGTGTATATGTATATGTGAGTGTGTGTGTGTGTGTGTGCACGCGCGTGGACTGTGGAGGGGGTGGCGACTTCCAGGTTTCTAATGTATTAAAGAAGCTTTTATAGGACTTTGTGGGATTAGGGGCCTTTGCCACTGATAGGTGATTATGTTTTAAACTAAGATGTGACATAAATTTCTAAACCAGGGTTTTATACTCTTATTTACCGGCATGAGTGACCCCCAAGGATACATATTATAGTTACATGTTCATGTTTAAGGAGCCTTTTTATACAGAAACATCATTTAGGGAAGATAAAATAGAGGCTGAGATTGAAAGCATTGCTGCATTCATGCTTGAACTGTGTGTTGGATTAGTCTCTTATGTAATACTGCGATGATGAAGCTGCAGCTTGTTCGCATCATACAGATATTACGAGCCTCAAAATAGATTGTTGAAATAACACCGGGGGACACAAAATACAAGTAGCATTTGTGTTAAATTTCTGTCTTAGTTTCCTCTGTTTTGGTGCAAACTGGCCGGAGTTTGACACAAGTCCCCAAATCAAAGCCAAGCATTTTGGAGTAATAAGAATATTATGTATTTTTCCAAGCTGTCCTTATTCCATGAACTGTTCCCAGCCTGCAGGTTTTAACAAATGTTTTTAACAAAGGTCTTCTCAATACAAAACCTTGCAGCACAAACAGCGGGGGGACACAGGACTGTAGAATGAGGTCATTCTCTGGCCACGTGTTGATAACTTTTTCAGCACACTTCTCCTCAAACAAAACGCAGCACTGAACTTTGTCTTAAGGTGGGGCATGGCGCGCAAATTTCCAAGCCCGATATAGCTATGGGTGGCGTCACAGGAGGCCGGGGTAATTGTGCTGTCTAGCCGCAGCTTTGATCATTATGTAATTGTTATGTGTTTGAATGGATGATTCAGATCTCTCTTGTACATTCCTAAAAGGCAACGCCATGGTCACAACACAATTGAGGTTTGGTCACACGCCAGACTCAAACTGCAACAGGGATTTTTTTTGTGGATAATCGAAATTGAATTTAAAAGACAGGAAGGAAGAAACATCAACAGTGTTCGGTGTTTTCATGTTCAGAATTTGGGCAGTCTACACACAAACAGTTGCTCCCAAGCAAAAAGACTTTAAAAAATATTTTTTATTATTTGTTATTTTCAAAAATCTTAATGGAAATCCAGTTCAAACTGTCTCTGGAGTATACAGCCCTCTGTAAAGCACTTATTCCATCCTTATCACATCAAGTTCTGTGTTTCCTTTTTTCGCTTCCACTTTACAATTATAAGTTTGTATTTGGCTCATTGTTATTTTGTTATCAAGATATTGTTTAAAAAATTTTTAAAAAGCCTTCTTGTGAGTGAAGATGTAGCATGAAACTGTGCCCAGACAGTCTTTGTTTTCAGTCATGCTTCAAAAACAGACGGTGTATGTGTGCATGAAGGACGACAGAGGATACAGAAAAATCTGCAAAAGTCTTTTTTTTCTTTTTTTTTTAATGTGCGCTCGGTCTTCTCATGGTCACTTATAAATGAGAAAAGTTTTGTAACTGTCTGGGAAATCTTTTGGCCTTGAGCATGATTCATAAAGGAAAAACATACTCTGTAGTTTAACAAGGATTCACGGTCATCTCATTTTTTTCAGATTGCTCCTGAAAATGTTATAATCAAGAGATGATTAACAGTAATTGTTTATCTCCAAAGCAACCTTGGATGACCATGATATGACCATACTAAGCAGATTTTGTCTGGTTTTGCAGCTTACGTGTACCTGAGGTTCATTAGAATATCTGAGTGTCCATTGGGACACTGAGATGTGTTTCTCTGTCTTTTCCTTCCTGCTACTTTTTCAGCGACACTTGTTTTACCTGCTGGACGGGTTACAGAGGAGCTCACTGTGTGTCCTTCTGGTGACACTGAGTCTCTCTCAGGCTCATTGTCAGATGATTAAAGATGTTATCTTCTGATACAGGCTTGGTCATGTTTTACTTGAGCTCACATGGATAACGAGGCATACAGAACAAATACCATATATATATTTGTTTAAGGTAGATTAGCAGCTCTAGATATTGAAAGTTTGATATGTATTTTAAAAAGTTTGTGACATAGTTGGAGTAAAGAAACAAGGCAGATGTAGATGTGTTTTTTTTTTGTTTTTTTTTTTGTGGTCACATCTGGGTTTATGTCAGACTAAGTTCAGGGAACGAGAGCATGAAATCAAGCTGCTAGTTCATCCTGAATCACTCAAATTGTTTCTATTCAATTAAAATCAGCATGACGTGAAAGCCGAAAGTCCATCTGTGCAACACTGTGTGTACAAAGTGCAGAGTCATTGTTTCCTCGATTCATTCCTGTCATTGCAGTGTAACCTGTTATCATTTGTTTGACTTTTGGTCTTTATTTAACTTCTCATGACTTATTTGTATTTGCCAATACATCTATTTTGAGCCCTAACACCAGAGGGCTGTGTCGGTGGAGACGCAAGCTTAGCCTGTACAGCGTGGGCTAATCAGGTGTTTTTTTTCATAAAAGGGTCTTTGCTCCTCTTTTTGTGTTCAGTGCCTTGATTAAATCCTCTCCTCTCCTCACAGCTGAGCAGCATCAGCAAAGCCATCAACACCAGTGAGACGCCTGTGAAGGAGAAACATGCACGACGTATCCTTTTTAAAAAATCCTAATTCCACACTAACGTGGGTGTAGTACCACTGTTACATCATTACCTGTAGGTAATAAACTACCAGTGTATTACTACCTTCTTGGACAGACATATGTGATACTTTGTCATATTTACGTTCATGGATAAATGCGTGTCAACACAGCACACTTGCATAAAGTCATCATGAAACAGCATTTTCAAAGACTGTTGATTGTGTAATTTAAGGTATTTCCTGTTTGGACGGAGGATAGGTGTGGAATCTAACAACAGGACAAGTTCAAGTCTAAACCAATAAGATACCAATAAAACAAAATAAAATGTTAGAACAATACCAGGCATTTATTGTGAAAATGTGTCTTTCATTACATGGAAACATAGCTGTCATGGTGAATATGTCAGTTTTCATATTCATTGTGAGTTCAATGTTTAAAAAAACAGAAAGGCATGTGGAAAAACAAGAAGTCCTGTCATAGTCTGTGCTTCCTTAACAACAACGACAACAGGAATCATCTTGGGGACTCACAGGGAGAAGGGAGCCTACACCTTCTGGTCCTACGCTCTGGGCTTCCCTCTGGCCAGCAGCTCCATCCTGAGCTGGAAGTTCTGCCACGTACTGCACAAAGTCCTGCGGGACGGTCATCGCAACGTAAGGCCACTCCTCTATTACTTCCTATTATTATCTATGACACAACAGAGATGTTGAAAGCATAGAGATGTTCACTGAAGAAAGGCAAGGCTGTATAGTTGCTGCATCAGAAGTATAACAAAAAGCTGGAGACACATACATGATATGATTACTCACTTGTGTATTTTTCTGAGTATCGGCTTTCTTTCTTGTTCTATAATGCCCGGTTATAAGAATATCCAAGCAGTTGACGTTCATTTTTTTAAACACTGTGGAAAATAAGATGAAAAAATGAGATTGTGACGTGTGAGACTGAGTTGAAGCTGTTTCTAGTTGTTCATTCAAGCCGTCAAACCTTCACAGGTGCTACAAGACTGCATGAGACATCACGGTAGTCTGGTTGAAATCGGGAAACTATGGGTAAGTCTGTTACTGTCATTGCATCTTTTTTTTTTAATTTTTTTTTTTTACATAATTTAATTATTTAAAAAGAATGCAGTCAAAAACATGAAGAAAGTTTCAACTTAACAAGACAGATGTTTTTTTTGTTCCTTTTCACGGTTTCCAGGGCAACCTCCATGACAAATACGGACAGCTGGTGGCTCTGTATACCAAGCTGCTCTGCACCAAAATGGAGTTTCATGCAAAGGTGAGAGCACCCTCTGTCATATGTCACTCCACAATGTGTTTTTCCAAGATGCACGTAATGGGTGATGTCAGGATTACACAACAAATGGAGAAATGGCTCTAATTTGGTCAAAATGTGCCCCAACGCAGCATTCAGAAATCCCACCGAACCTGGAGGTCACCGATGAAGTCCTGGAGCGCACTGCAGGAACCGACATAAATAATGTGTGAGTTTCCAAATGCTGCAGAAAATAACCTTTTTTTTTTTTTAAGTTTCTTTTGAGGCTTTTAACTCCAATAAATCATGAGCTGCCATCCAACGTTGTTCATAAAATAAACAGACAAGCCCTGCTGCTCTCTTCGTTTCACAGCGTCACACATCATTGTTTCTGAGCGAGGGCCTCTTTACTGTCTAACAAACGTATCAATTTCTCTCCCGCAGGTTCCAGCTCACAGTGGAGGTGTTTGATTACATGGACACAGAGCTGAGGCTGGCTGAGACAGGTGAAAAAAAAAAAAAAAAAAAAAAAAATCCTCCCACCTTTCCCCCATCCTGCTCTTCTAAGGAAGAGAAACCTGAGCTGCAGTTCAGAGCTGCAGCCTGCTGACATTATTTATTTATGCACAGAGGCCTATTTAAAAAAAAAAAAAAAAAAAAGAAAAAAAAAGGTTTAATGTCAGCAACTTGTCCTGCCTGTTTTCACGTAGACTGTAGTCCAGTTTATTTTAAAAAAGTGATCTCAGTCACTTGTCCTTGTGTTAACTCATCATGTTCTCCTGTTTTTGCCTAAATTAGTTTTAATTGACGAGGAAATGCCTGCAATTAGAGGACATTAAGTTGATTTCCTCCAGTTTGGCTGTAAAGGATATCCTCCTCCCAGGCCTGCAGGGTGGAGGTTCAGGATCACATCACAGCACCATAAACAAATTTTGTAGATGTACCGTGAACGAAATGTGCCTGTAGTTTTCCTCACATATGCGTCCACACTTAATGGCACCCTTGTTTTTGCATTATGTATGAGCAGATGTTTCAACACTACATTTTTGAGTCATAGGTGTAAAATCTCCTTATCAGTGTTTGGTGGTATAGCTGAAAGTGTGTGCTGCTGCTAATTTACCTATCAGGTGCTCAAGTAACAAGTGAGCCAAATGTGAAAACTAACACTGACTCACTGGAAGAGTCTGAACTTTATTCAAGTTATCGGTCCAGGGCCTTCACCAGGGTCATTTACAGAAAAGAGTAAAAGCACAACCTATTCAAGCATGACACAAAGCCTTTATTAACTTTCCAGTGATGACGAGACAAAGCACAGAAATAGTACAACAAAATGTTTAGTAAATACTTAACATTTATTCTTCTGTCTCTGATCTCTCTCTTCCAGTGATCCGACAACTCAACACATCCATCGCCATCTCCACTCTCACATCTGGCCAGTGTCGCCTGGCTCCACTCATCCAAGTCATCCAGGACTCTAGTCACCTCTACCACTTCACCGTCAAGCTGCTATTCAAGCTGCATGCTTGTAAGAACACTTATTACTCAGAAAACATACATACACGTGCTTTAGAATCTGTGAAAACGTGTTAAATATCCTGCGTTAATGAATTAAATTATGGCTCTAATTCAAGATATTTATGTCTCAAAATGCATTGCCTAAAGCCTTTGTACCATGTCATGGATTTTAGGTCTCCCCGCTGACACTTTACAAGGACACCGCGATCGTTTCCACGACCAGTTCCACAGGTAGGTCGCTCATCCGCAGCCTCAGGCTACGAGTGAATGTGGGTGACTGTATGAAAGAGGCACAGATCATTATTTTACCAAAGGAAGTGTGCAACATAATCCTGCCTCACCCAGTCACCACAGCGCTATGAACCGATGCAAATGTGCCCATGGCTGCCTCCCATCCCCCAGCCATTGTGGTGTATCAGTTGATGTCATCGTCACAGATCGTCACATTTACATCTTTACTGCTGAGTTTAGAGAGGAGTCTCCAGGGTTGCTTCAGATTCACATGAGCAATATTGATCACCAGTTATGTAGTTTAACAGTTTTCCCTCATGTTTTTATGAGTTTTTTTTAGGAGAATTATACACAGTTTGTGTACCTGCCAACTGTGAAAAACACTTTCAGGCCAATTATAATAAAACATTAAAGTTATAAAGTATCTTTTCCTTTGTCTTACAGCCTTAAGACCTTCTTCAATAAAGCCAGAGACATGCTGTACTTCAAGAGACTGATCCAGATCCCCAAACTGCCTGATGTAAGAGCACAGAGGGATGAGGAGAGGTGCTGAGTCACAGCCTCCATCTTGAATGACAGAGACCTCAGCAAAAATCTTAGACTACTACTGATACAGTTTATCTACAAATTGGGAATATTGGCATATTTTTACAAGTTTCACGCAGTATTTTAAATTTACTAAAAGGTTTTCTAATACAAGACCATAAATAACTTGGGTTTAATCCATACCTTCCTTTTTTCCGTCCCATTTGTCAGTCCCCACCTAACTTTCTACACGCAGCCTCATTGGCCAAGCACGTGAAACCGGTGGTGGTCATCCCTGACGAGGATGAACCAGAGCAGCAGGACGATGATGACGACGAACCCGAGCCGCTCATCGAGGTCAGCGACGTCTCGACATCCAGTATACAGGCTCAGCCGCAGGTATGGCACAACAGTCACAAGTTCACTCCCTCACAGGCACACAGATAGTATGACTTTTATATAAGCTTTATTGATCCATTCATTTATTTTTTCTCAGCAGTTTGACATATTTGATCAGACGTTTGGACCTCCGAATGGAGGCTTCGATGATAGGTGAGCCTGAGTGTTTTCCACCATAACTTGTGACTGTTAAACAGATTATCAGCACTTTGTCTCTGCCAGAACACTGTGACACTGTGTGTTTTTCTTTTTTTTTTGTCCAACAGGGATCTCCAGATTGAGAGCCTGAAGCGGGACATGGAGTTGTTGCGAGCAGAGCTGGAAAGAGTAAAAGCAGAGGTAAGGACCGCTGTGTATGGATAACCTTTTGCTTGGGTTTCAGACTGTTTTTCTGTGTGTATAGAAGAGGTGTGACTGCAGAGGGCATTATTATCCATGTGCAAAGGAATCTGGGTCAGATTTTGGGTGGATGCAAATGCTGCTCCTGACGTGTGGAATGTGGCAAGTAGCCTCTGAAACGAGAAGTGACGACGGTGTCCAGTTGGGTTTCTGACATCACGGATACGATTTCAACTTGGAAAAATTTTTTGCATGTCGTCCTTCTTCACAGTGTTTCCTTGTCTTTCTGTGGTTATAAAAGCAGACACAAAAGATCAGATGATAATATCAGGGAAAGTATCAAGTGATGAGATGTTGGCAAATGTAATGCACTGAGACCAGCAGATATTTCCTAAAGTGCAGATTTCCTTTTTCTACTCCTCAAGGCTCAGCGCTACATCACGCAGCTCAAGTCACAGATCAACAGTTTGGAGGCGGAGCTAGAAGAACAGCGGGCACAGAAACAACGTGCTCTTGTGGAAAATGAGCAACTGCGCATGGAACTGGAGGCTACGCGCCGCCGAAACGCAGAACACGAGAGCTTACAGGGCACCTTCATTGAGGCAGAAAGTAAGACGTGCAATCAACAAACAAACATACAAATCGTACAAACACATGGATATTATCGTATAAAAGTCAGGATAAACGTGTCGTCTCTCTTGTCTGTGCAGAAAGAGCCCAGGCCACTGAGCAGAGGTACAACAAGCTGAAGGAGAAGCACACAGAGCTCGTGGCCAGCCATGCTGAACTACTTCGGAAGGTACAGACAGACCGCAGACCAGTCCAGAGGTGTTTGTTTTAAATTAGATGTCAGCACCTAGCTGTGTGTGTAGTAACACTAAACGCGTTAATGTGCTGACAGAGTGCAGACACTGTGAAGATGCTGTCTGCGACCCAGCAGACCCAGGAAGAGGTGGAGAGGACCAAACAGCAGCTGTCGTTTGAGGTGGATCGGATAAAGCAGGATGCTGACATGAAGGTTGGTGGTGTGTCATTTTTGTTTAAAAAAAAAAAAAAACAACCAGAGGTTTTAACAGTGCAACATGTCTGATTTATGCCGTTTTGTTGTAGCTGGAAGAGCAGAAGTTTGAGATGGAGAAACTGAAGAGAGAGCTGGAGGAGAAGATGGCAGAAGTGACGCGCATCAAGGCGAATCTGCAGAGCAGCCAGATGGTGAATGTGCACCTGAAATGTTACAATACAGCCACGACCTTGACGATGCTCAGCTACCTTTCACCATCATTTAGTATTTAGAGTTTATTATCAGTTGAGTGTTTGTAGGCTGGAGGCATGTCAAACGTTTCCGGATGGACTTCCCTTCTGACACTCACAGCCATCTGCCTCTTCTGGCTTCCCTCTTCCCTCTCTCTCTCTTTCTCTTTGCCAGACATCGGAGCAAATGAACAGCTCAATGGCATCTCTGCAGGCAGAGAAGGAGCGTCTGATGCGATCTGTGAGTGAGAAAGAGGCGGAGCTGTCGTCTCTGCGGCAGTCTGCACAGGTGCAGCAGTCGTCACTTCAGCAGGAGCGAGAGAGGAACAGCAGGGAGCTGGGAGAGCTGCAGGCCAAACTGCAGGAGAAGGTCAGTCAGGACAGCAGAGCCCGGCTCGCCAGCGTGAATGGCAGACTTATCTCCACTTAGTGCGTTTACTTGAGTTTTATTCTGCAGTATTTTAGGTGTTCCTCCTCAAAAGAAAGCACACGGGCTGCAACTAACCATTTTTTTTACCTTGTTGATTAATCTATTCAATCAATTTTGGTCATTAATATGTCAGAAAATGGAGAAAAATGCTTATTATAATTTCTTTAAGGCCAAATGTCTTGTTTTGTCAGATGAACAGTCCAAAATCCAAAGATATTCAGTTTACTATCACATATGACACAGAAAAGCTTCAAATTCTCAAATTTGAGAAGCTGCTACCACTGAGTTTTTGGCATTTTTGCTTAAAAAATGACTAAGTTATTGGATTATCAAAATAGTTGCTGATTAATTTTCTATGGATGAACTAATCATTGCAGCTCTACTCATGATTAGGTTTTTGGAGAATCCCAAGTTACAATCATGCACAAATGTGAAATAACTTTTTTTATACTCAATAAGCACAATATTCAAAATGTACAATATCCAAATGGTCATGAACTTCTGTTAATCTTAACCTAAATTACTTTAAATTAGTGTAAATGTAAATCATTCCCATTTTAATCAGATTATTGCTGTGCAGTTTAAATCTAGTAAAACTATGATGCACAATCAAAACGCACTTTATAACACATTCTCTACCGTCTGATTCTTCTGTAAAAGCTGTAAAGAAAAAGGCTTGAAGCACAGCTTTTGCTTACTTCACACAACAATGGCCTCAAGGGAAAGCTTATATCACAGCAGCAGCATGACAGATAGGAGGTTTTGAGGTTGAATACTTCAGGAAGAGTGCGGTTGTGGTCTAATGTGCAGCAAGCGTCTTCACTGACTCTGTAGTGCATAGACAGAAATAAGAATAGAGTCGCTTTATAAGCAGTCCATGAGAGCAGCTCAGCCTAAATAAAGTCTTTTTAAGAATAAGGTCAATAGCTGGAACATGGCCATGGTCGGTGTAAATGTAGTCAATGATCAAAGAAAGTGTGCATGTTCGGGAACCCTTTTGGATGAATAAAGATTTTAAAAGAACACAAAGCAGGATGTGGGTGTACGTAGACAGACACATTTACATAGAGAAATGTGCAAATCTTCCATCTGGACTCCTTCCTCTCTTGTTTTCTTACGTTTCACCCAAACAGGAAAGGGACACAGAGTCTGCGTTTGATTAATTTAAAAACAGGCGATCATGGTCAGATAGCTTTCACGAGACAACACATTTATTGTTTGTATGTATGTTCTGCTGTTTGTGTATTTGTGTGTGTGTGGGTTTGCATGTAGGCAAGTCAGGAGGAGCAGCTGAAGCAGAAGCTTTTGGAGGAGCAGTTTTCTCTGCTGCAGGGCACCGTCGCAGAGGCTGAGAACATCATCCAAGATGCTGTTGCTAAGCTGGATGATCCCCTCCACGTACGCTGCACCAGCTCTCCAGGTCAGACCCCGACTCTATTATTATTATTATTATTACAGCAGAGATTAAAAACCAAATGTGAGAATTGAATACGTAAAAGAAGAAAAATGGAGTGTTAGAAAGTTCATGGCCCTAGCAGACTAACGATTTACAGTATAATGTCTGTTCTGGAGACTTGAACAATTTTTTTTTTTATTCCTCTACTGTTGTGTGTTTGTGTCCTTCAAACACAGATTACCTCGTGAGTCGGGCGGAGGCCACGCTGAGCTCCATCGACAAAGTGAAAAAGGGCCATGCAGATTATCTGAGTAACATGGGGGGTACGTTTTCTCTGCTTCTGCTGACCTCATGGTAGTGTGTGGCTGTTTTGTTATATTTGTTGATGCGGCATGCTGCTCTCTTACTGTATGCTTTCGTAACCAGATGCTGGAGGGCTGCTGAGGGCTCTGACCCAGTTCTCCCACTCGGCTGCGGATACAATCATCAACGGCAGCGCCACTGCACACATGGCACCCACTGACCACGCAGATCGTAAGGAACATCTCCCAATACTCGATTTGATGTGACATCAGCGCTATTTTCAGATTCAACTCTGCAGACGCAGCATTTGAATGGACACTTTTAAGTGTCAGTATACAAACAGTGCAGCTGATGGTGGATTACTGCTCATTTCCATCCTGCAGGACTGTCAGAGAACTGCAGAAGCTGTGCCACTCAGAGTCTGCAGTTCTTGAAGGAATTGAAGTCCAAGACTACCCTCCAGAGGGCAGACCCGGCCTCCATTCGTGTAATCGTTCAAAAGATCCTGCACTTGGGCCAGGTCAGAGAAAACACTGCATATCTGTAATGATTTCTATAAATAAATGTACTCAAAAACTTCCAATAATTTTCAGGGACTTACCTCAAGATAAAAACAAAGCTGCACATAAATGATGGTTTGCTGCAAACAAAGACATTTGTGCTGCATAATACTATTTACTGAGTATTATTTAAACCTATCACTCCTTGTATCTGGGAGAGTGAGGTAAACATATGTTAGAAATCCAACATCTGCAGGTGAGAAGTTGCTCTCACATCAATTGAAAGCTGAAATAAACTCTGTTACACCAATTTATTTTTATTTTTATTGTTTGCTTCCCAGGAGGCCAAAAATAAATCTCTGAAATTGAGAGCTTGTTCTTGGCTTTGACTTGATGTCAGAGGGTGTTGGATTACTGACAGATTAACTATTTTAGTTCCTCTCTAAAAGGAAAAAAGGAAGAAAGCCTCGGGAAGCACATCCAACTGCCTCCTGAATTATGAACAGTGTAAATCCATCCCTGTAAATCCAAATTTGGCAATATAATTTGTGATATTTTGGTAATGGTATTGATATTTTATGATTTAGTTGTATCATTCTACTGAACATTATTGGAAGTTTTACAGAAGTCTCATCTTCTTTCTTCATCAAGACTTGTTCAAATATGGCTTCACTTTTCACTTGTAATTTTATGAGTCCTTTCCAGTATTGTTCACTTAATTTTTGTTTTTATCATGACTAATAATTCTTCCTCTTAAATTCAGGAGCTGCGGCCGAAAGGCATGGACGTTCGTCAGGACGAGCTAGGAGATCTGGTGGATAAGGAAATGGCAGCAACATCAGAGGCTATTGAGCAGGCAGTCCGCAGGATTGATGTAAGTAGTGTGAATTTTACTGATATTACATATATTAAATTAACCTTTAATAGTGTATCCAATGTAACTGAAAAATGTCTCATATGGTTGTGTATTTAGGAAATGATGAATCAGGCGCGAAAGGACACGTCAGGAGTTAAACTGGAGGTTAATGAAAGGTTTGTTCTTTTTGTTCATCTGAATCAGTTAAACTTATATGAAGATGCATCATCCATGAAAGTTTCATCAAAGTCAGACTAAGGTGAAACTGTCACAGCCTTTCAGATTTTAAAATTATAGGTTGTAATTAAAACATCCTCATCCGGCAAATAAGTGTCATTCCTAAAATGCATCCTGTGTCCTTGTTGCCTGTTATCTTTCAAGAGCCACAAGTTATAAATCACTGTGTCAATTCTGGTTTAACTACTATTTCACTATATTTTTCAGAATCCTTAACAGCTGCACAGACCTGATGAAGGTAAAGTAGTCTGATGCTCTGTAACACCATATTCTACCTCTGCATATTTCCTATTTTTAATTAACATCATAATGAAAATGCGTTTGTGGCTCTCTTCTATTATCATCCTCTTCTTTAGGCCATCCGCATGCTTGTCATCGCATCTACAGACTTGCAAAAGGAGATTGTCGAGGGTGGGAGGGTGAGTTGGCGCTGTTCTAATTTTGGATCCAAAACTGGCAGCTCAGTCTTGTTTGTATTCAGCAGCTTTTGTTTCTGACTTCAAACCAGGAGACGCTCTTCTCCATTCAGAAAAACAACTAGCAGGACTTAACTGTACTGATGTTTTGCTTATTAAGGGCGCAGCCACCATTAAGGAGTTCTATGCCAGGAACTCTCGCTGGACTGAGGGACTCATCTCTGCGGCCAAGGCTGTGGGATGGGGAGCCACAGAGATGGTGTAAGTTCTCAGTTATAAAGGACATTTCAGTTTGTATTATCATATATTTAAATGTGTCACATAGAGCATTTTCAATTGCAACACCATTATCAAATCAGTTGTGATACTTATGTGTACCAACAAATGCTTAAAAACTGCTCAGACACGGTAAATATCAATACCCGGCTTGTTTCTAGGCCTAATTTGGGAAAATAATTCAAGGGATCCAGAAATTAAGCATATTTTGAGCTAATTTTGACCCTGACACAAAATGTTTAGGCTGGAAGGGGATGCTAGTATTCTTGTCTTGGTTTACAGTAATTATACTAATACCTCTAAACAGACCTTGTAATGGTTTTTTTTGTGTTAAATGTTTTGTGACATGTGTGAATGACTCCGTTGCACAGATATTAGCCAGTGTGCAGAACTGAAAATCCTCCTGCAGAGAGGAATGAAGTGGTTTGATTTCTTTCTTTACCTTCTTCCTCACAGGGAGTCGGCTGATAAAGTGGTGCTACACACAGGCAAATACGAGGAGTTGATTGTCTGCTCTCATGAGATAGCTGCAAGCACAGCACAACTGGTGGCAGCCTCGAAGGTAAAACTGAGTCTAATGTTCCAGGAAAATACAATGATAAAAACCACTGTTGTTACTGTAGGACTATACTGCATTGAATGACACAAATTATGAATATCACACACAATATTCCCCAGTTCTCTAAAGTGGGAGAAGGAGAATTAACCAGATTACATTAAATCATGAAGAAGTTGGTTTTGCTAATGTTACTCTCTACTTTTTAACCTCTTACAACACACTTACTGCAAGTAGCACATTACAATTTACAATTTCATTCAGACTTATATCTGAGATCTGATACAACACAAGCAGGGATCTAGTCAGGAGAGAACAACACGAGAAAGTGCCATAAAGCTAAGTTTGAGTCTGATAGGGCGTAGGTGCCAATAGGCGATGCACAGAGGCAGTGCATAGATTGCATAGAGGCAGGTTTTTTCTCTACCTTCAGTCCATCAAATGCAGAGGTGTTAATGAAAGAGTTTGGTCTTTAGTCTTTTCTTAAAGACTGAGAGGGACTCTGCAGATCAAACAGAGTGTGGTAAATCGTTCCACCATCGGGGAACTGCAGAAGAGAAGAGTCTAGCTAGCGACTTAGGGCCCTGTTGTGGAGGTGGTATCTTTCATTGGCAGAGCGTAGTGCGCAGGAGGGAGTGTAGACCTGAATGAGGGAGTTCAGGTAGGCAGGAGCTGTTTTAGTTGCTGTTTTGTAAGCAAGTGTCAGGGTTTTTAATTTGATGCGGGCAGCAGCTGGGAACCAGTAGAGGGATATCAACAGCAGGGTGACATGTGCTGTTTTGGGCTGGTTGAAGACCAGCCCTGCCGCCACGTTCTGGATCATGGATCACATTGTCTGTCTAATTAGTTTCTGTGACTTCAGTGTCTAAATTGTTTCATTTGGAGTCACTCCAGTGCTCTCCTCTGCACTCAGGTCAAGGCCGATCGCAACAGTAAGAAGCTGTCAGTTCTCCAGCAGGCTTCTCGCCACGTGAATGAAATGGCAGCTAATGTGGTGGCCTCAACCAGGACGGGCCAGGAGCACCTGGAGGAAAAGGGTTTGTACAAAAGGATCTTTATACTAGACCTTCACACGACTGTGACGAGCGTCTGCCTAATTCTTGTGTTTTATCCAAACACTTCTCATGTTGCAGATACCATGGACTTCTCCGGGATGTCTCTCATCAAGCTGAGAAAAGAAGAAATGGAGTCACAGGTACGTCACTGCATGAGACTGTGAGAGGTTTACAGAGTGACTGATGTCTGACATTTCTGATATTTGAGTCATATAATTAGAATTAATATTTTCTCATGAATAAAAATGTAATTTAACACTCTGTAAGGCTTTGTAAGTCTCCACTCATCATTAAATGGGTCATATTGTATTTGTGTGATCTATTTGTTAATATTAAGCTCAGAAATACACATTTTTGCAGTGTGTTGTTAGAATGAGTTTTATTGTCAGTTGTGTCCATAAAACTCTACAATCTCCAAAAAATAGAGGTGACTAATTAAAGTTTATATCTTCAGCCATAGATAAATTAAAATAAAACCCAATTTAACACTGAAAGATTAAATGTGAGCACAGGCTAAACTACTTTTTAATGACCTGGTATATTTTCCCATTTTATATTAATGAGTTTGGCTTACAGCTGGTTTAACATGGTGAAATTAATAAAATTAAATAGGGCAGAAACAGTTTTGACCATGTTTTTTATGTCCTGCCCCTCAGGTGAAGGTGCTGGAACTGGAAAGTCAGTTGGAGAACGAGCGTCTGCGTTTGGGCGAGCTGAGGAAGCAGCACTACGGGTTGGCTGGAGTCCCTCTAGACCAGGTTTCTCAGGGGAACGGTGAAACCTCCTCGCTGGCTCATCCTGCATCCATGTCACCGAAACCCAGCAAGCCTGCAGTCCTGAAGAAACCTGCGTTGGCCCAGAAGCCCAACATCCCACCCAAAACTACGGTGAGGACTGGAAAGAAAAAGAGTGTGTTGAATATGAGAAAATAAGTAAATTATTGTCGGTAAATCTTTTTTGTTTTCTCTCTTTTCTTCTGTGTGTTGCAGTTTAAGTAAATGCCAGAGCAGAAGATGAGACTGCTTCACTACTGGATGGTTGGATTGACCAGAGAAAGATCGCCTTTTTGTGAACATACAGTTCCTTTAAGTTGCATGCTGACAATCCTGCCGTTTCATTCCACTTCTCAATGTTTTCTTTTTCTTCTTTCAATGTTTTTTCTTTTTCTTTGTTTTGCCAAAATGGACCAGAAGCCTGATTTTTTTTTTTTTTTTTTTTTTTTTTTTTACCCTTGATGCCTGCAAAGGACATATTGACTTTGCCCCCTTTTTTATTTTAGTATTTGGCATCACGAACAAAAAAAGGGGAATATTATACTTTTAGGCTGTGTGAAAGTATTTTTTTTTCTGCATCTGTAAGATTTTAGATGATTAAACACTACTGCTGCTTTTAGAATACAAACTTTAATACATAAATCGACAGCATATCTTGTACTTGTATGTCGACACTTAGTTTTGATCACGCTTAAGACAAACCTTTTGCACACTATGTTGGACCTTCATTACAGAGCACATCACATTTTTCTTAATGTGCACTATATGCTATTTATGTTGTGTTGGGCGTTCAAGGGAAACTGGGGAATCGCGCCATGTGCGTCCACGTTGCTGCAAAAGTTTTACATACCTCTGGCTTTGCCTTCAGTGTTCCTCTTATGTGCAAAACAGCTTTCTTTCTCAACAGTACAAGATTGTCTCAGAGGCCTTGAAATGTACTGTACTACTGAATTCAATAATACATGTAAAGACATACAGTCTGTATAGAAGTGTGCAGCTCACACCTAGTATCATTTATTGTATATCTACACGCATCTCTTGAATGTCCCTTTTATTAGAGGAGAAGCTGGATGTTAAAGGATACAGATAGGCAACATCTTGCTCGCACACAAATATCAGATGTAGGAGTCCTTAATGCTTCTTTTAGGCTGAATATGGAGATTTAGGGTTAGTTTTATGTACAATATGAAGGTGTTCAAGTCCTCTTTGCCTCTGGGAGTTTTTCTTACAGGGTCCTAAAATGCATCTTTTTATGTTCTGTCCTTTCCTCTGTATGAAATGTCTTTATACACTCAAATCTATTAATATATTTTAGTAAAGATAATGGTGGTTTTTCCTTGTAAGAAGTGTAAATGTCAAACAAATGAACAATAAATGTTTGATTTCATGTCCCATCGTGTTACTTCATTTTGCTCCAATCTTCTGAGGCGTCATTTGTTCAAGGATTTTACCAGTTTCCAACATATAATCACATAAAGCACATTTAAGGAAAACCTTTAACCATTTTTCACTTTAATTTTATTAACATATCTTATCTACAGGCTATGTTGTCCGAGGCTTTACAAAGCTATCTCATGTCAATGTTATGAACCAAAGTCAAGTAGTATATAACTGGACCTAAACTGGTGGAAATCACCATTAAAACAAAAGGGGAAAAAGCATGAATGAGGTTGCATTGGCAGCTAAATAGTCTGTAAGTTAGGTGACATACCCCACAGCCTACATGTTTATATAGTCCTACTATAAACCTCTCTTACCTTTCATGTTAACAAACTGCTAACATGTTAATATGGCTTAAATTTTTAATAAATTCAAAGAGCATTATTTATTTCCTCTTTATTAGGTCGCCTGTATCCCAGGTTACTAATTATGGATGTGATATTATAAGAGCTCTTATAATACATCTTATAATACATCCAGGTTACTAATTGAGTGCTGGGATATTTTAAAAGCTGTCTGATGCACACAGAAGGTAATGCTCAACATATCATGACATGCGCAGTAGGGTTTTGAGACAACGTGGAGGGAGGGCTGCTGCCTTCAGAAGCTGTTGTAAATACCTGGTATGACGTTCAGCAACGCACAGGAGTATTTGTTTATACTCAAAACAATGTATAATTGCATAATGATTATTATATCCGTACTGCTTGTCATTCTGTGGCAACATTAAGCACTGTTATTCCAACTATCAGAAGTTATCTCTATCGCATATGCCTTATTTGTGTAGGTATTTGCCTGCTCTTTCTTAGCCAAGTAGCACAAATGGCACTTTCTATAAGCTTCTATAGCTATAATAGCCGATTGGCTTATATGACTCAAACACAAGGCCATAGCTGCCTCTATTATTTATACACAGACTCGCACATAGCTACGGTATGTGATCGTGGTATTTGCGTTATAACCGTTGAAAGTTAAATGTACGAGTTTTTCGGGGATCCTGAACGCAGCATTAGAAGTAACACAGCTACGGACGTTGGCGAAGTTTAAACTGTCAACAAACTGAGAGAGCAACTTCTCTCCGTGTCCACACACGCCTCGGCTGGCTTGTTTAAACTAGTTTGTCTACATTAAATGTCAGTCAGGTCGGAGTTTCAGAAGAGACAGAGATATGTTAAATGTTGGAGTAGTAAATAAAGCAGAGTATATTCATGGAAACCTGCGTAATGTCAGCGCTGGACAGACCCGCCGCGGAGCTGACGGTGATGGACGTGTACGACATCGCGGTGGTGCTCGGTCAGGAGTTTGAGCGGATCATCGACAGGTTTGGCTGCGAGTCTCTAGTCGGACTGGTGCCCAAAGTGGTGCGCGTCCTGGAGCAGCTTGAGACGTTGGTGAGCCGCGGAGCCGCGGGACAGGAGGCCGAGGAGCTGCGGAGGGAGCTGGACAGACTGCGGCAGGAGCGGAGCGACAGATACGAGCAGGAGAAGAAGCACCAGAAGGTCGGTGTGTGTGTGTGTGTGTGTGTGTGTGTGTGTGTGTGTGTGTGTGTGTGTGTGTTCGTTCATCTGTCTACCTGTATGTTCACCTATGTGTTTACCTGTGTATGTACTTGTGGTCTGTCAAAGGCTACTTTTGGGGACAAATTTCAGATTTAGGACCAGCTTGTCCAACTGGGGACAAAAGCCATGTTCTCAACTGGGAAAAAGATGATTTTTGGGTCAGTGGTTAAGGTTAGATTAAGGTTAGGGTAAGGGTTAGGTTTAGGGTAAGTCTCCAGGAAATTAATATAAGTCTATGTAATGGCCCCCAAAGTGACCATGATCTGATGTGTGTGTGTTTGTGTTTGTAAGTTTACCCATCTGTCTTCCTGTGTGTTTACCTGTGTGTATGAATGTTTGCCTGTGTCAGTCTGTCTGCCACTGTGTGTGTTGTGACTTAAATATTAACTTGCTAAGATTGGCTGTACAATGATACACGATTTCACATCTCAAAATTGCAAGAAAAAACATACCTATATGATGATATGCAGCAAAGCTACAAATCAAAGTAATAAACAACCAAGAATAAATTCATGAATGAATTAATTCTGCTTGCAGTATGTGTGGTAGTCATAATAATAATTACCATAACTCACATTGACTTTTCCTTAATGTAGTGTAAGTAAGAACTGTGAAACATCCTACATTACATTACTATGCTATCATAATGATTAAGGAACAGTTAATCAATTTGTATACTTTACACTTCACATTATGGAATATTCTGGATTTTTGAGGCAGAAAAATTTTAAATATTTAATTGAAGTTAGTGAACAGCAAGATCAACAATGTTTGAGTTTGGGCAGATTTGCAAGTGACAGAAAAATCTTTGAGGAGACAAAGTTCTGTTTGTCCACTTGTACTAGTACCTTCTTTTTAAATACCAAGAGACTTGACTGTGCTGCTGTTTTGTTTTTTTTCTTTGGTGTCTTTCGTGCTTAGGAGTTGGAGCTGGTGGAGGATGTGTGGCGAGGGGAAGTCCAGGACCTACTGTCCCAAATCACTCAGCTTCAGGCAGAGAACAAGAAGCTGTTAGTGAGCCTCTCTCTTAAAGAGTCTCCTGTCACCGAGGAGGACCTGCAGAAACAGGAGGGTGGGTTGTCTGCAGCAAAGGTCAACAGATGGGTTTTGGGAGGTTTTTACAAAAAATTGTTTTTTATTCTGTTTTTGTTCCTCTAGAATTTCACAACATGTTGTGATAGGAATGCACCAATTTAACACGCTGGATTGGTATCTCTGCCGATACTGACCTTATTAAGCAGATTGGGTATCTCCCATGACGTGACCTATCCACAGTACATGCAGTTTTTGTCATTATAAAAATTCAGTGTTACTACTATCAGTTACATTGTTTCAGTAACGCTGGGCTGCAGACTCAGTGCACACACAGCATCTCTGGCCTCAGGTTACCTTACATAAAAATGATCCCACTGAGTTTCTTACTACTCATCACCACAGATTTTAAATTTGGGGAAAGAGAGAACTGGAATTGGATCAGTACTCGGTATCAGCAAATACCCGGAGTTTAAATATCAAAATCAATATCAGGAGAGAAATAGTTGGATCAGTGCATCCCTATATGGTTGATTATAGTAGATAGTGATGAACTGTCAGAGTTGATCTGTATCAATTTCAACTTTCTCATTATCCCAAAGAGCTTTTGTTTTGTAGCCAAGCATTACAGACATACCCCACCCCATTAATATACATGAGGGGGGCAAAATATAATGAACACTTTTCAATATAATGCACTTCAGTACACCACCACCACCCACTACAATCTCAATAATAAACATAAAATCATCACTTTTCTGACAATGTCAACAAAAACTGAAAATGTATACACTTCGTAAAAGTAGAATTTATAGCTGTTGCATTAGATTGTACAAATAAAGTGCTTGGTGAGTGTACTTCACAGGAATGCACCCATGACGAACAAAAACTTATCTAAATCTATCGTGAAAAATATTAAGGCTATAAAAGGATGAATACAAAAATATGTTAAGTATATACTAAAATAAGTATTAATACATGTGAAACACAACACGGTCTGTTGCCTTTTGAAGTCTTAGTATGCATGTTATCTTGTGAGGATGTCTTATCTTGGCTGAAAGTTCCAGTTCGGATCTGATCTGCGCTCACTGTGGATTTGCGTTGCGCTGATTAACCATCTGCTGTACGTTCCGCTTATTTGCCCTACGCAGTCACAAGGATTATAGAGTGTGCTGCATGTTGACATGAAAAGAGAGGCCGTGAAGGGAGGCGGTCAGGGGTTTGTAAAGGGGACTATTTTTGAAGCAGACCAAAATATGTCTCTTGTCCCTGAGACTGTCATGGTGGCTGCAGCTATGCTTACTGTCAGGGCAACAGTACACACACACACACTGCTTATAAACCATCCAAAATAAATGGGTACTGCATGATACTCTGCTCATTGAAACACATTATTTGTCTAGAAAAATGCTCAAGTCTGAAAGAGACCAGGATTTTTAAAGGCTGTGTATGTTTTATCCCTGTAGCCACAAATGGTTTATACTTCACACAATGTTTTCGATTTATCTCACTGTTGTCACCAATTGGGTTTATTTTTATTTTAGTACAGTATGAAAACCAACTTGGAGAGACATGTATGTTTTTTTGGTATCCGTTCTGTACTGTTACATGGCACAGTTGTGTATAGCATCCTATTAGATTGCATTGGATTGCATTTTGTCTTTGCTTTTCTGTGATGCCCACAGGAATGTCCGAGAAGGAAAGGCAGGTGATGAAGAAGCTGAATAACTTGGTGGATAAGCAGAGGGATGAAATCCGGGCTAAAGACCACGAGCTGACACAAAGAAATGAGGATGTTGAGGCGGTGAGAGTTTTAGACCGTTTTCAGCACACATACTGACCTTTGACAAACTATTACAGTTTTTCTCAGTTGCTTTGGTACATTTCTCAAATCATCCTTAACATCAAGGATGTACAAACAGCACCACACAATGGATTACCTGCAAAAGCCTGTAACTTTTTCTGTATGGCATATATCAATTTCACATTACTGTATGTGGCAGATTGATTGCAAGAGATTGGACAGGATTCACAGTTACGCTTTTACTGTTTGTACTGTAATTAATTGATTGACTGTGTCATTGTAATACAGAAAAGAAATAGACTGTTTTACAGCACTGCATAGCACAAAGGAAAAAATACAAAATTAGAAATGTTAACATAGGAAACACCCTTTAGGCAGAACGGTACATACAGCGCTGTGTGGGGAATTACAGTGCAGTCTTTCTACACCTCCTGACGTTCCTGTCTGTCGGGCCACAGATTCTCATCCAAATCACAACGGATATCTTCTTTTGCAATGCAGTGCGGAAATAATCTTTTGGAATGTCTTATCTGGCCTCAGCAGGCGTCTGCTGTGATGTCCTCACATGCTGCATCAATGGCAGCCAGCAGGGTCGTCTGAGTATGTGGCTGGCGATCGTAAACCTTCCACCTCCATGCTGAGTGGAACTCAATTGGGTTAAGGAATGGGGAATAGGGTGGGAGCATCCTGTAGTGGTTCGCAAACCATTGCCTGATGGTGTTTAAGTGATGGAAACTCACATTATCCCAAATTACCACATACTTTGGTACATCATCTTGAATCAGACCCCTCTCATCATTGGTAATGAGACCCCTGTAGAGGGTGTCTGAGAAGGTTAGGAGATGCTGTGTGTTGTATGGCCCTATAATGGGAATACAAGTTAGCACACCAGCTCTGAAATAGCAGCACATATATGTGATGTTCCCTTGTTCCCTCTTCGCTGGCCTGGCACATCAACAGTAGCTCTGTGGCCGATGATGTTTCGACCACACCTTTTGCCTTTGGCTATATATATATATATATATATATGAGGACACACTTGTTCTCCCACCACTTGGCTTCACCCTTTGATCAGCCTCAGCCATTGTAAAGCCATTGAGAGCGCGGTCCACAACTGTGTCCCTTATTTCATTGGGAACATGCCAATGTCATTGCCCTCTTCTACCTTTTCCTCTGTTTTGCCTCCGTACCCTTCTTCACGTAGCCTTACTCCTCTTCTTTTTCCTGGCTGTTGAACTTGTGCATTTCTTCCTTGTTGTTCTTCAATTGTCAGACATTGCAACACTGTGTTGTGTTCTGTCTATTTATGCTTGCCAGTTGAAGGTTCAGGAGATGCACCTCTGTGCTATTATAGAGAACTGGTTGACCATTGGTTGATCTAGCACTTCACACATTCCCCTTCATTAGTGAAAGTCAAGATTCACATGAGAGCAATTCATCAATTCAGGACAAAAAAAGACAAAAAAAAGTCTAATAGAAATGTATAGAAAATATGCTTGACAGATTATGACAACTGGTTCAACCACTTTGCATGTAACGATGCAATGAACTAATGCCTAGATGTTTTGGGGGTTAAGACTATTCAACAGAGAACCAGTATAATACATTTTGATCAACATGACATATGTAATTGATAATGTAGGAAACAGCAGACAATTGTACATAATTGCATGAATGTGTCAAAGCATTTGGGGTTTGTTCAAAAGAATGAGAAATTGCTTTTATGATGTGCAAAAGAGACTAGATGATGTGGAGGTTGAGAAAGTTGTTTTGAAAATTTCAATTCTGATCTGAGCAATTTACTAAAGTAACTGAGAAAAACTGTAACACTAGTTTACAGTTTACATACTGTGACAAGATTTGATGAAAAGGTTAAACAAATTCTCCCCAACTATAGCTCCAGATGCAGCAGCATCGACTGATAAGGATAAACCAGGATCTTCGTCACAGGATAGGAGTGATGGAGGGCCAGGGCAAGGCACTGATCCAGCAGCGGGCAGAGCTGGAGGCTGCTGCTCAGGTACGGCAGCAGGAGTTTGGGTCTCTGCAGCTGGAGGTGACAAGGCTGAGAAAAGAGCTCCGAGACTGGGAATTAGAGAGAGAGGTTGCTGCGATTGAGGAGACTTTTCCTTTAAGACCTAGGATGTCATCACCTATATCACCACAGATGACGGTAAGAAAAAAGAAAGTATCTTTAGCAGGCTGAAAACCATGAGTACAGTTTATCTGTAAGTAAAATGAATCAAAGTTCATCAAGTCCGGCAGGTTTTTTAGTTCCTATGTGGCTGTTTTGTGTCACAGATTCAGACCTCAGCAACAGCAGCAGCACCATCACCACCATCAACACCACCACCACCACCACCACCATCTAACTCCATCAGGCCAAAGTCAGTGTGGGTGGAGTGTGCAGGGGACCCTGGCTTCCTGGCAAACTGCTTTGAGCCCGACAAGAGTCCCTCCTCTCCCTCAAGGTCAACAAACAGAGAAAATAATGAAGAAGAGGGTGACCAAGATGAGGACACACCAGCATTGTTACAGGTAACACCTGCTTGACTCTCCCCTGTGCACAGTCCTGCAGTGATTATAGCAGAGTCGCACTATATGATTATTTATATTCAACACAAAGCGTTATCGCTCTGTTATGCTTGTATGGTGTCGGCTTCTCGACTACTTATGCAAGCGTCTCTCACGTGTGACATGCTTTCAGTTTTCACTGAAATATTCAAGATATTTTAATCATGAGCAAAGAGCCTTTTTCACACTCAGCGTATGATTTTCTGTATTCTTTCAGGAAATCAACAAATATCTTCAGTTAAAGGTACCCGGTTGACATTGTAAACATGGTTTTGCTTGTCACTTGATTGATTTGATTTATTGATTGGGACAGTGTGCAGTTTTAAACATTAAAGATGTGCTGTACTGGAGTTAGCTCGAAGCTAATTTGCATCCGTAGTCCTGAATGCAAACATGGTGAATGCATGGTCTAGCCCATGAAACATTTGCAAAAACATTTTGTAATGTTGTGAAATCTGCTTTGTTTACATCAGCTTGTGGTGTTCTTCTCTTCATTTTTGTTGCATTGCTATCTTTTATGGTACATTTCTGCCAACTGTTGATATGTATTACAACCACCACTCTGCAGTTGGCAGAAATGTGTATCACTTTAATCCCAGTGCTCCTGAAGTGCATGTGCATCCTTGTGTACATGCCTGATTATCAAAAGATTACTCTATAACGTCACTAGTGGTAAGAACTCCATGGTAGTCAAAATAAATCAGTTTACCAATTACCAACAGAAATGCAGAGCTCTTAACAAAGATTGTTTTTGTGTTTAATGGAGAATCACTGAGCTACCGGTTTCATTATTAGTGTCAGAATGTCTGTTTCATAAAGAGAGAGATGCTGAATATATGTTTTGACTGCAGAAAGCGTCAACTGATACGGAGCTAGAGGAGGAGGAGACAGACAGCCTGGAGCAGGACTCAGACAGACCTCGCTTTACCCTGCAGGAGCTGCGTGACGTCCTGCAGGAGAGAAATGAACTCAAATCTCAACTGTTCTTGTTACAGGAGGAGCTGGCATATTACAAAAGGTACGTTTTTGTTTCCAAAATTGAGATTTGACTTTACCTCAATTCCATATAACACTGATGCAAAAGTGAACAGTTACCTCTTCTGTATGCCTCAGTGAGGAGTTTGAGGAAGACGTCAGCTCCATAGTTTGTGCTCCACCTCCTCCACCATGCTCTGCTTCTACTGATCCGCCCGAATCAGGAATCAGGCGCTTGTGAGTAATAAGTCTGACAAGATCAATACACACTTTACTCCATACACCTTTTAACCAGAGCAACATCTCACTGCACCTTTTAATTCCTCCTGTGATGATCATCTTATATCTTACAAACATCATCAGATAAACATACTTTACTGGTTTTACAGGAATCAGTAATTAAAACAAACAAACAGCACTTGTCTTCATATTGTGTGCTGTTATGTTGTTTGATAGCACCACAATTAAACCCAATATGAAATTTGAAATATGGATTTTTACAAATTTGGGAAGACAGCTTACTTGGTTTTTCAGTTTCTCTTCTCAATAGTGAGTGTCACTGTGGTTCACAAAACAAACAATACTGGTCACAACAACACTTCTGATGTTTATTGTGTCTTTTTTTCCTAATCTGAATCTCTCTCCTGTCTCCACCTCATTATGTCACCTCTCCACATTTTCCATGTGCAGGATCTTCACAGCCATAATGCCGATGGTGGCAGCTGGTTTGATTTCAGATGACCCCACGCTGTTGCCCATCAGAAGACTTTCCTTTGTATGACCTTGAATTTAAACTATTGTACGATTGCTTTTATGTTTTTCCACAACTGTCAACGCCAATTTGTTTCTTTTAACATAATTTGCTAATAGTATCTACATGAATTGGAGTAATGGTTGCATTACTTGGTTATTTTACCCCAAACTTGGATGTTATTTATACATTTAAACACAGTTCGTTCATTACTTAATTTTTAATATACATTTTTGCAAGTATTTTAACTAATCTGGTAAGCACTTTAAAGGGACCTCAATGGTTGAAATGTGAGACAGCTATCCATACCTGCACAGTCTTATTTGCATTTATGACCTCTCAGGTATTTGTGGCTTCATACAAAGCCACCACCTGTCAGTGTGTCACCTTACATATCAATACAAAAACTGGACGTCTTTATTTCTTATGTTGCACATGCTGTTGTAATGTCAAATAACTCAATAACCTAACATATGCACTACATTTCTGGAAGAGAAATAACACCACACACCACAAAGTATATGTGCCTGTCCGTATGCCAAGCAAGGTCTGTGGAGTATGAATTTAGTTTTTACAAACACTTTGAAGTTCCTTAACTGTCTGTCTATAACAACGTCATGTCTCAGGAATGGGTCCAGCTGCCGTAAGACTGATAAAAGGATAAAAGATGACGTTTAAATGTATCTGATGACAAATTATTGTTAAGGTCTTGTTTCAAGGTGCAGTGAATGAGCTGGATTTTCATGTGCCTCTATTTTCCTTGAAGAGTCTTTATGAGATAATGTGCTTAATGTGAGCATAAAGTCATCCCCTGAACTGATAAAAAAAAGGATGTTACAGTATATTTGCAGCACTACGGCCTGGCACCACATGAATAAATCTATTCCAACAGTAATGAGTACTGTGACATACCCTAACTACCAATATATGCTAAGCTGCATCTGTAATTGATGTCAATTCAGAATAAAGTAATAAAGTTTTATTTGTCATCTTTTACATGTTGTTATTGTGTTACTTTCAAATATGGCTACGACAAAGAAGCTAATTATGGTAGAGGTCGTGTTAAAGGACAGGTCCACAATTTTTCAAGTGTGTCTTAAAAACAAAAGTGAGGTGTCCATGTGAACACTGAAAGAGGTTTTCCTCACTGTAATCATTCCTTATGTTCATACTGGCTATTAAAAGAGCCACTTTAAATGTGCTTTCAGTGTAAATGATGGGGGACAAAATCCACAGTGTGTCCACAGTTGTTTTTGTGCAAAAATGCATTTAAAAGTTGATCTGAAGCTTATATGAGGCTACAGCAGTCTTAGTTAGTCATATCAAGTGGATATCTGCCATATTTACAGTCTTTTTAGCATCAAATTCCCTCTTTGTGTTTCCTCGGACAGTGTTTCCCTGTTGAGCTGCGGTGGAAGTAGAGTAACAAAAAGACGAACTTTGGCACTAAAAAGACTGTAAAGTTGAAAGATATCTACTTGATTTGATTCATTTGGACTGCTGAAACTATATATTAGCTTCAGATAAACTTTTAAATACATTCTTGCACAGAAAGAGGCTTTTGGATTTTGGCCCCCATCACTTACATTGTAAGTGAATTGTTAAGGGATCTTCTAATGATCAGTATGAACAGGAGGAATGATTATGGCAAGAAAAACCTGTTTCAATGTTCGTTTAGGCACCAAAAGTTTTTAAACCCGTCCTTTAATGTTCTTAAAGTTACATTTACTAGTTTTGGCATTATCTAGACATTTGTGTAAACAAGAGCCATTTCACTCTAATAAACATAAAATAATAGCGCAGACAGAATTGAGAGAAAACCGAAACATAAAAAATATCACGTGCCTTTTCACCTGATCCTGGCATGTCTTTTAATTGAGGTGAAAGAAAAAACTGAGATCATTCACTGACACGTTTTGTTTACTTGCTTTTTGACACGGTGAAAAACGAAGCCCCGCTCATGCGGATCGAAGGGTGGGGGAGTTCTCTTGAAGCGCATGCGCTCTTTGTGCTCACCTGTCGCTAGGATACTTTGCCCTCCTCTGCCGGCGGCCCAATCACGCCATTGGTGGATGAGTGATGGGGGAAGTACTGCTCGTCTGGAAGTTTGTAACCTTCTGCCAGTAAAAGTATTGTAGCCAAGACAAAAAAAAGAAAGAATAAGTGGTTAGTCGAGCTTTGTCGACTAGTTAACTTTATAACGGTAGTCGTATAGTCCCGTTATGGAGTTCGGTGAGGAGTCGTCGCCCGCTTTAGCTTTCGAGAAGGACGCGTTTGAGCTGACGGTTGAAGATGTGTATGACATTTCCTACGTGATCGGACGAGATTTGTTGAAAATTAGCAGCACGGGCGAGGAAGTGTCAGATTTGCAGTTCAGAATAGTTCGTGTTTTGGAAATGTTCGAGACTTTGGTCAATAAGTACAACTTGTCTCTGGAGGAGCTGAAAATGGAGCGGGACAACTTGAAGAGTGAACTGGACAGGATCATCAAAGAGAGCTCCTCCGGGCAGGGCACTGTGAGTCTGCCAGCACACATACACGCACAGCTCAAGTACTCATCAGATTTTAAAAGTGGAAGTCTTAAAGATGCTTTACCCCCCTCTATCTGTTAATAAAGCAAACGGCGGGACCAAACCAGCTGGTGGTGGACCTGACAGACCCCAACAGACCGCGCTTCACCATGCAGGAGCTGAAGGAGGTTCTGCAGGAGAGGAACCAGCTGAAGGCTCAGCTCATGGTCGCTCAGGAGGAGCTTCAGCTGTACAAGAGGTGAGTAACTGACCCCTAATTCTACTCAAAGATAGGATTTATACAAGTGTCTTTATTGCAAAATCAAATTGCCAGTAGTTAAAGGACGAGTTCACAATTTTGCTAGTGTGTTTTAAAACAATAGTCAGTCAGAAAGAGGTTTTTCTTGTCATAATCATGCCTCCTGTCCATACTGACCATTAGAGGATTCCTTCATAATGTACTTACAATGTAAATAATAGGGGCCAAAATCCACAAGCTTCCTTCTGTGCATAAATGTAGTTAAAAGTTTATCTGAAGCTAATATGAAGCTTCCGCAGTCCAAATGAGTCAAATCAAGTACATATCTTTTAACATTACAGTCTTTTTAGTGCCAAAGTCCTTCTTTTTGTTATTAGACTTCCTTCCACCACAGCTGAACAGGGAAACACTGTCTGAAGAAACATAAGGAGGGGATTTGATGCTAAAAAGACTGAAAATGTGGCAGATATCCACTTGATATGACTAAATCAGACTGCTGAAGCCTCATATAAGCTCAACTTTTAAATGCATTTTTGCACAAAATGACTGTGTGGACACACTGTGGGTTTTGGCCTCCATCACTTATATTGAAAACACATTTGAAGGGGATCTTTTAATCCTCTTTCACTGTTCATATGGGCACCTGAGTTTTGTTTTAAGTCAGACTTGAAAAAATGCGAACCTATCCTTTAATTACATTGCTTAAGTGTTTCAATCTCATACATTTCATAAGAATGAGGGACACGGCTCTGTGGTGAGGCCAAACCTGCCCGCCTACAGATAGTAATACTGACACTATACAGCTCATATCAGTACACAACACACATATATGTACAAGGAATTTATACTGATATGTTTTGAACTGACATCAATTTGTTTGTACACATTCAGAAGTCTTTTTTATAGTCAGACATAAGACAGATTTTCAGAGGCTTTTCAGTCATGACTATTTTATGGTAATCAACTGGCTTATAAAAAGAAACTCTGTTGCTAATTTGTCAAATGTAACATAATTCTGAAATAAATCACATTATCAGCACCACAATTAGTCAGATATTGCAAATATCAGCAGTAGAAATGACCAGTAACAGTGTTGCTTTATTAAGATGAAAATAAGCCTCCTGACAACAACTCTGATTCTAGTGAAGTAATCAATTCCATCTCATAAATAGTTGTTTTATAGTTGGGTTTTGATGTGCAACGCTTCTATATAAAACATTCATCAGTGACTATACGGCTCTACTTTCCTCTGCAGTGGGATTCTGCCACAGGCTGAACCAGCCATGGTTGAAGTAGACCTGGACACACCAGCAGCTACAGAGCAGGGTTCTGCTGCCATAAATGATGCAAAAGAGGAGAAAACAACCATAGGCAAACTGTGAGTAACAGCCTGGTTTGCTTTACTGAATATAATTCAAAGTATGTGCAGAAAACAAACAAGTGATCTATAAATAATGCTAAGTGTTTATTTCTAGCTGTACACCAGTTTGTAGATGTACACCTCAAATGGCAAACACTCAAGAACATTTGAAGCAGCTACCACATGACGCTGTGTGAGGGACTTTGCTCCCACAGCCTCCTAATGATATACTTGTGACCAAATGAATTCATGCTGATGCTGAGGATGTCTTTGTGAGCAGCAAATGAGAGAGAGGTTGGAAACTGGCAGCGCATCTGCCAAACTGCTGCTGCCGTTGTTAGTTATTCCAGTCTGCCATGACTCAGTGTTGCTTGTGCCGGGCAAATGTGCTCATAATTTACGAGGAACAAACTCCTCAAACTAACTCTGGACCCCTTCTGTTTGTAGGTTTTCATTCAGGCGAAAATGAAACAAACCAACTGACAAGAACCAACCATGTAGAAGACAAACAGGATTTGTTGGCACAATTTTCTCTCATCAGTTAACCACTTTTATATTGTCTATTTTTTACAATGTGTATTTGTCAATCTAACAAGCACTGTATTTAATACCAGTGATTTTCACCTAAGATGGTCTATAGTGATACAGAGTAGCAAAAATATATATCATGTTGAAAGTTTGATAAAGGTATCAAATGAACCGAACTGGAAAGTATTATGTAACTGGTATTGATGATTACTCTGAGTGAAGTAACTCAAAATTAAGTTATTTATAGACTTGGAAATGTAATTTTTTATAAATCTAAATTAAGTCTTTAAAGAGGCATTGTGTTGTTCCAGTAATCTAAAACATTTTCCCCGCTTTCTTTCACCCCTCAAGATGTAAAAAAACAATAAAATGGCTTTCATGTATTTATACATTTTAGTATTTGTGAGACTTTTTTTATTCCTGGCGATGAATATTTAAAAAAGAAGCTTTTTAAATGTTCTTTCACATTGATGTTGCAGGTTTTATTTCTTATCTGATTTCTCGTCAATGTAGACACATCTGGATTTAGGGGTTTCATTTTTAGGTATCAATTTATTCAGGTCATCTACTGATATTTTTCTCACTGAACGCAGAGCAGAGTTGATGAATAAAGCACAGCAGCAAATATGAATAGAATTCAATTTTAGTCAATTTGGTCTAAGTGTGACTCAAAATGACTTCACTTAAGTCGTATTCATATCATTTAACCTTGAAGCTGCAGATTTACTAAATCAAATTGACTTCAACAAGAGTCCACTCATACGATGTTGAACATGTCAGAATCAGGCTTTAGCTTAAATTGTTCATTACCGTGGATTTTGCATGTTTAAAAGGTCATTATTACCGCCGTCCTGCTGCAACATAATGTACATTTTTGTGTCTCACGGATACAATGGAAACTTTAGTTGAAGGACAATATGCACAGTGTCAGTAGTCACACCATACTGACCTCAGTTTTGCAGTTACTTTGCAATACTTGCATGCTGCATTTTGGCGTGATTGTAAACATGACATCAGTGGAGGAGGACACCATCTTAGTGCGTATATTATTAAATTAATTTCTCAGATCTTCACTATTAACAAGGCTACAGCTGGAATGAAAACTCATCTGTGTTTTATTCCTCAATTTACAGCACAGGTAATAATTTACAATAGTGAAATTGAATTGTCAGAATTATATTCATCACTAACGGAAACCCCTCCCCAGATAATGTGTAACATCACTTATCCAGGAGAAACACTCTTCAAGTCTGAGGCATCGATATGCTACAATTAGATAAGAAAAAAAAATAAAATCATGATAAAAACAGCTGCACAAATACACTTTCATGAGCAGAACCCTACATTTAAAACAAACCTTTTTTTATACTTCATAAAAAAGTATTTTGAAGACGGCTCATCTGTAGCATCTTTTATACAAAAGATGAACAGGACAGCAGTGGGTACCAATTCACTGGAAACATGAGAACTTGTGGTTTAGGATTCAATATTTGAGCCAAGGGTGAGCCGAGATCGAGGCTTTACTCCGATCACCGTAGTCGTATAGCAGCTCTTCCTCTGCTTCGATGTCTTTGGACGCCACTAAGATCAGATGAGGGGTTCCATCGATGGCGTGAAGCCTCGTCTGGCAGTTGCCGGTTTTACTGTGGTTTATCAGTCTTCCGTAACGGCTTGTTTCCTTTGTGGCGTCCACACTGTGACACGTAAACACATGAAGATTAAACTGTCGCCACAACACAAGACGGGTATCGGCACTGCAAGTCAGTCTAGAAACAACAGCTGAAACAAACAGGCTGCAACTATTTTGCAGCCCCCCCCCCAAACAAAAATGGCAGACATTTACTGGTTCCAACTATGGATTTACTGCTTTTCTTTGTCATATAGAATAAACTGAATATCTTTAGGTTTTTGGACCTTATATATATATATATATAAAACCTAAAGATAAAACCTATATATAAAAACCTAAAGATATTCAAAGAGAGATTTTATATATATATATATATATATATATATATATATATATATATATATATATATATATATATATATATATATATATATATATATATATATATATATATAATAAAAATAATCCTTATTTGCAGCCATATACCTTTCCATTTTCAAGTCTCCTGCAATGTCAGACTTACAACACTTTCTTTTAACCACTGGCAAGAACTAATTCTCCAACACAGTCTAGTCTCTTTTTTTTTTCATGTCAAAAGTCCACCTTGCACCTTGTGTGTTTTTTGCTTTCTGAATAAATGTTGCCAACCTGAATCTTGAAAGCCTTCTTTGCATTAAAGCACACCAATCCTTCATCATCCCCCAATGAATCAGACAGATTTTAACTCGTTATGGCTGGAAAGGTGGAACCTATAACATTAATGGTGATTCCATTACATCAATTGTTGCAATGCAGTGCAGCAAATAACAGAGTTATTTGCTGCACTTGTGTTTGACAAGTCAACATATCTGCTGTGAAAAAGGTTAGTATTTTTCTCCCCTGTCATTAAATGGCTCTGTGCCCTGCAGTTTAGGAGAAAGTCTTCAAAGACAGTAAGTTTCATTTTTTGTGACCATGAAAAACTTTTGCCAAAGTTTGAAGCCACAGGAAGTATGAGAAAAAGGTTGATAAATTCCCGAGTGCTCAGTACAATTCGGAGAAAGTCAACAAACTGAACAAACAAAGTAAACAAAATGAACTAAGTGGAGACATTTGGACTCACCAGTACGTTCTGGATTGATACTGGAAGTAGTACATGTAACAGCCTGTTTGGGGATCCTGGGCATACTGGGCCTCTCTTACTTTAGCCTCAGCTAGGTCCAGTAGTTCTCCATGATACTCCACAACAAAGTCTCCCTTCTTGAAGCCATTCACAGCAAAAACCCCTCGTCCTTTGCCCTCTATGTGTTTCACCTGTTAACATTCAGAAGCAACAAACAAGTGTTGAGTTAAACTGAATTACCAGCGTTCTACCTTCAAAAATGTTTAACAAAATTAGCAACTACTGAGTACTAACCACGTGTTATATTACAAAGAATATGTTCAGGGGAAAATATACTGTTCTTTCAATTAAAAATCTTCAGTGTACCGATCTGCCTTTGATGAACTCTGTTGTTAGTACTTTGTACTATATTCAGAAATGTGTTTAGCATAATGAAGATTAACTCCATGATGTTCTACTGTGTTGTTGTTGGTTATGTAACACTGTATGTTGCCGACAGTTGCCAAAACATTTGTACTGAAAGCGACCCGTTGCATTCAAATCATTGAATGTTACCTGCAGTCCGTCTTCAATGCCGTTCTTTATCAGGTCGTCAATGTGTTTGTGCTCTTCATTCTGTTGACAATTTGAGTGAATGAATCAAAGTTATTCTTTCACTTATGGTAGACTTTCATAATCTCTAATTTATAGAAAGTTACACACCCCAAAAAAACAAACAAACAAACAAACAAACAAAAAAAAAAAACACACACACACAAAGCAAAACATCTGAACTTGCAAACATCTTAATTGCAGTTACAAAATGACAATGTATCAACTTTGTGGAAAATGCCAATTGTAATAATAATAATAATAATAATAATAATTCAACCTGCCATAACAATTAATTGTTCGTACAAACCTTTAACTCTTCCTTTGTTCTTCTGTTACTCCGTCTGATTGGATAATAGTCTGTGACCTTTCTGTTTTGGGGAGCTTTATTCTCTGTCCTGAAAAGAGAAAACATTATCAAAGTAATGAGAGATTATAGTTGTGCCCCCCCCCCCCCCCCCCCCCAACTGAGACAGACATGTTGGCTTTGTGCACCCACTTTTTCGCTCTGGGTTTGCGAGCAGTTAGACTCCGAGATTTGGATTTTGAAACGTTGCTGTCTGCTGCAGACCTGACGTTTGTGTGCGAGGTGGATTCTTTTTGCTCCAGTTGGTCAGTGGCTTCATCTTTGATCCCATGACTGTGACAAGCCATCTCAGCCCTCTGCTCTTTGGACTCATAGCTGTCAGGTTTTATTTCATTAGGCATGTCTAAAAATGAGAAAGACACTAAAATTCAACCTAAACATTTGGCCATAATCGAGAGAATGAGGTTCCCTTAAAAAGAAAGAGTTAAGTTGTGTCATAAGATAGTGGGTCAGTGAACACTGCTACTATTCACATGCACAGGAATTTTTTTCTGTGCTCCACGTGGATCTGCTGACCGTACGGTAACATTGGGGTCAAAAACATCACGACTGGGAGATTACATGTAATAGAAATTACCAAACAGCTGCAATTCTGATCAGTCAAATTTTACAGTCTTGACAGTGAATTAGGTACTTACCTTTTTTCAGCTTGGACGTGTCAAGGTTAGTGGCATCAGATTCATTTCCTTCCTGGATCAACACGCTTGAACTGTCACTCAGAGGGGATCTAGGTTTGCTTGGACTCCTCAGAATCTGGAAGAATGACTGTGCTTTGGATACACCATCCTGCAAAAAGAATAATATTTACCTTGGTGAAACAGTGAAAAACCCCTCTACATTCACAAGAGTAATACACATACGGGTAACCAGGTTACAGAATGCAAATCTGATGAGATACGATCAATGAGATACGTCATTTATGAGGCTGCGTTCAGAACCATATAGCTGGGGTAAACTGTATTTATTGACTTTAGGATGGAAAAAAAACAAAGCACCCTTATAATGATCCTATTCCTGCTCCCAACATGAATGTGAATTAATAACTTTTCCCAAATTTGTATGTGCCAGTATTGTATGAATTTAAAACTGCTCTATGTCTGAAATCAGGTGCGGTGCCTGAAAACTTAAAGCGCTGCTCTGCTCTTTGGATCACTTGTTGTATAAACATAAGACAGGTTTAGATAATTCCTTCAAACGACACATGAGTCACAGAAAATATGGTGAACAGATTGCAAACTGATGGAGATTTCACTTTTCTTCTAGACAACTTCAATCTATAGGTTGTTTGCTTCTTTGTGGTAACAGTAACAACTCTGGCTGGTGGGTCTGTATTAATAAAAGAGGTGTTCAGGTACCTAACCAGTATCAGGTGTAAAGATATTAAAATTGGTGTTGGTTAAAAACAATTTCCCTCTTACGCCAGAATCCTTAAAAAGGACAAGTTCACAATGTTTCAAGTCTCTCTTAAAAACAATAGTCAGCTACATAAATGAACATTTCTAAAGACTGTAAATGTGGCAGATATCCACTTTTAAACGAATTTTTGCTCAAAATGACTGTGTGGACAGGAGGAACAGGAGGAATACTTACAGCGAGGAAAACATCTTTCAGTGTTCATGTGGGCACCTGACTGTTGTTTTAAGACAGATTTGAAAAATTGTGGACTTATCCTTCAAGTTCAACTCTATTCTAAACTTAGAGTTACCGTGTACATTTGAGTAAAACATACAACTAAACTTCATAATTTTCTGGTGAAGTTCAATAAGGTTTCACAACTTGTGGGCAGGTTTTGCCTGAAAGACTAAACTCTGGGTACAAACATCCCAGAGGACAGTAGGAGTGAATGAATGTGTCCGTTGCTACGATGCCAAACTTGGGTAAGACCTCTTGTGAAGGTATCGCTGCCCTACGGATGGTTAAACACAGAATTTGAGAAGAAGCTACTTTGTTTCCCTTTTCCGCCACACAAAAACTGCAAAAGCGTCAAAACCTACCTTGTTAGTTGCTGGTTTGTTTTCCTTTGTGTCCTTCCCTGAGGTGACTTTATTTTCAACAGTGTCCTCAGGCTGTTTGTCGGCTCTTGGCTTACCACTCTTTCCTTTACAAACATGGAAATAAACAAATGTAAGCACTGTTACCTAATTCACCCAACATGATACAAAAACCGACGAGTTTCATTTGTAAACTACAAACTGCTACAATTATTTAAACGAAGCTGCTCCACTAGTTAGCTATCATTACGTTGAACTAGTGTAATTTATATTGTATGCAACACCTACTGTACCTTTTGCCATCTCAGTTCTCCAAATACAAGCCAAAGAAGAGGAAGAGTCGGTTAAATGTTGCCCTCGGTGTCCAGGGGCTCCTCACTGTGTTAAGTTTGTTGTTTCAGCAACGACAAATATCAGAATATCTCTTGTGTAGCATCTGTGAGAGCGTGGTGGATTTAAAAACCCTTCTGCAGCTCTCATTGGCTGTTTCGTCCGGATGGGCGGGGCAGGAAGCATGAAAGCAGTCCTCTCATTGGCCGCAGCTCTGGCCGGTCATCAATCGTATAGACGTATAATAAATATATGATCAAACGCCCCAGCAGAAGTTGTGGATTAGTTTAGCCCTGAGCTAAACCTCTCAGGCAGACACGTGCCGCCCCCAGCCTGTCACACCAAATGATTAAATCATATTAAGCATAGAAAACGAGGTGTTTTTGTCTATAAAAATACGTTGTAGAAACTGGTAATGACAATTTAAAGCGTGATTCGGTTGATTACAGTAATACTGATTTAATTAAAATGAATAATTACATATTACAGCAACGTTTTATCATTTTAGTGTCATCACTGCCATGAAAGGCAGGGTGTAGCCTGTGAAATACCTCCCTCTGGACAAACAAAGCCCAATTCAAGTGGCCGATACTACTGTCTACTCTGCTCTATTTATTTCAAGGAGAATAGCATTTTTTTTTCATGCTTTGAGAGTTCAGAAGTGACTTATGGTGTGGCAGAAAGCAAATTGCATCAATATATCTCATTAAAAGTACCACGTCTTGGGAGTAGCTACTTTGGAATAACTGACAGTATCATAAAAGGCAACAAGCCAGGTCAAATCCTATTTAAATGTTCCCCATGAGGTCATAAAATATTATATTTTGCTGACATCTAGTGACAACTTAAAACAAATAAGTGCTGCAGACAAATGTTTACCTTTATCTGTGTTTTCACTATTAAAAAGGTAATATAACATTCAGACACAATGACTGCAGTACCAGCATGGATAGGAAATTGGTGAGGACAGTTGATGGCATCAAATTCTAATATTCAAAATGCTCTTTAAGAAATGCATGTACCCTAATGAACACTGAATATACAGTAAAGTTTAATTTAAATGACCAAATCTCCCCCTAATTTAACAAACTCCGAATAGAACTCGATAACACTGGTAACTGTGGAAGTTTTTTGCACATACAAGTGGACACATTACATACTGCAGCTTTTACTTAAAGCATACACCCCCATTAATTATGGAACAACCTTCAAGCAATGAAAGATGCACTAACATTGCAAAAAATGTAGACATTTTATTTCATTTTTTTCAAAATCTCTTTCTCAGTCTCAGTATTATGCGATGCACTGCATGTATTGTAACTTTGCATGAAAGACGCTAAACAAATAAAAGGCTAATTTGATTTTATGCTGTTAACATTGCCTTTAAAGATGATGTTATTCAGTATTTGTAGACATAAAATACAAAATACAGGATCATTCAAGTATTCATGTCTTCATTTTATATTCCACATGAACATTTTAAACGGAGTCATTTCCAGGTTTGGATTCTGCAGCCAGTGCTTCTTTAAAAAGTCTTTTTCTCTCCAGGTTCTCGTTTGCCTTCCTCCTCTTCTCTTGTTTCCTCAGCTCGGACTCTTTCTTCCTCACAAGAACTTCACTGTGTTCTCCTTTGTATGAAATATCAAGTTTCTCTCTCATAATTTCCCGAGCACGTTTTCGATTTATATCCACAGATCTGGTTTGATGGCACTGCAGGGAAAATGGAGAAGATATTAAATCACCATGGTTTGTGAATTACAAATCCTTGGTTGACCAAAAAAAATATCACCCTCACAATTTTTCAAGTCTGTCTTAAACCAACAGTCTGGTGCCCAAATGAACATTGAAACAGGTTTTTCTTGCCACAATCATTCCTCCTGTTCATACTGATCATTAGCAGATCTCTTCATAATGCACTTACAATGTAAGTGATGGGCGCCAAAATCTATAAGCCTCTTCCTGTGCAAAAATGTATTAAAAAGTTTATTTGAAGCCAATATGAAGCTTCAGTCATCCAAACTAATCAAATCAAGTAGATATCTTTCAACGTGCCAAAGTCCTTCTTTTTATTACTATACGTCCACTGCAGCTCAACAGGGAAACACTGTCTGAGGAAACACAAAGAGGGGATTTTTTTGTTTAAAAGACTGTAAATGTGGCAGATATCTGCTTGATATGACTAACTCTGACTGATGAAGCCTCATATAAGCTTCACATCAACTTTTAAATGCATTTTTGCACAAAATGACTGTGTGGACACATTGTGGATTTTGGTCTCCTTCACTTACATTGAAAATACATTTAAAGGGATCTTTTAATAGCCAGTATTAACAGGAGGAATGATTTCAGCAAGGAAAACCTCTTTCAGTGTTCATATGGGCACCTGACTGTTGTTTTAAGACAGGCTTGATAAATTCTGAACCTGTCCTTTAAGATCCATTAAGTAGCTGTTCTGGAGCTTTCGATCATTATCATTTCCATTTTTTCTGAGCACTTTAAGGACTTCAATGAACTGTGAAACTCAAACATGGACACAATGTCTGTGAAGTGGTCAGAAAAAAAAGGAAATTTCAACATCTACATTTCTATGACAACTGGACATCACGTGATATGACAGAATACATCAGAACAGGTGAGCTCAAGAGTCAAGAATGAACCTTGAAACTGATTTTGGGTTCATTCACCACTAAACCTTCTATCAAACATGGACTGAGAGACACCAGTGATAACAAATACACATAGAGGAGTTTAAGAACAAGATTAACCTTCACTACAATCCCAGTGGGGATGTGTTTGAGCACCACACAGTTGCTGGTTTTGTTGGTGGCCTGTCCTCCGGGTCCGGATCCTCTCACAAACTGCTCCTCAAGCTCGTCCTCATTGAGGACAGGCAGGTCTATCAAGTCCTTTTTACCGGCTGCCAAAACACAAGTGAGTCCAGCCGGGAGCGGCCTTAACATTGGAGACATACTGGGAGAGCCTCTCCATAAGACCCGAGTGAAGCTGCACATACAGCTGATGAGTGACATCTCTTTAAATAGACTCAGTAACACGACAGAAAAAACATCAAGACAATGACTCACAGCATTACATTACGATTCACTTTATGTCACCAAGCAGACAGACTATCAATTCCCTGAATAAAATGCTTATTTCCATGCAGGTACAGCCTACTGTTCCTTGTGTCGCCGCCTGTTTACGGTCATGTCAATGTGGTCATGTTTGTGTTCCGGCCAGTCTTCTTCTGTGCTTTTTTTTGCAATACCAACGTTTAGGTGCACACCACCACCTACCGTACCGGAGTATGTAGAACAGGATCTAGTTTACATTAGTCTATAGTAATACATTAGTCTATAATACGGAAGAGGATCAGGGCCACATGTGAAAATGTATTTAAATTCAGAGATTAAAGTCAGAATTCAAGTAAAAACATTCAATCATCGGGTGTAAAGGAGACCTAATACTTTCTCCCACTCTATTAAAAAATACAATAGTTTAATCTGGACATTCAGTTGTTCACGGCAAAATGTTTGTATGTAAATTTGTGCTCAAAGGATTTCAAGTTTTACTTTATGGTCATGTATACAGCTTGTCTATTCTATACATATAAAATAGCAGTAGAAACGTAGTTTATTTACAATGAAGCAGTGAGGATGTAATTGTGTGTGCCAAGATATTATAGTCAGCATAAATGTATCCACATGTCAGGCAGTAACATCTTGAATATAAATGTGTAGCCCATGAGCACAGTATAATTGTTGTGCTGGTTAATCCCAGCTATATATGTACTACATCTGACATGTGGTGACTTTATGAGAATAGGTGATGATTGATAGTAATACTGGATAGTACAGTATGTGATATTGTTGTTTTTAAATGCATTGTTTTCTTTAAATAAGAGAAAATAACTTGGAGTGAAGCATGACTTATCAGACATTTCAGCCACAGAGGGACAGCAGAGAAGTGGATTTTGCTGCAGAAGTTGTTTGAGAAATTTCTTCTTGGACAATTTGATACTTTTTCTGACTCCCAAACTTGTCAGTCAGTTGTAAACATTGTGAACCCAAGCTGACGACAGCCTCCTTTACCCAGAAAGGAGAAAACCATACAGCCACTTCTCTAGTCAGCAGGGATATGTGTTTTATAATCAAGAGACTTTTTGAATGGAGTAACAATATGAAACTTGAGCATGATGGAATGAAATGAAATAATACCACTTCATCTGACAGTGAAGAAGGTAAGCTGTTTTATTTATTTACTTGTCATTCACCTTAACCACTGCTTTGCATCATTTAACACATTGTTATTTCTGTCCATCCCTGTGAGCAGTGCCAAACACTTGTGGAAGGAGTTGTAGCTTCTGCAAGATTCCTAAAAGGTTCAAATTAATGTAATAAAATTGTTGATGCCCATTTAACACTATAAATATATGCAATGAAAAATTGTTTTAATTATATGGAGAAGAAAAAATGGACTGTGATATAATGCTTCCTGTTCTCCCCCCTTGATAATGACTATAATTAGTAAATCAGGAAACTATGTAGGTCACAGGGAAAAGACAATCTCTCTGATGACCTGTGATGACATCTCTCTGATATTGCAGGTGGGAGATGTTTCTAATTACTTCAACTTTATCTTTAGTGCTCACATTGAAGCTGACCCCCATTCTGGTACAATATAACACTGATCATGTCATTCTTATGTCTATCTATCCATCCACCCATCTATCTATCTATCTATCTATCTATCTATCTATCTATCTATCTATCTATCTATCTATCTATCTATCTATCTATCTATCTATCTATCTATCCATCCATCCATCTATCTATCTATCCATCTATCTATCTATCTATCTATCCAGACAAGTGACAACATTTTGATAGAAATGCCAAAGCAGAAATATGGGTGCTGATTTTTCAAAAGTTTGCCATTTGTGCAGCATTGAAACATTTACAGTAAGTTGAGAAGGTGTGAGTATTCTGAAGCTTTTAGTTACAGGAAAGGCAGCCAATAAAAATCATTTCCTTGAAATGCGTGGGAAGTGAAACTAGTCAGTAGGCTCGCTTTGCTCTATTTAAGGTGCAGCAGCATTTCTACCTTTTTTGGTGAAAAAGCAGTGCAGGATGTTTCTCTACGAGACATAAAACACAATGACAAAATGTGCTGTGATGTAGACATCAGATATATCACCAAATATATAAACACAGTGAGTGTGCTGTGCACAACTTAGACAAGAATTTATTAGCAACTGGCAACAGTTGTTATACTTCATTGTTTGTTGTGAAAATGCAACCATAGACAGAGTATGAGTTTATGTTTTAGATATATGCAGAATTTACAGTTGGTGTAGTGGTACAGTAAAAGATTGGTAAGCTATGACATCCAATAAGTGATCTTATTGAGGCCCACAGACACTAATATAAATAAAAAACATATATTTTTTCTTTAATTTATTTCCCTCCAACTTAGTTCACATGATTAGACTGCATGATGAAGGCAATAACGACAGTGCCAAACAGAAGAGGTTGGTTGGTGAACGATGTTCTGCAGATTAACGTGGGTAAACTTAGTCAGCTCTTTCACTACATGTCAGACCAGTTTACATATTGACTGCTAAATGTAGCGTTGTAATTGTTTTAATGCATGATAATTCTGCAGAAATACGTAACTACTCGTGACAGGCCACCAGTTCAGACCATATAGTCCGTTGCCAGCAGGAGGCAGCCTACTATCGAAACTGCTCTACTGTGCGAGTCTGAGCTCCGTCACGCTAGCTGAAGGAAAGAAAAACACCGGAAGTTAAGCGACCCATCATCAGAATAAAATACTAATTGTTGTTTGGGTTTCTGTGCAGTATTTACACTAGTTATTTGTTTCATTTGAATGACCTCCTAATAGTCCTATATGAGAGCAACTGTAGGATTGGCACAATCTTGATATATATATCTGACCTGATATAGATAGTTTATGGATATATTACATGATATAGGAGATATTACACATTTAACACTATAATACCTGCTGCACCTTAAATTATACATATTTATTTAGTTTAAAATACAAAATGTGCAATACATTTTACTTATTACTATATATTTGAACAGGCTGTATATTCTGTACATAACCACATACTATATGTATACGATGCAGTAATGTCATTTTTTTTTTTTACCATTTAATTTTCATCTCAGTACTCCTTGCGCACTTCACTTTTTTGCACTACTTGCATATTGTTTACTGTTCACAGAAACGGTTTCACATAGACATTCCTTGTATACATTTCTGAAGATTGTTGTTTTGTTATTCTGCGTAAGTACACTGAGAGCCACTAAACCGGAGTCAAATTCCTTGTATGTGTAAACACACTTGGCCAATAAAGATGATTCAGTAACACTTTATAATAAGGGTACAAATAATATATTTAAGTAATGCTTAACTAAAGCATTAATCCTAATGATTTCATGCAGGATGTGTCACAAATTCCTGTTGCTTCTCCTTAAGAAATGATCAATTCACAATGAATTTATGTGATTAGTTTATACTTGCAGCAACATGTAGATGTTTGCATAAGACTATCGGTTTGATAAAAGAAAAAATAGAGACTGATCAAATGCATAGGTATAAAATGCCTTTTACTATAACTGGAATTCAACTAATTTGGTGGCATATCAATTATTATTAATTGACTATCTATAAAGTGTTAACTAATCACATGAAGTCAAAGTGACTTGATCATTTTTATTTAATGGTGAGCAACAGATATTCATGATACAACGTGCCTCAATTCATTCATGAAATCATCAAGACTCACACTTTAGTTAAGTATATTATTTGTCCCTTTATCATAGAATGTTACCGATGATTATGATTTCAGCGATTGTAACCTAACACCCCAAGCACGCAGCAATTCAGACTCTTATTGCGACATTTTCAGCGGAAACCTCACTGTACTCGGTTTAACTTGACAGTGTTTTGTGTCGTGTCGGGGCTGTGAAGTCTGAAGCCACACATCTCGGGAGGACGCTACACAGACAGCTGCGGACACCGCGGACGCGTAGTAGTTGTGTTTGTGCTGCTTTCTGTTGTCCGCTCGGAGGGGGACGCGGTCCACACATGCGCAGTAGATCAGCGTTTACAGGAAGACAGCGCGGACTGTCCGCGCGGTCTCAACAAACTGTACGCGGATGTCCGCACAGACACAGAGCCTACGCGTACACCCTCTGACGAAATTTACGTCACGCGAACCCTAGCGGACCCTCGCGGACGCGGAAAGTATAATTTCAGCTTTTTACGGAGTGACAACTTACGATGGCGAGCACTCTTCATCTGACTGCTCCTCGCGCTTCCCGCCTCTCTGGACGGAGGCGACCGTTGCTGGGCTGAGCTCGGAGCCGTTTTCGTTTCCCCCGCCCGTACTGAGCCGAGCCGAACCGAGCCGAGCCGTCAAACTCCTGCGAGGGGTAGCTCTGCTATTCAAGGACATTTTAACGTTACCATAGCTACCTTGGCCTTTTCCTGTCGATTGAGGAAATCCAGCGTGCGGTTCTCCGGCGCAATGATGTGGCCAAATTTTGTAAACAAGTGCAGAAACTGCGGTTGATATAATGTGACACACTCCTGGGCTGATGATGATGATGATGATGTTTCTCTACGTATCATCTTTACATGTCGTACCCGCACCCCCTTCCTCCGCTGAAGGGCCGAACAAGACAGACGGCGACGTAAAGGAAACCAGCTGCTGACTTCAGATGCGTTCATCTCAATTATGGCATCGTTTCTAGACCTCGTCAAGTCGGCGGCCGCTTCATGCTGAGAAGAACACCCGCGTTTTACTGGTGAAAAGTAGTGAGTGACCCCAAAAAAACGCGGAGAAAGGCGGATGAACTTTGATTTGCCGGAGTGCTGGAGCGCGCTGAGGCCAGAGGTGCATCGCTGGTGTGCATCAGGTCCAGGTATGTGATGAGCATTGCAAGCTATCAATTTGTCATTACCGTGCTGCCATGTTGCTAGGTAACTAACAGCCTGTGGGTTTACTGTAGTTCAAATTTTATCATCCCCCCCCACTTTTCACAGATGCAACGTCACGTTTACTTAAAATTAAATCATTAAAATTTACTTAAATCAGATTTTACAACGTTTTTAAAGCCCCCTCTCCACTCAAAAATGTGTTTTTCTTCTTGTTCTTGCAGTTGGATGTTTGAGCTTCACTGTGCAGAATGATGTATGTGCAGAGTTTGACACTAGAAGGCTGTTTTCACATTTATGTGCTGAAAGTGGAAAGTTTCTCTGTGCTCATTGAAAATCCATTTTTAAAGGGTGGGCCTACGAGCATGATTTGTGACATCACAACTAGTTTGGAGCCAGTTCTGGTCCAATATTTAACTTAAGCAAGTGTGATGTTGAAGCCTGCTGTGCACAAACACTGAGAATAGACTTTACAGTGAAGTAGGAGACATCTTGTGTCCAGCAGTTAAACTTCTGATATGAAAAATATTGACATATTCATAGATTCTGGATTTTTTTAATGAGGGAAAAGGAGTCATTTTAAGGATTTTAACAAGATAATTTAACATTCTTTGTGGAAAAACCATATTATACTCACATTATTATTCAGAGTAATTTATATACATCTTAAAACATGTCTGGAGGGGATCAATAAGGCCCTGTGCTGTTGTAACTCGCCAATACATTTGTCTAGACTAACTTTGTCTTCTTCCTTTGGCACTCAGAAGTGCAGCATATTTCTCTGCGCTCATGCCATGGCCCCTACTGTGGCTGTCACACAGGCATGCGTGTTAAAACAGATGAAATGTTAGTCTTCCTGTTGCGGCTGTAAGCTTTTTCTGGTGTTATTATACACTGTCTGCAATAGCATATTAAAATAGAAACCACAGGAGTACACAGAGTGAATTTTTCAGCCTTCAGGGTTCGGTGTGTGCTTTTCACAGAGACATTTTCCAGTAATACTCAGGTGTGAGAATTTATTTAAGACTCAGCTTCAAATTACAGTATGTTGACTTCTCATGGTTTTGTTAGGTTCACTGTTTGAAGGGAAGGAAAGCTCAAATCTTTACACCTGAAAGTTGCATTCTGCCTGTTTCAATCTTGACTAAAACCCTACATGCCACGTGCTTGTTTTTGCGTCCCCTTTGCCCATTCCTACTCCAATTTGACTCCATGAGTTTCAGCATCAAGAGTCACTCCTCTTGACTCAGCAGGGCCCGAGTGACTCATTGAGGCAACGCTGAGGCGCCTGTGGTCCAGATGATTGCTCTGCCAGGAGTGCAGGAGCTGTGACCCTCTGCTTTATTTCCAACATCAGTACATCTTTGACTTAGCAATGCAACCCAAGTCTAGTTTTTGAGACCTATATGTATGTGCTGCTCAATATGAGAACAAGATCTGGCCTGCGCATGGCTGTCAGAGAAAGAAATACAAGATTCACATACCAGGATAAGTTATTGTGTTGTTTCTGAGCCTGAAGAATATTGTACTGATGTGCACACAGAGGGTGTAATTCCTCCTTGACATGTTGAAACCTGCATCCTGCCTCCTTGAAGTCATAACGGTTGTGAGCGTTGTTGTGTAATCGGCTCAGCATCAGCTGCTCTGTGATCTTAATGATTTCATTGGCTTTGTCATGTTTTTTGAAGTTACATGACAACAGAAACGGGGGCGGTGAAGCCCATTACAAGTGCGATTTGTATTAGATCTCGTGCCGTCTTCCCTGCACTGATTATCGGCAGTCTGTTCTTTTTTCTGCACACGCTGTTCTCTTCTGAGTCGCAGTTTGGTTTTTACTTTTAGACAGACTCATTACTTATGTTCCTCATTTCTGATCTGAAAAACATGAATAACTGCTCCTGTAGCTGATTTTAACGATTACCACGCAAAAGTGCCGCAGCAGGACATTTTCTCATGCCGTTCATTTATGTCATGAGGAAGTAAAGTCCAAATATATTTTGCTGATGCTAAAGAGCTGCTCTGATAATTAAAGGGCAGTCTGCTTGAACTTACGGCATCAGCATCACAGATGACCCAGCATTCAAATTTTCCTCATTCCTCGAGATATTTGCCTAACCAGTTTTCTAATGGGGGAGTTCCCCCCCCCCCCAAACACAAACACACATTAGAGGTACATGAGCAGTGCTTTGTTGACAATGCAAACAGTGTCTCTTTTTTTGTCCCACTTTTTGCCGTTGGTGTTGAAATGTAACTCTTACATTTGAAATTTTAAGTAAAATTAAAGAGGCACCATAGTTTTCATTCCCTTTCAGTTAAATATTGATCTAACATATTAGCAGTAATTATGCTACATGTGTCAAAATGTTTACGAGGAAAAGAACGGTCCTTTGTCAAATCACGTTACGTGGGCAGGGTGTGTCCAGTAACATGCAAGGCTCATATTTTGTATGTAATTTAATAAGATTTTATATTTATTGCTCACATTCTGAACACAAAATCATATTACTATGTTAGTTTGTACTTAATGTTTTGTTTTGTTTTATCAGAGCAGATTAAAGTACAATTGGTGTAACAGAACTGCACAGACTTGTTGCAGCCATGTACAGTTTTCATGTTTGTCTTTTGGATAGTTTAAACTTTGCAAATTGTATTGGCAGCACTCTCTTAGTTTAATGTGTAGCTGATATTTTACAAAATCTTTACGTAAATTGCTTGTTGTTTTCTAATCATTTACACCTACAGCAACTTGTTGCCTAGTGGTGTTATTGTTGTTTTGAGTAACTTTGAGCTAAGCTGAATAAAACTAGGTTGATGCTTAATGCAATTTAGAACGAGTGAAAATCTAAAGTTTAATTTATTTTAACACATTTCAAATATTCATTGAGTTTAAAGATTGCATGAGTTATTTCTTGAAAGATTTGAATTGTAGCTTTGGGATTTCAAATGTATTCGCAGCTGTGTTCCTGTTGAGGTTTGACACAGTCAAGCTCTGAAGTTGTTTGAGTTTCGTGGTTCAACCACACATGGAGTTTCTGTTTTTAATCAGTTATTAAAATTTTTCTGTGGCGGAGCATTTCATGTCTGAGGAGGGTTATGTTTTAATGCATCTACATTACGCCAAAGAATCTTACAAGAAGACAGTAATTGAGAAACTGAAGGCTGTCTCAGCTTTCAGTCTCACTTAACACACCAGACAAACAGATGCAGTATCAGACAACTAATGGACCTAAGAGTGGAGGTAATCATGAATCAGTCAATTGTGTGTACAGTTGTATTTTTACTTGAGGTGGGTGAAATTTTTTTTGTGTTTCCTGATCATCACATTTGTTGAAAGCAGATCTGATGCTGTTTTTAAGCCAACACAAAAAGCAAAAGTGTAAACACCTGCCATGACCTTTTTTTTTTTTTTTTTTGGATAAATGAGGATAATAATTTCTAACCGCATCCAGATACTATGCTAATGTCCGCACATTTGTGTCAGTCAGGTCTCTTTCCTAAGACTAAAATTATTCCACTAATGTTATACAATTACAGGAGTGCCTGACAGCCTCCTGATGGTCAGGAGGAAGACGCTGTGAGAATATGTAAATACATGCTGTACGTCTGAGTGACTATGGAGTGGAAAATTCCTGACAGAGGAGCTTGAAGCTTGCGAGCATGTGTCCCAGTCTTGTTCAAGTATTCATAGCCCTGCGTGGAATCTCGGTTAGTATTTTTTTTTCTTCGTCGTCTTCTTACATCTGACGGCTCTTCTGTTTTCCTACCGCAACCCCTCCGCTTGCTTATGCAGAATAAGTCAATAATCCTGACGTTGTAAGAATACAGGTGACAGACATGTGCACAGTCATTGAGTAATAACATTTTAGCTGAGAAAACACAATCAAGATGCACTTCCTGTTAGTTAAAGTTTGAATGACGTATGCAGCTGCTCACCACATCTATGTTTGTACTATTTCAGCTGATCATCAGATTAGATTGCTGACACAGGAAGAGCAGAGAAACATCAGGTACAAGCACAGTAAAATAAGGCAAATTAAGCATTTAGAGGAGAGTTAACAAGGTGGTAAATGAGGTTGAAGCTTCAGCTTGGTGTGGCTTCGGCTACTGTGACATACATGTGTATTAGTTTGTGTCATTTCTTCATGATATGTAATTCACTTTAGTTATTGAAGCAGAGGAGTATAGTCTTGGCTCTTTGCTCAGACCAGACTGTGGACTATTTTGGAAGCCTGTTGCATGCTGATCTCCTGCGTCTTGTATCCCACCCACCATTTAGCTATACACAATCACCATCACTCCCACCCAAGACAAGGTGGCAGTAAAGTCTAACTGATAAAGTGCTAGTTTCAATGATGGAGCAGCTTGATTTCTCATACTAGATGCAATTTGTTTCTGTTGTTTCATTAGCCATTAGTGTCCTGTGATTGCTTTGTTAGGATATTAGAAAAGTCAATTTATTCCACAGCTTGGCATGTAACGTGGGACTGCAATTGTTTAAAATGAGCGTGTAGGTATTAAACTGGATTCACAACAAGCCCTTCATGTTATCTTGGACTGTAGAGTCTAAATAATTTTTTTTTTCCAGGAGCTGATAACTCCCGGTAACAAAGGCTCATGTCTTGTTGGTGTCATTTCCTTGACAGTCAACAGAGACAGATTTTTATGGGCCCTGACAGCACTAGAGGGGATTTTAACAACTTCTGGGTGCATTTTCTGGTTAAGAACTTTTACCACCACTTTTAACACCACGCTGTGATGAAATAAAGTATTTAATCATCAACAAAGCAGCTTTGTAAAATCTCCTTTAGTCTTTTTTTTTTTTTTTTGTCTGTCAAGGTCATGACTCAGTTAGCTTGTTTGGTTAGCAGCACTAGACCAGGAAGTGGCACTACTGTAGGTAAACGGTTGTTCAAGGTTGTCCTCTCAGATATGTGCAACTCTGTTGACTGTTAATGTATGACAGATCGGTTTTCAGGCATAAGTGTTTTTCCTAGAATACATATGATTTGAATAATCAGGAAGGGAGATAAGATTATACACAACATGTGACTGTTAAGGCTAGAATATTCCATTCAAATGAATCGTGTGGGTCTCCAGCACTCAGCTCAAACGTCTGCTATGGAATTAGATCATGATGATGGATAGATGAGGAAAATTACTTCCTGTTTGTTTTTCAGTGCACGCTGTAGGGCTTATACTGCTATTGTCGTGCAGTGTACACAGGCTCTAGGAGTAATTTAAGAATCTGAATATTGACATGATAAAAGAAACCTATTGATATCTAAAAGTAAAGCAAAACCTACCATTTCATAACCATAATCTGCATAAGAAGTTGGGACATAAGTTCATGATATTTAAGGACACAGCTTAGTATTTGTGGGTGTGGGTGGATTTTTTCTTACCTGAATCGAGGGTTTAAGGGCTAGAAACAAAATTGACAGCATAAAATGTTACCTGCTATACTGTTATTGGTAACAATATTTATAGATAGCAGCACATCTTTAAAATTAGGTATGCACTCTTGATTTTTGATATACATATCTTCCAATCCTGTTGATATGTTAGGTGTCATATGCTGTGAAGAGCGTGAAGCGTGAGTCATGATTTGGGGCTTTTTAGATGAAATTGACTTGACTAGTCTGAGTGATCAGGTCATGACCCTTCTTTGTGGAAAACGGGATTGTATGTTTTGCATTATCAGTATCCTCCATCAGCTCGTTCATAAGAAATGACAATCTTGAATTTAGAGTGAATGTTTGACAAACTTTGATGGTTGGAGGATTGATTGGTTCATCCCTATTTAAGTGATTGAAAAGTTTCCCAAAGGAACTTTAAACACTTTCACTACCCAGTAACATTTTGTAGGAGTCAAAGATTATAATGGGTGCCTTTTCAGTTGTTCAGGCACCCCAAGGAGTTTGAAGTGCATATTTTACAATTTATGATGTCCTCTTAGCGGAGTATAGGGACACGCTGCCAGCTGGCTGGTTAAATTTCTTTTAATTCATCTTGAGCGAACAATCAGGCATCATGACAGTATTTTAAACTAGCTTCCATCATGCACCTGGGCGCCAGCCAAGCACTGAATGGAACATTGTGTTTCCTCCGCACCTCGAGCTTCACAGAGTCTGTCCTTCTCCTCTCAACCCACCCTCCCACCTCAGCTCCCTTGAACAAAGCAGGTGATGCTAATGTTGGTGTTGAGCTGTTGACAGGGACAACAGGGGTACAACCTGTCCCCACGCATCCCTGATGAGCCAGCTGATGAATGGCACATCGCTGTTAATGCTCCTACAGTGGTGTTGTCTGGGAAATGAGACAGAGAGGAAGGGTTTGTGCAGGCCTGCATCATGTCTCCATCACTTCGGTCACCAAATTTTTTGGTGATGTGGGTGGACTCCAAAGAGCCACTGTATTTATTTTTCAACCGCCTTCTTGTGTCCCTATTTAATTTTATGGAGGAGAAATGAAGTCATGGGTGGGGTGGGGGCTTGTTTGGTGATATTCATCAGGCTTGTGCACATCACGAGTTGAAATCGAAGCTCTCTGACACACATCCTCTCTAACAGGAAAGTTCTTGGCTCATAAGCAGAGAGATGCAACAATATGTGTTTCCATGAGGCAAAGTCCTTCCAGTATATGATGAATTAGCTAATCTAATCTGCACGGAGCATAGTTTGCTGTGAAGTAGAAATGCTGCTTACACCACCCACTCATTGAGGAAAGTGCCGCTTAGAGCAATCTATTTTTTTTCTTATCTCTGTGCTATTTTGCTTCTTATCCCTGTGGTTTTTACTAATATATTCCTCACTGTGTGTGTTTCCTGTCATTATGGACTTTATATGTCATTTTATATTTGTTTGCATTTTGTTCTACCCCACCCCCAACCCTCGCAGTGCTTTCTGACTCACGAGGATCATGTAAAATGAAAGCGACAGCGCTGCTTCATGTCACTTTACCCACGCTACCCTTTCTTTTCCACTGGCCGCAGACACCTGATTTCTCGGCGGCTAAAAATACACTCCTTGAGACCCTGATTCCCCCCCCCCTTGCTGCCCCCTCACCTCTTTCCCTGGTGTTCAGGCTTTTATTAGGAAGTTTCTCTGCGTTATGCCCATTATTTGCTGAAAGGTTCCCATATGCCAGACAAAGCCCTGTGTCTCTATTCAGAGTGGTGTGTCTGTGTATGTGTGTGAGAGGAAGAGAAACGTCAAAATCCTTTATGGTATAAGACTGATAGAGAGTTTCTATTTTTTCTAGGCTCTGGCCCTGATAAGAAAATCCCAAGGTGATAAAGCCTGGTTTTCCACAGAACTGAAAACCTGACCCCAGCACCCATTGAAATGTTATCCAAAGTCAGAGGACCATGAGCATCTTTGAAAATGGCCTTTTATGGTCAGTATGAGAGACAGCTTCTGTCTTTGGTCGCCGGGTAGAACAGTTTTGGGAAGACTGCATTATTTGTGCTGCACAAGAGGGTTTGAGGTATTTCTCCAAAGGGCAGCAGATGGTCTCAGCTTTTCAAGAGCAGCTTTCTTTTCACCAACAGTTAATTTTCCTTGATGCATGTTGTCCTCTAAATTAACACAGGGCCTACTTACTGAACTGATGACTCAAATATTTTCAAACCAGAAACTTAAGGAGATCGGAGCTGATTTGCAGAAACATTTAAAAGTCTTTCACCCTTTTTTCCTCTTTAGTTTCTCACAGCTCCTCTTATATACTTTTTGTCATATTTTTGACTGGACCGCAACAGCGGTGTTGCAAAAGTGATGAAGTTACACCATCAGGCAGCTAAAGGTCACCGAATCTTAGTGTCCCAGAATGCATTTTGCACCAACCAACAACAAACAAGTGGATATTAATTAGATTAGATTGTATTTTTTGCAGAAGTGTTAATTTGTCACTTTATTAGGTTTTAATGTTTTTTCAAGTGAGAGTAGTGACATGATTACATACAGAAGAAGACTGTCATGTGACATTTACATGAGAGGAGAGGATCTGTGTGCCGTCACCAGTGGTACTAATAAAGCACTTCTGTGTTCATGGTAAATAAAATAAAAGCAATATAACAAATACATTTATGAATGCAAATTTTACACACATGAAACACACAGTATTAGGGTCATTTACACTTAGCATTAATGATTAATTTCATAGTTACTGCTTTAAAACTATTTGTCAGGTTGTGGGTAAGTGTAATAATATATAAAACATATAAAAAACAGCCTAAATCTTAACTCAACCCTTCTTACAACAGCATCATAGAGTCTACACCTAAAATCTGGTGCAGTGTATTTGAAGTATTTTTAATGTTTATCTTATGTGTACAACACCTTGAGTTACTACCACTGTATGAAATGTGCCATACAAATAAAGAAACTTAGATATAAACAAGCATCTTAAAAAAGCTGGCGGTATCTGATGGTAACCAGGCGACATACTAATGAAAAGCTCTGTAGCGTTCCATAGATGGTCTACCCATGTACGGGGTTCTGACCTAGTCTTGTTTCTGTTCCTCTGTTCTGCCAACAGTTTCAGATCTATTTTCCTCACAGCTGGAGCATGAGAATTTGGGGCACAAAGACTCTTTTTTTCCCCTCCAAGAATTTAATAAACTGAACAGGGGCTGCAACTAACAATTACTTTCATTACTGATTAATCGAGGAAATAATCAACAGGTAAATCGATTGGTTGTTTGCACCGTAAAATGGCAGAAAATAGTGAAAAAGCTGGATCACCGTTTCGTAAAGCTCAAGGTGACGTCCTCAAATGTCTTGTTTTGTCCACAACAGTCCACCATCCAAAGATATTCAGTTTACTGTCAGAGAAGACTAAAGAAACCAGAAAATATTCACATTTTAGGAAAATTTGGAAAATTCTCTCTTAGAAATGATTAATCGATTATCAAAATAGTTGGTGATTAATGTAACAGTTGGCAACTAATCGACTAATTGTTGCAGCTCTAAAACTGAATATCAGTTTTCTCCGTCTCTGAATCACTGCTAGATCTTTGAAAATGGAGCCATTGGTTGTGTACTCGGTTAATCTTAGACAGTTAAGTTACATCATAATTGCATTGGGCAGAGAGCATTTTTTAGATAGCAGGTTTATCTTGCAATTATGCTCAGTTGACGTACATTATTAGCTGTACAGAAAAATTACTTTTACACCAGCATGTAGCTCTGTGAAGCTGTACATCGCTGTTTTTAGACTTGTGCCTTAGCGAATGTCTATCACACCCACCACAGTTTTTTTTTATCCTGCATCCTGTAATATAGAGATTTGTCACCTTCATATATCACAGAAGCATATACTTCGGTTGACTATATAGTAGAATCAATGAGCGTTGCAGGCTGCTGAGGAGACAGAGAGAAGTGGAAATGAGCCGTGCTGAGGAAGAACAGAGACTGACAAAAGTGAAAGTGGAGACAGGAGAAAGAGCCCCGGTAGCGTCTGGTCTCTACTTTCCTCGTCACTCTGACTTCATCTCGGCAACCAATAAGGAAAGGGCCTTCTGTGTCTCCATGGCAACCCCCCCCCCCCTGTTCATGCAATGATGGAGAGGATAAAGGGGCAGGAAAGGGAATACATTTTGGCCTCGGGCGAAACATTTTTCTTCACAAGTTTGCGGTGGAGTATAATCCATTTCGTTTCCTTTCTTCGACATAGTTATGTCGAAAAAGTCGCCCCGCCGGTTGTCAGAGCGCTAATGAAGTTTCATTCAAATGTGGCAAACTACAGTTAGACTCAACGGACGGAGCATTGCGGTTTCTGTTTAGATTTTCTTTGCTTGATTTCATATGGTTCAACTATACTTTACAAATTAGCACGAAAATGCTGCTGTTTTGAATCTAAAATGCTTTAAATTGAAGTAGTTTGACAGGTTTGTCTCATTTTGCTCTGCTGGTTTCGTTGTTTATTCGTATCTAACTTCAGTTTCCGGATGTCAGAAAAGCATTATGTATTTAAACTTGTCATCTTTAAATATAGTAAGACAGTGTCAGCACAGATCTTGTTGAGTTACCACAAACTAGTTAATTTGTCAGTCAAATTAAACAGTTTATATATCTAATACATGTGAACCTATCTGGATTCTCACTTTAGTAACAAGTCTGGCTGTAGTTTTTCATGTAGTCAAATCCACTTTGCACTATTGAAATTGTGAGGGAGAGATTGCTAGTGGCAGTGATGCTGGAAAGCCATTAGTTGTTGTTCCTGGAAGCCTTTGTGCCAAGCTTTTGGGCTGTCAGTGGTGAGCAGCACTCAGCAACAGGCTCCACATTAGCGGGAGGGCCTTGATTTGAATCAGCATCTTGCTGCTTCCAAACACTCAGAGAGGGGTTGGTTGTGACGTTTGAGAGAGACTGTCTAAATCTAAAAAAGTATTTCCTACCCTGTGGTCTGCGGGCTGCATGAATAAGCTAATGGGACGGACAAAGTGCTAGGGGTAGCGATGCTTTTCCATTTCTGTGTCTGCCCGAGTTACATAAGACTCTGTCTCTCTCTGCGCAGTTGATTTAGGCTGTCTGAGCGCTGGGAGAGAATGGCAGCAGAGGGGAGATCCTGATTTAACCTTGGCACGTAACTGATTAATCCAAGTGTAATTTGCATATAAGGTCATCTAATTTTGGCGTTCAGAGTGAAGCGTGGCGTTGATTAGAGATAGAGTTGGTATGTAACAGGCCTGTTTTGGAAAACGGTGGGCTGATGAGCACCACTGAGGCATAAGAAAACAATGGCTCCACTTATTAAAGCAGCTTAAAGTTCTCAACAGTCACTGGGCACCAGATTTATTTATGTAGTTTTTTAATTACATGCTGTGGGGGTATCTTATCTGAAACTTTCCTTATTTTCCACTGGTAGAGCAGATGTAGTGAGGTATCCAAACTTATATTTATGGTTATGATTATTTAGCTGATATCGCTGCAATATTTCAGCTTCTTTTATAATCATTTATTGCTCTGACATTTTCAAGCAGTAAATAATTAGATGTAACATGCTTGATTTATCTTTTGCCATAAATCTGAAGAATGACTTTGCTGGTTTGTATGCCGACTAAGACTCACAGTTAACGGATGATTAACAATTTGTTTGTCTGGTTATGAATCTTTTTCTCTCTCCTGCAAAGTTCTTCTCCCCTCACGACACCGTACTCAGCACTGCGCCATTTGTCTGTGCTCCATGGCGGTTCTTATTGGTTCCCTGCCTGTGCAAACGAGGGATCATTTTTAGAAGCAGCTCTTACTTGCAGGGCTGCTGTAGGAGGAAGAAGAACGAGGAGAAGGAGGAGGAACACAATGGAGGAGATGCTCACAGGGTGTCGAGTATTTTTAGCTTATTCCTTGCGCTGCGATGATGAGTAAAGAACAAGGGCAGGTTGTGCATCCCACCTCCTTAGCCTATGGAGGAGCATGGGCCTGAGGGACAGGAAGAGTGTTGGCCTCGTTCTAGGGCGCATCATGGGAGCTTACTGTAAATTTACAGTACGTGGCACAAGATGACGCACCACTATTTATTGTGATTTACTTTTTTTCTTGACACTAGACACTCATATTGTTGCTGCGTTTCTTTGTGATGCACCGATTTCAAAATCTGATGTTTGGAGATCACATTATGTTCCACCTAAATTGTCTGTTTTGTTAGCTAAGCCTCAGTTTAAATTGAGTCTGTCATGCAGACTTAATAATGATCTCTCTACATGTTTACTCCACTCCTGCTCCTCCTTTGCATTGTGTGGTTAAGCATACAAACAATCCCAACCACTTCTGTAAATATGGAGAAAAGATAAATGTTTGCTCTCAGTTTCAGTGCCTTTTTGAAGTCAAACAAAGGGAATCATAGTCTTTGTTAACTAGCCTCCACCCTTAATACACCTATACTGTATGGAAATATTATAGTCTCTGTCCATTGAAGTACAAATTATCTTGTTTCAAGGGTAAAATGTTTGATTAATATCAGTTGGGTATCTCCCCAACTCACTTTTTTATACCTTTTAATACAGATAAATTTATAGATGAGGATAAAAGTAGCCAGTCTGCCAGGAAGCATACATACCCCGTTCTTCAATAGCCCTAAGGGGAGCAGGGTTTAAAGTGTAAATCTAATTTGTATTAAATAATCTGCCAAATATTCTATATTTATTTCAGTTATACCCCTGATTAATGATGCTTCATCTTTTGCTCTTATTAGATACTCCATGGGACAGTCTAATCTCTGTACAGTATTGAAATATGCTGCCACTTTGGTCATTACAGGTGGATGGTAAACTCTCCCGCTCTGGCCGCAGCACACACACAGCCCAGCACAAACAGCATTGTCTTAAGCCTTTTGACATTTTAACGGGATTGGTGGATAAGCCCATCAACGCGATCGAGGGTTCTTGTCTAAGAACGGAGCTGTGTTTGCAGCAGTTGTCATAGCTGAAGTTGTCTTTGCTGTGTCAAGGCAACGCTGTGTGAAACTGAGCTATGGTATTTTAGGCAGTCCGCGGGCTAACATTTTCCACTCGTATTTTAAAGGGGTCTTGCCTCCGGTCAGTCATGAGGGAACCCCTGCTGCCCCCCTCCTCCTCTGGCTCCTCTGGGATTCACCGCCTCCTCTGTTGCTCCGCCTCAAATCGGTGCTGTCTAAAACAGGGCTAAATTTAAAGAAGCGCCACCATTAAGGCCTCTGGGAAAAAGCCTCCTGTGAGTCAACACCTCCTTCGCAGTATTCAGCTTTGTGTTGACAGCAAGGCCCAGCTGTTGCTCTCTGTCCCGTGGTCAACCTGCTTTCAGTCCTATCCTATATGTTACATATTCAGACAGAGTTCATAATGCCTTTTTCCATTATTGTGGCACAGGACAACCTGGGGTAGCTAGGAAAATGGATCTCAGAGTGAAAAGTTAGATATGATTTTATGGTGGAAGCCATAGCCTCTGGTCTTTGATAGATAATCCAGTCTTTGCTTTGTAGAGTGAACAGGTTTCAGCTGTTAAGGTCAGACATGTATCCCTGTTTAGAGGTGAGCAGATGTGCACATCTTTGAGAAGTTGTTTACTGCCGTGCTGTTTACGCCAGCTCTAGCAGTCACACAGATGTAGCTGTGTTTACGGGCACCGTCTGTATAGCTCCTGTGGTTCTAAGCATCGTGTTATCTGGAAAGTTCCAGGAGATTGACTCTACTGATGATAGATTGTCAGACATGTACCATAGAAGCAGCAGCTGATGTTATTCAGCTTTGAAATAGATTGAAAAGTGCATAACTTGCTATTTAAAACGATTGCACTGTCGCCTGGAGGATTGCACAGAACCTCTAATGGATCAGCAGAATTTCCGAGAGGGTCAGATGAGGAAAGCACAGTCCTATATACACCTCAGGGTGCCCCGTCTATGAATATACAAATCTTTTTCACAAATATTGTTCATTTTGCTAGATACAAGATGTCTCCTACTTCACTAAAAAGTCTGTTCTCAGTATGTATGTGCACTGGAGGCTTTTATAAGTTGCATCCTGGCTACAAGCTAGTTGTGATATCATCAGTCTAAACTCAGATTTAAAGTGAGCACAGGGAAACCTTCTTCTTTCAGCAGATTAACGTGAAAACAGCCTCCTAGTGTCAAACTCTGCACATACATTAATCTGCACAGTAAAATTCAAACATCCAACTGAAGGAACAAGAAGAAAAACACATTTTTGCGCAGCGAGAAGAGGTAAAATACACAATCCCACTCAAAGTATCTTGTAGCTATCGATGGCTTGAGTTTTGTCAAAACAGGAGCGGGAACATCACAGGCTGCTTTGTGATGAGCGGTGTGCAGTGGCGTGTGCTGCTATTGCGTCACTGCCTAGAGGGGGGCAGCGACTGTATTTTTAGAAGGGAATGAGCATATTCTCTGAACAAACAACGTCAGGCACTCTGCTTGCGTATGCTAGGATTATTGTGACCGGGCTATTTTTAAGCTCTGTGTGTGAGAGTGCTTTTTTCTGGGTCAAGCATGGTGCCAGTACTCTCTCGAGGCTGATGTTGGATTGTGCATTACAGGTCCTATGCTGTGCGCAGCATCTGCATCGGTCACAGAAGAAGAGTCAGAGAGAAACAGGTTTAAATCATCAGGGAGGTAACGGCATTTTCAGGATAGGCGTGCGTTTTGAATACAGATGTAAATGAGAGCGATATACACAGTGAATATGTTGGTGGAGCAGTCAAACACTCTTGGAATCGGTTAACTCAGAGTAGAGGTCCACTAATACTAGATTTTTAAAGGCTGATATAGTAACGATAGTTTAGAGCAGGAATATTTTACACTGGAACTGCAACAGAGCTGCAGTATTGTCACTGATACTGGTATTGCAGTAACGCCAAGTCTATCTGTGAATCAGAATGGTTGTAATAGTTGGCTCGACTTTACACACATTGTCCAGCGGGCCACTACAGCTTTCAGGTATGAGTGAGTTAGCGACTTGGTGCTAATCAAAGTTACACAACGTTGCCAAGCGAAGGAATTCCTGCAGTTTGACCATTTGTTTTTCACATGTGTACCACGGGTCTGTCAGGTAAATTTACAAATGGCAGCAACAGACATACATACCGGTGAGGATCATGGAGCAGAGGGGGCTTTCATGTAACAACAGAGCCAGCTGAGCTTGTGTTGCAGTATTAAGTTCCACAAAAAGCAACATGAAAAACAGTTTCCCATATCCAACCTACTATTCTGGTTATTTCATTGGCTTTAAATGAGGCTTAACATTCACACAGTTTCTCTTGACTGTCCCTCAATATTACAAACTCCAACATTGCTCCACAGAACAGCTGCAGAATGTGCTAATGCCAAGTTCAACAGGCTTACATGCAAAATAAACAGTAAAACAGCATAAATAAAAAATGGCTTCTAGGTTCCAAGTTTGAAGTCAGTATCGATCCATCCTTGAGCTTCAGTTTTGAAGCAAAACTTTCTTTGTACTGGTCCTCGTTGAGAAAGCAGTCCAAAGTAAAATAGCAGACACAAAAATAAGGTTAATCAACTGAATTGAAAAATCTAACCACTGAAATCTTGTCTGCAAATCAAGTAAAACAAAAGTTAAAAATTTAATTTGATGTAAAATCCTTTGATGAAAAAGTTTGAGTAATTTATGAAAAAAATACCAAACGTTTGCTGGTTCCAGCCTCTCAAATGTGAGGAATTACTGATTTTCTCTGTTTTAAATGATAGTAAATTGAATGTCTTTCAGTTTTAGTCTGTTTTTTCAGACAAAACAAGTCATTTGAAGACATTAGCTTGAGCTCTGGGAAATTGAGATGGACCTTTGTCACTATTTTGTGACATTTCATAGACTAAACAGTCATTTAGGAAGAGAATAAACAGACTAATGGATAGTGAAAATAATTGTTAGTTGCAGCTCTAGCAGAGAGGAAAACTGTCCTAATCCTGCATGGCAGTTGGGAACATAATTCGCATGCGTCAGCATCACCATAAATCCCTGTACAGCATCAGAGCAATTCTGTGACTGTATGGCGTCCCTCTGATATGCTGCCTGTCACTCTTGCTTACTCTCTCTTGTTTCCTTTCCCTCTCTGTTTGTCTTGCCCTCCCTTTCTTTACATACCCAGCCTCACTTCCTCATGTGTGGGGAGCCAGTTGGTGGCAGCTGGCGGGACTTTGATTCACACAGTGGTCACTCTCCGGTAGATAACAGTACAGCCAGTAAGAGAATCTGTCTCACTGTGGTGTACTGAAGGACTTCTAAAGCGTTACAGCTATCACATCCAAAATCGTTGGCCAAGAGGAAATTCTCAGAAACACTCGGAGGTTTGTTGCAGCATCAGTTGCAACCCTTGTACAAACTGTTGCCACATTGTTAAACGATGCTTTGAGTAGACTGTGAAGCTATTTATCTTCAACACTGTTAACAAGGATGAGCACTGTGACCTCCCCCTCTAAAGCCTGGCTCTAACATCTAGAGGCCTCTCGGGCTCCTGAGCCGCAGGCTTTTCCTCGGGCCTTTCCGGCTAGCCTAGTTTTATCCCAGCCTCTCCCAAGAGTGCAGATATTTTCAGCAAAACGTGGCGTTCTGCTCCGATTTTGTCATTGCGTTGTTCTTCCGTGTAGAGCAAAGATATATGAAAAATGTATAGAAGACAACATCACCCTGTTTTAACTAGAACACCTCCCAGTCCGTTAGTAAGCACCTGCTCCAACTTAAGAAGTTGGAGAAGTTGCGTTCTTGTCTTTGCTGTGCGTCAGCGAGCTTATTAGGTGAATGTGTCCTCAGTGGCAAGTTGTGGGGGCGAGCGCTCACTAGGCGAAGGACCAGAGGCCTTAGCGACACCAGGAGCCTCACCAAAGCTGTCCTTTGTTCACTGGATAAGTGACGCAGTGGGAATATTAGTGTGATTAGTGTGATTACAGAAAATGGCTAGGTGCCAGAGTGAGGTCCAGTTGCTGCCAAAGGTCAGAAACGAGTGAATATTGGGGTTATGCAACGCTGTGTAGGCACATTTGGATCAGCCAAACACAGGCAGTGCCAGGGTGGTGGTGTTGCCCCCTCTCACACGTACTGTACTGTACAGTCTCTTCAGCACTGTGACTAAGATCCAGTCCAGTGTGCTTTCACCAGCCGTAGCCAGAGTATCTGAATACACACCGAAAACACGCCTTTTATCAACTGAATAGGACACTTTTTTAAAACCTTTGTTGTTCTTACAGGTGAGGGATTCTTCTGCAAAATGTCTGAACTGAAGGATTTAATTTGAAGAAATGTTAATTGTTTTCCCCTTCAAGGACTGAAGTTACTAGCATGTCTTTTTTTTTTTTTTTCATTTTGACAAAACCATTCTTTCACGAGTGAATATCTCCCCTTCCTTATTGACTCCTCTTCAGTTAATGTGTCACCTTAGCTGACACCTGTAATATTTAATTTAGATAAACTCCCACTACAACATGGTACAGTGCTGTGCAGTCATGATCTTGTTTTGTACTTGTTTGGCTCTGGAGAGCTGCTCTTCCCTTAGCGGTCAAAGCAGACTTCTGCAACTCACGCCACCCACACGTTGCGTATGTATAGTCCACACCTACCCCTATCTGCCCAGTGGTTTGAAAACAATGTTTTGTGTAATTCTGAGGCTGCTATTTGTGAAACCTCAATCATGCACAGGGGGCTCTTACAATGTTATGTAATGCTCCCCACTCAACTGTAATCCCTCTTATGCTGAGCGGGCCCCCCATGTGACAGTGCTGAAGGGTTGGGAGAGACAGGGTGGCTGTTGGGACCGTCGGCAAGGCACGGGTGCTCTCTGTAGGCTCCGGTCACCCGCCCCCCACACACACACACACACACACACACACATACACACACTGAGCTGTGGCCTGTGTATAAGAAGAGAAGTTTATCCCGAAAAGTGCCTTACTTGGATCTGAGACGCTGGAGCGCTGATGCTTTTCCCCGGTGCCAAGGCTTGGACCAGTAACTACTGTACATCGAGCATATGTTCTGAATGATACTCCGGCTCTCCTCTCCTCTTCAGCTGCGTGTGAGCCACGAGAATGAATCTTTGTCCTGGGTTATGTATAGTCTCAGCTTCTGAAATTAGTTTGCTTGCTGACAACTTCTGCTGGTGTTGAGTGATTTTTGTTGCTGTCTTTTGGCTTTCGAGTGATGGATGTTGACGGAGACCTTGTTTGAAGAGACATGAAGTATTTTCGGATGTTCATCTGCAGCATTTTGTGATGATAACAAACACTAATGATTGGATGTAGTTATTTTCTTCTGAAAATATGTTCACAGCTTACATACCTCATGCTTGTATTTACTTCTTTCCCCCCACAGGAACCATCAATGTGGACTTCAGCTGGTGATTTGACAAGTCACATATAGGAGCCCCGGAGCCTCTCCTGTCCCCTCTTCCCCTCCCTTCCCTCCATCCCTCCCTCCCCCCTTCCCTTGTCAATCTTCTCCCTGGTCCCCCTTTCCCCCTCCTCCAAGATTCACCATGCTCATCAAGGAGTATCGCATCCCCATGCCCATGAGTGTGGAGGAGTACCGCATCGCCCAGCTCTATATGATCCAGGTGAGGTCACGACTCCATACGCCCCCATCACATCACATCCTCCACCCCCACACACACACACACACATACACACCTGGACAAAAACAGTCAAGTGATGCAGAAACGAGGGGACAAAAACAAGCAGTCACAGAGGAGATGTTTTAACACAGGAGGTTTTTCAAGAGTGCGATTGCAGCGTGCCCAAATATGAAGTGATTGGTCACACGGTGTCTGACGCTGGTGGAGTAACGGAACAAAGAGAGCTTGTGTGTTGATAGATTATCCAATTTAAACTCTCTGAAGCTGGCTGTTTCCACCCGTCATAGGCTGCATGTTTCTTAAGGAGGCGGGCGGGGGGGGAAAATGTTACTCACGGCAAACTCGGTGTGCAACACATTCTGTGATGGAGATGAACATGCTGCTTTGTCTGTGTCAGACAGTTCATTTGTCTAACCGAGCCCTTATCTGGAAACTGAGCGTCTGCGTTAGAGCTTTAGGGTTTACAGGTGCAAGCAGGAAAGGATGATTGCTATTGCTTTAGGTATCCTGCGGGGCAACATACTTTCTCTTTATGTGGTACGTGTATATGAAGGAGGATTTATTTAATCCAGTAGTACTGCCAGGTACACTGTGAGCAGCAGTACCCAGGAGAGACTTGGAGAGCAATCACAAAGACTCTCTGTTATAAAACTTCTGCATTTTTATTATTATTTTGGACATGTAGGTATATTTTTCTGTTTTTAGGTTTTGAGGCACGTGCTGATTTTGGCACTAAACTTTCAGCCGTTGTGTTGGGATTTGCGCAGCAGAGTTATGTAATCTGTATCACAGAGTGGTTGTTTTAAGTATGTTGAAGAGCACGTTGAAGTTACAGGCCTGTTTGTCAGGTTTAGGCATTGTGTTGGGTTTAGTGTGCTATGTTTCTGCAGTGATCTTTTACTGTGGTGGTTTACAATAGCTCCCCTTCCAAGCCAACACGAGACAATATGTGGACCCTGTCTGAAGTATATTTACAAAAGGGTTACCTAGCTTACACTCTTCACCTTCAGTTGAATTCATTCATGGGAGCTTGATCAGTTTTGTTCTGTGTCTGAGACAAGATTCAAGCTGTTGACAGTCACAAAGAAGGGCCTCTTCTACAACTGTTTATCTTACACCCTCATTAATAAGTGTGAATGTTAATGATTAAGTTGTCAAATATTACTATTTACCTACTGGTAAAGCACTAAAACCAAAGCTACAGCTTTGTTAAAGATTTGTTAAAGGGCCTCTCCTATTTGTCTACATACACAGTTTGTCTGAAAGCTAACTTTACAAATTAGTTCTAGCAACATTGTGTCATTGTAAAAGCATTTATTTATAAGTATAATATTAGAGTTTATGCAGTTAAACTTTCTCTGAAGGAATAGCAGAGTTTTCCGTTTCTTGACTGTTGTTCTTGTTTGTCTACATATAGCCCCCCCCCACCCTCCCAGTGTACCAAACAGACAGGTAATCCAGTTGAGCTATAGATGGTTGGGAACATGACTCAGCGGACATGCCCCGAAGCAAGGAGCCTTTTTCTAGGCTGCAACAAACTATTCACTGAGCCACACTTCTGCACACACATATAGACACACATGTCACTCCCCAGTGTGTTGTGGGGAGCGACATGACTTATTAATTACATAAAACAAATGACTGCAGTATTTGTTTTGGCCTGCGTAGCTCCCAAACCTGTACACGTTAGGTTTATTGAGACAGGACATTGTACAAAAACGTATGTTTACATATATATGACACGTCTTGCAACAAGCAGTTCATATGTGCATTGTCAAGCATATAGACAAAGCAAAGGAGGAGGAATTCTTACATTAGTGGCCCATAGTTACCTTTTCCCCTGACCTCACCCTCTCTGCACAGCCTCGTTGCTGTGAGGCTTCTGTCACTATGGCAACCATGACATCAGCAGCGTGCCGGTGGTCAGGTTTTGTTCAAGCGAGGGAGTGAATAAAAAGAGGAAATGGATGACAAAAAGAGAGGCTGCGAAAGAGGGAGGGGAAGAAATGAGAGGGGGTGGAAGTAAAAGAGAGAGAGAAAGAGAGAGCTGTATTTTGAACAGAGAGGGAACAACGATTTTTTGCTGGTGTCTGTGGATACCCTCGCTTCATCGCTGTATGTTACCAGGGTAACTGCAGCATGTAGGCCTACCTGCCTGCGATCCATCCCCAGTAAGCCTCAGAGATGAAGTCAGGGTCTTAGGACAGCCTGACCATATCCGCACCTCAGCAGGCGATGCCCCACCCCATCTCTCCTCTCACTCCTTTGCCTTTACGACGCCGGCCCTCTTATTCGATAGCTAATTGTCAATTCCTTATCACCGCATAGGGGTTTGCAGTAATGTACGAGGCAAACGCGGAATGTGCGAGAAATTAAACATGAGAGGATCTCACTCGTGTCTCGTTCACTCACACACATCCATCATGTTCTGACTAAGCAACTGTGTCTGTGGAGAGAAGTGAAAAGCAGCATGCCAAACAGGAAACACACCTCGCTAACTTGATGGCAAGAGGAAAAAAAACCAGGATGTGACTCGCATCCTGTCGGAGCAGTCGGATCTGAACATCATAGAGCAGCCTTTCATGGTGATAGCTTTTATCTTATAAGGATTTGCTGGTTTAAATAAAGGTGGGCAAGAGAGAAAGAGAGTGTTATGTGAACTCTCAACACAGCGGGCACTTTGTCTTTATGTTCTGAGCCAAAAAAGATTTTAGTGTAGAACAGTGTAGATTTGAAAGCACCTGACACAGTTGATCCTGCTTATTCCTCCTGATTCTCTCAGGAACAGTTTCTTATTTTTGGTTCCTCTTTGAGAACAGTTAATATGTGAGCACAGATGTACAAAGTACACTGTTCTGATTAAGAATGGACGATATATTCAGCGTTATCTACTTCCTTACTTCCCCTTTTTCCCTAAGGGAACGACAGAGCTCTGGCCAGTGTTTTGTAATCTTTCTCCCGGTGAACTGGATAGAATCATCCGTCGCCCCAGGCGGAGAAGAAGGGACACTGCATTTGACAAACTACAGTCACCTGTCAGCAACCTTATGAAAGGAGACAGTACATCATAAAACACAATGAAACTTATTCTCACTTATTCTCTTTACCATGGCTGCTGACTATCCATCAAGATTATTTTGTCATCATTTGCAAAAGTTTGAAGCTGGCAGCTGTATGCAAAAGTGGTGCTCACATTCACTTTGTTTATCAGCTAAATTAAAAAACTAACTGTATCATTTATAATCACACTGAAAGTATCTTAACTAGTATAGTGCTTTCTGTAAGGGAAACATATGTTTTATGGTGTTTTGGGGTGGACTGCCCCTTTAAATGCCTTGCTTAAAGATTTTCATCAGCGTGGAATAATTTTTGTTGCATATTGCTGTTTGTATGTGTACAGTACACTGTAAACTTGACATTTATGTCAAATATGTTCCATTATTGAGCCCCTGTCTCGTGTACAGCCAGTTTGACGGTGCCGTGGCGTCTGTGCTGTGTCTTTTGAGCTGTGTCTGGGCTGTTGAGAGCAGAGCGGGTGGCTAATGAATGACCTGTCAGAGGTAATGAGGTCTGGTGCGCTGGACGCCTCATGGCTTCCTCCTGCCTACTCCACTGATTCACTGCCTCACCCGCATCGCCTCTCCCCACTGGACTGACTGGAGAAATCTGTCCCACTATTATCCCAGCGCTGCGCTAAATACTGCGGTGGCTCTGTGTTTAAAACACACTTTGAGCTGTACAGGGCAAGGTTGGACACTAGCTGATAAGAGAAACAGAAAAGATGATGCATCAGTGATTTCTGACGTTTTATGGTTCTTACTCTTTGCTCTCTGTGCTTTTGATATCATCAGCACTTGGACTATGCTCCACTCTTTGGTTGTCTTGTTTCAATGATTTCACTGCTTTACTCAATCTGCAGGCTCCACCCAGCTTTTTTTCCTCTGTGGAATGTAAATATGGGAAAGGTGTGGCTCCATGAGCTGGTTTTTGGGCTTTCTCATTTGCAATTCAGAGCAGACAGGCTTTCAAGAAGTTGTTTTTGTTATGTGTGTCATGTTGTGTTTCGGTCTACTGACTGAACCAGCAACTCTCATCAACTATGTCCTTTTAATTTATTTGTTTCTGTTCCAATCCTAAACATATCTGTTTCAGATTGAGGGAAAATGTGTATTCTTATTGTCAAAGTTAACACACTTTCCCTTCTCAGACACTGCAACACAAACACGAGCACCTCGCCAACACATTTCAACTTGATTTTATTCTGCTTCTTACAGAAAAAGAGCCGAGAAGAGAGCTGTGGCGAAGGTAGCGGGGTGGAGATCTTAGAAAATAAGCCCTACACAGATGGACCGGGTGGGACGGGCCAGTACACCCACAAGGTCTACCACATTGGCATGCACATTCCCAGCTGGTTCCGCTCCATCTTGCCCAAAGCGGCGCTGAGGGTTGAAGAGGAGTCCTGGAACGCCTACCCTTACACCCGCACCAGGTGAGGTTTGCTCCTGCAGGAAGGCCACCTCCACACTCCCTCAGAGCAGCAGTGCCAGTACATTAAACTCTGCCAAGGCTGCACAAACCTTTAAATTTGTTATTTTGATAATAGAGAATGCTGTGTGCAATTGTGTCTCTGGTGGGTGCAGGCTTTATGTAGAGGATGCAGAGTGAAGTGGACCACTTGAGTTTATCACTGAAGAAGCATTCATTCATTGTATCACAATCTTTGTGCATTTATTTTAGGGTTTCTGTTACGTTGCTATGTAGAAATTAGCAGCTGCCATGGACATAATCAAATTTAAAGACAAAAATTCCACTCCCACTTGTTCAGAAGACAAATTATAATTCAAACCCTGCGTATTAAGTGGAATACATATAAAAATATCCCTGGTTCAAAGTCCTGTTTTAGCCACTGTCCCTCACTAAAAGCCAAAAGAAAGTAAAGACCTCAGAGCAGTTGTCAGAATATTCCCAGTCAGACCATCAGATCGGCTTCTGGCCAGCAGCGCTCCTAGGCTGTTAGATGTTGATGGCCCCTCATTCTCAAGGTGTCAGATTGTTTGTCTGTGTGGGTCCTGACAAGAACAGAGACGTGAAGGTGCTGAAAAGAGATGTGCCCTTGACTATACTGTCAGGATATTGATAGACTGCAAGTGCCTGTTGACACATCTATTCAACCAGTGACAGCTTTGCTGCAGACGCCTCAGATGCAACAGATGGGCATGGCTCACACATCATCTCTCCACAGCAGTGAGAGGGTGTTGTCGCTCTTAATATAATAGTTCTGATCGTGAGCCATTCAATTGAAAAATAAAGACTCTGAATGAAGGCAGTCAACCCCATAATACAGTCATGCACTGTTAGGACACTAAGGGCTGTGGTTTTATTTAATGCTGTTGCCTCTTGTCCTTCAGATACACCTGTCCCTTTGTTGAGAAGTTCTCCATTGACATTGAGACTTACTACAAACCCGACACAGGCAACCAGGCAGATGTCTTCAACATGTCTGCAGCAGAGAAGAGGCAGAGGACTATCGGTGAGAACATTTGGTTTCAATCCAGAACCATTTGATGTTGAAATATTTATTCATGTCTATCAGTCTACCTCAACTTTCAAAGTCCACTATAGAGGAAGCTCACTGTACATGAGACTGCGGGTCATTATCTACGGAAACAGCAAGTTATGACCTTTACTTGTGATAGTTATTTAAAGTGTTAGTATATGTAGGTGTAGTCTGATGGTCTCTTGTTAACTCTCCTCTTGTGAGCAGCTGGTGAGGCCCACTTGTGGCAATTTGGCGGTACTGCATGTGTTTTTTTCTGTTCTTGGTAGCATGTTTACACATTGAATATGAAGCTGCTCAGACATGTATGGTTTTAAGACATGCAATGACCCTTTTGATTGTAATCGTTTCAATCAATTACTTATTCTTGTATTTGTTTGTCAGCCTGACAAAAATCCTCTCAAGTCTCTCAACACACATTCATACAAGTTCTACTACCCCACCCACTTATGTACATTATGTTATGTGTCGTTTCATCACCTGTGTAATAAAATCAAAACACCCAGCTCCATTAGTCATTTGTTTCTGAATTTGAATTTTCTTTGGCAGACCCAATCGACATAGTGACAGATCCTATTCCCCCCCATGAGTACAAATCAGAGGAGGACACGCGGCTCTACAAGTCAGTCAAGACTCAGAGGGGTCCTCTGCAGGATGACTGGATAGAAGAGTACAACAATAACCCTGGGAAGACCCCCATCATGTGTGCCTACAAACTGTGCAAGGTGGAGTTCCGCTACTGGGGCATGCAGTCGAAGATTGAACGCTTCATCCATGACGTTGGTGCGTACGCGGTCACAGATGGTTGTTTGTCATGTTAATTTGAGACAAGTGTTATTCAGTTTACATCTAAGTGGTGGAAACCTCATGACTTTCAGTGGTGAGTGTGTAATATTTTCCATCGTCTCTCTCCAGGACTGAGGAAGGTGATGGTGCGCGCCCACCGGCAGGCCTGGTGCTGGCAGGATGAGTGGTACGGTCTGACCATGGAGGACATCAGGCAGCTGGAACTGGAAACCCAGTTGGCCCTGGCCAGGAAGATGGCCCAGTTCAGCCAGGCGGAGGAAGCCACTGAGGCCAACGGAGGTGCCCCGTCTCCAGACAAAGACCAGGAGGCTAAAGAGGTGATCAGCTCCATCGAAGCCGAGGAGGTGGTTGTCAGCTCAGGAGGAGAGACTCTCCAGCCACGAGGCGTACTCACCAAGCAGTGGTCCACATCATCCCGGTCCTCTCGCTCATCCAAGAGAGGAGGTGAGGAGCCATCTTCACCTGTTTGTCTGTGTCACCTCTGTGTATGAAGCTGCGTTTCATCCCTGTACTGTTTTTCAGCCTCCATACTGCTCCCTTTACACAACATCACACTCCTTTTGACCTCAAAGGTTGCGGTATACTAATAACAAAGTCAAACTGCTCCACAGCCAGTCGTGATATTTGACACCTGTTCACAGTAGAAACTAGTATGTGAAGATTTCAACAAGGTCAAACTTGTATAAAGTCAATGTAGCAGTTTCCTTTTTTTTCATAGCAAGTGAATAACCTAAATCTAGTATGTTTTCAGTATCAAACACATCCCCTATTGACCTAAAAGGTTGTTTAACATTTGTAGTTTAAGTCTATGCAAAAAAAAAAAGCTGAATTCATGTGAGCTATAATGGATTTCAAAGGTAATAAGTGTCACAGTAAGGAAAAGAAATGTCAAAACGTCCTGCAGCATAATCCATTCTGCAGTCCATCTGTATGCTCAGTATGTCCCATCAGTTGTCTTTTCACCAAAATTTGACAGCATTTTCTACACAACAGAGTTGGCCTTGTATTTTTTTCATAGTTCAGCGTACACACTGAAAGTTGCTCCCAAGCTGAATGAATCAGCGTCTACTGAAGAGCTCTGAGCTCAAATTGTTGAATTGGTGTTAATAAAGTCAAACACCTCGGGAGCAGCTTTTAGTATGCAGACTGCTTTTCCACCACGCTTTGCTTTTCTGTCTGGTGCCTGATGTTAATTGGAATGTTTTTACTGAATTCAGCTATGTTTACTCACTCCTCCACATTTGCTGTACTATACAGCTTACCTCGCTTCACCCCTTCAACTCGCTGGATCTCACCTGGTTTATTTTTAGTTGCAGCTTTGACATCACAACATCGCATGTTCTGACACACCCATCTCCAGTGTCACCCCTACCTCAAGGCAGCGCTCACTGTAGCTGCCACCTGGACCCTGACTTTCGTCCAGCGTGCCTTGTTTCACCCCTGTAACTCCCCCCCACCCCCCCGTGGTTCCTCTTAGGCTATTTTTAGCAGCTGTGCTGACATCACAGACCAGAGGAGGCTGATGCTCTTCGCAGTGACCCTCCCCTCCACCACTTCTGTTTCCTTCTGTGTGCTGACAGCTACAGCTGTGCCCCCCCCCTCACCAGCCTGCCCCCTCCTCTTCCTCCACACTAATGATATATGAGGCATAGACTGAGGACACGTGATAGACAAGGCCTGCTTTTAGTATCGCCATTTTTTCCTCAGCTGGCATGTGGTTGTTGGTGTACTTGTAGCAATGTCTGTGTTACATTGGGCCTCACTTTTCACATACCCCCCCCCCGACCACGAAGCAGTCCATCTGTGATGAAGTAATGCACCACAGAGACTGTTGCATGTTTATATAACACTGTGTGTGTGTGTGTGTGTGGGCCGGGGGAGATTGTGCAATATTTTTTTGTCGTAGAGATTGTGTGTGTGTGTGTGTGTGTGTATGTGTGTGATAAAAGGGAAAGAGAGAGGCTGAAACACATGTCCCAAAATAACAGTGAATGTTTTGTTCCATGTGCGGTCTTTCAGTGAGCCCATCACGTCACAGCATCTCGGAGTGGAGGATGCAGAGCATAGCACGAGACTCGGAGGACAGCTCGGACGAGGAGTTCTTTGATGCTCATGGTAAACACAGATTAAATTTTAAAATGTACTCTGTAGCTAGATCAATAAATGCGTTTATTGTGTTCATTTTTCCAAGAACCTGCCTTCTCCCCTTTCCCCTGACTCTGCATGCATCTCTTTAACCACAGATCAGTTCTTAAGCTTCCCAGATACCCAGCATGCTTTGGGGCTGCAGTTGAAATAGGTGGGTGTGGTGCAACACCCCCACTCACTGCCGGATGCGTTTGACCGAGGACTCGGGCCTGGTGGCTCATCCTGACGTCACAGTTCACAAATGACAATCGTCCCTGCCCACCAGTCCCTAACTCACCAACACACTCCAGCTCTCATGTTCCTGTATCATCATTTACACACATACACATACACACGCACACACACACACACACACACACACGCACACAGTCCTTTACAATTCATGATACACCCAAGCAATAAATGAACCCCCCCAAATAATTCACCAGTGTTTGTGTGGTGAGATTGTTTCATAACGTTCAGTCATGATGACAAGAAAACAAGAATAAAATTATGCATGTTGCTGCCTTTTCTTTAAATTGATACTCATTTAATGGCACTCGTTTGTTTTCACCTGTTTCAAGTTCAATAAATCTCTGCTCGAGACATTGTGAGGAACCCGGAACGCTATAATTAGACCGAATTTTGTTGGCATCTGATAATTGATTGCGTATTGCAGTATTCATGTTTGTATGGATTAATTATTCTGTGTTGGGTGCATGAAGTGAAAGCACATTACATTTTATTTGATAAACTGATTAAACTCATCATTACACTGTCATATCATTTAAATTAGTCTATGTAACCTTCTGTCCGTGATGGCTTATACAGTGCTTACTGCTGTGCTGTTCCAGCATCCATCTCAGTTATTTATGATTCACAGATGTTTTCCCTACACTGCGGAGATATCAAATTATGGTAAATAAATGAAGCTGGTGTATCAAAATGAACTTAGGTACAGTATTTGGTTGCTAGATGCATCACATGGTGGCAGTACACAAATTAAATATGGAAACAGACGCACTTGGCTCAGATTGCCTGTGATATTAGATTTCCGTCTGAATAGTTTGTTTATGGTTATGGTTCACTTGCAGTGATCATCGAATACGCTTGAGAAGCATGTCTAAGTTGATTTTTTTTAACGTTAGTTCACCTTGTTCTGTGTGGCAGTTAATTATGTTTTTAGTGCAGATGAAGAAAGGAAAACTTTAGGAATAGAAATCGTATAACACATGAAGTGTGTCTGGTTTAATAAGGTTAATTAATCAGATGTTTGAATCTACAAGTGATGGTACACTTAACTTGTCTTAAGCTAGTAGTTATTTTTCAAAATGGACAATAAAACTAATGCATCTGCTACAGTTAGATAAATTAACTTGCAAATGGAGCTGGAATAAAATGTTATTTACTGACTTGAATTAGATAAAGGCTATTGATGATCAAAAGACACCTTTGCTTAATTTTACCCAGTTTAATTCTGGATTGTTGTACATGTTTTCTAAATAAAAGAAACTGAAGCAACTGAGATAATAATTGAAAAAGCAATAAAACTTAAAGGACAAAGTCGCTTGATGTTGAACTGTTTGCAGGACACATCATGTATCCTTAGAAATTCAACAAGTTTATGATCAAATCCTTTTCTTTAGATGTTCAAAACAGTCACACTCTGGTGTTTTGTGTTCCTGAGACACCGGCTGCAACCACCTAGCAGCGTTTATTTGCAAAGCAAGTCCCTGAGAAATAAAATGACACAACAGTTGTGTTATTTATTCTTAGTATTACAGGAATTAATGGAATTATATTTGCATATGCACATGACATTTGCAAACTTAAGAGAACATGAGGTGGCTGCCAGTTTTTTTTTTTAGAAATTAAGATTCTGGCGATGTCCTAGGAGAGAGATTATTGGATAAAAAAATATTATCTTATAAATCTTTAGAGCTTAATTTTTTAAATCATAGATTAATGAACACAGTCTGTCTGACATTTAGATAAATTCAAAAGACACTAATTTAAAACTTATTAGTGGATAACGGTGCAGTAAATAGATTTGTTTTCTTTTTTGGAAGTCCGTTTTGTACATTTGTACATGCCATCTGAGAGTGCAAAATAAAATATGAACTATAGATAAGCATGAGGTGGAGCTTGTAACACCTCTATTACAGAACAATACATATTCAGTCATTTAACAATGTTATATGCTTAACAAGGATCCTTTAGGCTGATAGCTTCCTGTTACAGTGTATTCAGAAAGTATTCAGTATTCACTTTTTTCACATTTTACGTTGCAGCCTGATGCTGAAATCGTTTAAATTCATTTTTTCCCCTCATCAGTCTACATTCAATACCCCATAATGACAAAGCGAAAACAGAATTTTAGAAATTTATATTTATTAACAAGGAAAAACTGAAATATCACACTGACATAAGTATTCAACCATTTGCTATAACACTTGAAATTTAGCTTAGATGCCTTGATCATCTTGATCATCATCTTTGAGATGTTTCTACACCTTGATCAGAGTCCACCTGCGGTAAATTCAATTGATTGGACAAGATTTGGAAAGGAACACACCTGTCTATATAAGGTCTCACAGCTGACAGTACATATAACTGAGCAATCAGGGGAGAAGGGCCTTGGTAAGAGAGGTGACCGAGAACCCGATGGTCACTCTGGCTGAGCTACACAGATCCTGTGTGGAAATGAGAGAAAACCTCTAAAAGTACAGCCATCACTGTAACACTCCACCGATCTTTATGCTTTATGTCAGAGTGGCCAGACGGAAGCCTCTCCTTAGCGAAAGACACAGGAAAGCCTACTTGAAGTTTGCAAAAAAAAAGCACCTTAATGATTCTCAGACTGTGAGCAACAAGATTCTCTGGTCTGATGAAACCAAGATTGAACTGTTTGGCCTCAATTCTAATACCAGTCCCAACAGTGAGGCATGGTGGTGGCAAAGTCGTGCTGTGGGGGTGTTTTTCAGCGGCAAGGACTGAGAGACTGGTCAGGGTTGAGGGAAAGCTGAAGGGATCCAGGTCCAGAGTGCTCAGGATGTCAGACTGGGCCAAAGGTTCACCTTCAAATAGGACAATGACCCAAAGCACACAGCCAAGACAACACAAGAGAGGCTTAGGAACAACTCTGTGAATGTTTTTGAGTGGCCCAGCCAGAGCCCTAAGGTGCTTCAACTAAATACTGAGTAAAGGATCTGAATACTTATGTCAATGTGATATTTCAGTTTTTCCTTTTTAATACATTTGCCAAATTCTGAAATCCTGTTTTCACTTTGTAATTATGGGGTATTGAGTGTAGATTGATCAGGAAAAAAAAAAGAATTTAAACATTTTTAGCATAAGGCTGCAACATAACAAAATGTGAAATAAGTGAAGGGGTCTGAATGTACTGTATTAATATGTAACTGAGCTATATGACCCTTTTTTTTTTTTACTGAAAATTGGTTATGTTCATGACATAATAAGACATTTGTAAACCTTGAATGACATACACTTGAGTTGATTTGTCTTGTGTTGCCCCTGCAGAGGATCTGTCAGACGGCGAGGAGGTCTTTCCAAAGGAAATCACCAAGTGGAACTCCAACGACCTCATGGACAAGATTGAAGCTGCAGACACAGATGAAACTCCTGGTATGACAAAGACCATGAGCAGTCCACCATGAACAGTCACACCTCTGTAATATTTGATGTTAACATCAAACACCCTGGGGCCACTGTGTTCCTTTGTGTTTGCAGGTGAGCTGTTCAAGGAAATGACGGTGGATTATGAGAGAGCAACCAGTGAAGAAAGACTAGATGAGGTACGTGTTTCTTACAACAAGTGTGTTTCCACAAAACACACTCCTACTGAAATAAATATTACAGAAGAACCATCTAAAGAAAGGACCTGTTTTCCTCTTATATTGGATGTTTGAGTTTCACTGTGCAGAATGATGTATGTGCAGAGTTTCACACTAGAAGACATTTTTCACATTCATCTGCTGAAAGTGGAAAGTTTCTCTGAGCTCGACAAAAAATTCAGTTTAATGTGCGTACCTATGAGTATGATGTGTGACATCATAACTTGGAGCCAGTATGCAACTTACACAAGTGTGATGTGGTAACTTGAAGCCTCCAGTGCACAAATACTGAGAATTGACTTCTCAGTGAAGTAGGAGACATCTTGTGTCCAGCAGTTCAACTTTTGAAATGAACAATATTTGCATATTCACAAATTCTGGATTTTTTAATGAGCGAGAAGGAGGAGATGTATTTTTGAAGGATTTTTAATGAGGTAATTTAACTTTTTGTGGAAAAAAAAAACATTGGACAAAGAAACAAATTATTATTCGAAGCAAATAATTTTTTTATGTCTTACAACATGTGTGAAGGGGGTCTTTAATTTAACTTTTAAAAATGAAAAACAAACTCAGAGGTTTGGAGAAGGGCTTTTTGTCCCTGAGCCTCTCTGTCCTCTTGTGTTCAGATGCGTGGCTGTGTTAGCGGCCAAGCAGATAGCTCTCCCATTCCCACCATCATGGTAACAAGGCACCAGTCAGTAAGTAAACATTTTGGCCCTAGTTCACAGTGGGTTATAGTAACTCCACAGAGACCCCAGAACTTACTGCTCCTGCCCTTTTTCCTGCCGTTGCCCAAACCTGAATCCATGTGTACTCCTCAACCTCACCACCCTCTGTTCAACTCCTGTGTACTTGTAGCTGTGGCGTTGAGTGCTTTTTTTCAAAAATGTGAAGTTTTGGACCAAACTTATTCGACAAAACTGCACATCATGTTGTTCTATTTAAAGGCATACTATGCAGGATTTTTCCTATAATCAATCAATCTCGTATGTGGCAGTGTATTTACGTGCAGAGATCCTGCCCTCTGCCTGTATTTTCTTATTATTTTACTGTGTTCAGGACGTTTCTCGGCGTCAGCCTTTGGGCAGTGGGTGTGTAGCCTCCAGCCAATAACAGTGCTCAGATATGCAACCATATCTGCAACATAGCAACCAGGTTACATCACTGTCTCCGTCTCTCTCCTCTGCTCCGCTCTGCTCTCTGTCTCTGTGTCCTGGATGTATAAAGAGCTTTAGAACGTAACCACTGTGAAACAATCAGAAAATAAAGTTTTATTTCTCTGCTTTGTTCTTTCCAGCGGCACTCTCTCTCTCTTCATTCACTCTCTAGCTCGCTCGACCACGGCTGCTCTCTCTCACCAACCAACAAATCCTGCATAGTTTGCCTTCAATGTGACTTGTGCTCAGGAAGCGTTGTTGTTGTTGTTTGCCGTTAGTTGAACAGTTATCCAGGTGTTTCCCTTCGTGGTTCTCTGCCCGTCTCTGGCTGTGAAAAGAAGTGTGTTTGTTGTGTGGTCCGTTTTTGAAGAGATGGACACAGATCACAGAATCTGACACAAGTAACGATGCCCGATGGAAAAAGAATTATTGTTTATTTGTATTTTTTCCCTCAGTAAGCACATTGTCCTCTACTAATAAAGAGGACGTTTCCTCCAATAAATGTTGTATTTATTAAACACCATCTAAATTTTCTGGTCTCAGGAGAGCTCGTCCCAGCAGTGTCTGCAGCCGTCCAAGATCCATGTGTTGATCTTAGTCCTGCACGGAGGGAACATCCTGGACACAGGCGGAGGGGACCAGAACAGCAAGCAGGCCGACGTCAACACGATCAGTACGGTTTTTGACACAGTCATGCGTGTTCACTACCCCGCTGCGCTGGGCCGCATCGCCATCCGCTTGGTACCCTGCCCTGCCATCTGTGCCGAGGCCTTCTCCCTGGTGTCCAAGTAAGAGGATATACACACACAGACAGTTTTTGTACATACTGCTAGTATTGCAGTTAATGATTGAAAGTCCTTGTTTATTAGGTGTTTGCTTATGATGGAAAAGATCCAGGTGCAGCTCATGACCGTTGTCCCTTCTCCCAGTGTTTATTTCTTCAAACTCCTCTGTGGACTGTCTTGATCTTTTTTTTAATATTTCGCAGTTTAATATAGTTCATTTGTGTCTTTTGCGGCAGCCTGAGCCCATACAGCTACGACGAGAGCTGTCTGTCCAGCAGTCAGGACCACATCCCCCTAGCAGCTCTGCCCCTGCTGGCCACTTCTGCTCCACAGTACCAGGAGGCTGTGGCGACCGTCATTGTCAGAGCAAACCAGGTGTACACCGACTTCATCAAGTCTCTGGATGGTGCTGCTTTCTCTGGCCAGGTTGGTTACTACACTCTGAAGTTACCAGTATTATATTCTTGGATACCATTACTGGTTTTTAGGTGTCATGCTCTGTTCTTGTGATATGTCGTTTTATAATAGTTCTCAAGGACTGCAAAACCTGCTTTTTATAAGATAATTATGGCTCATATAATGATGTAATCTGATAATGCTTTTCAAAGCCACTATTTAAAACAACTTACTAGTTTATTTTCCATATGATAGCATAAATGTTTCAAACAATAATATGAAATAATAAAAACATTTTATTTTCAAAATCGAGTTATATTTTATTGAATTAACTTTATTTCTCATCCTTGACATCTACAGGTTTGCCTCATCGGGGACTGTGTCGGAGGAATATTAGGGTTTGATGCGCTGTGCAGCAGCAATCAGACAGTCAACGAAAGCCAAAACAGCAGCCGAAGGGGCAGTATTGTCAGTGTTCAGGTAAGAGACAAAATATGCAATATAGTGAAAACATAAAAGAGTTTATTAAATATTGATTTATATATTGTAAAGTAATGAACTCTCAAGTTTCAGCTTTTAATATAATTTGCCACCAAAACTTCCAAAATTGCTGATTACAATCGAATTTCTGCAATTTAAGCCTTTTTTCTCTCCTTCATTAAAAGTCGTAAAAAGTCATACAGTATATGGACTCTTTCTAAATTGCCTTAAGTTTTCATAACACATGTTCCCGGATTGCCCCTGCAGGACCAGGACCTCCTCTCTCCAGGCATCATTGTCAATAGCGGGCACGGATCAGCCTCCCCGACCCTGGAGGGCAGCCGCCATCTCAGTCGCAGTAACATCGACATCCCTCGTGCCAGCGTGGGTGACGACACCAAGAGACAACTGCCACGCAAGAGAAGTGACTCCTCAACCTATGAACTGGACACCATAAAACAACACCAGGCTTTCCTGTCCAGGTGTGTTTTGTTCAAAATGATTTATACCAATAACAAAAACCCTCAACACGAAGATAAAAACTACTCAGTCTTTGTTTCATGTCCTCTCAGAGTATGATTTATTTTTAGTTCTGCATGAGGAAATGACTTTGTGTCGTCCTTCCAGCTTACACTCCAGTGTCTTGAGGAACGACGCAGCCTCACGCAGGTCGAGCAGCAGCACTATGCTGGATGGATGCTCCCTGGGGAAGTTTGACTTTGAGGTGTCTGACTTTTTCCTCTTCGGCTCTCCGCTGGGCTTGGTGCTCGCCTTGAGAAAGACTGTCATTCCTATGCTGGATGGTAAGCTACTTTGTAGAAAGTAATATAATACTTGTTGTAATCTAGTCAATGATGGCAAACATTGTTTATGTTGTGCATGATTAGGGCTGGGTATCCTTTAAAAAATTACAATACTGATACTAATAGAGTATTTCATTCAATACCTTTTTTTTTAATTTCATTCGATACACATCATGCTAATAGAAGCATTCAGTTGCATAAAATACCTCCACTCCTCCCCATCCAAATGATTTTTACACAAATACATTTTGAAATTTAATTGTTCCAATTATTGAAATATTTATTAAATAACTGTACAAAACTATACAATGTAGTATTATCACCACAGACTGTGTGGGTTGTAACTGCTGCGGTAGTGGGCAAATCACACGTCGCATTAATTCAAAGAATGCTTGTGGTGATTGGCTGTGAGCAAAACCATACAAATAGTCATTTTTTTCTAGATCTGGGTACAAAAAGGATCAAATGGAGGTATCGTTTGACTGGAGAAGTTTTAATACTACTCGGTACTGGGTTATTTCGGTCGATACCCAGCCCTAAGTATGATACATTATGCAATATTGCATAAAAAGAGCAAAAGTGCAAAGCTTTGCCTCAGGTGGAGATGCACTCTGTAGCTTTTCCATCCAAGGAAAAGGTCCATTGGATCCTCCCTTCTTCTCTCTCATGTCTTTGGTTCAATTTCTCCCCCTAGTGGCTCAGCTGCGGCCCGCCTGTCAGCAGGTCTATAACCTGTTCCACCCAGCCGATCCCTCCGCCTCCCGCCTGGAGCCTCTCCTGGAGAGGAAATTTCACCTCTTGCCTCCCTTCAACGTGCCCCGTTACCAACGCTTTCCTCTGGGAGATGGAAACTCAGCTCTACTGGGTGAGGCCCCCACACCAATGATGTAGAGAGAAAAAATAAATTCAGTAAATATCTAATTGTGAATTGCAATGTAGAAACATTTCTGTAGTTCTGACTTGGGTTCACATGCACAGACATGAATGCAAAATCTCCTGGATTGTTTTGATTTTTCTTTGGGACTAAAGATAACATCAGTTGACACCGCAGACGCTGTCAGGTCTGATGGTAACCAACTGTCCTGCTTTTCCATGGATGCATGCCATAGACCACACATGCCTTAAAGATACCTTTGTAGCACACCGAAAGTTGCTTCACAGAGTAAACATTGTCTGAGAGAAAAATGAAACATTTTTCTACTGTTTGTGCTTCAACTTCTTTTGTGAAGCAGTTTACTCATCTGAATGTGGTCATAGTCCTGCTGGTGGTTTCTGTTTGGACTGGTCATTATAGTGGAGTAACCCTTAGAGCCTCAGCCTGCCCTTTTCACACATCATGAGGATTTACCAAGAAAAAGGACACAGAAAATTAGTAAGGACACTACCAGGAACCAGAGCTTATTCAATAAGTTTGAAGTTGTGCCTTAATGACTGCAGACTGAGGATTTTATTTATGAATTTTGTCCTAAAAGTGATAGCTTTCATCAAATGACTGGCACTGAATACCCTCAGGTCTGCCTCGTGTAACTAATTAGCAAGTTTTCAGTACCAAGATAAATTTAACATAATTGTTGAGTTAAGAAAGTACCAGAGATTTTATGACAAGCGGACTTAAGGGCATTGAAATCTTATAACAGTGTGGTATGACAGGATATGACTTACAAACAGTTGCAGTTCAAACAAAATGGGCTTGACTAAGGGCTTGACTCTGCTTTCTTGTCTCATGTTCAGTTGTTCTTGCTTCATATGTTTTTGTGTCTTCCTTGTCCTCTTTCCTTCTTCCTCTCTCGGCCTCCCGTCCCCATATCTGCATACCTGGCTTTCTACCTCCAAAACCCCCCCACCCCCCTCCTCCTCCACCTCCCTCTGTAGTGGAGACAGTCCAGAGCAACGCTCAGCTGCTACTTGACAGTGGGCCTCCCCTGTCCCTTCGCTGTCAGGAGACCATCAGTGAGACCTGCATCCCTGTGCCTGTGCTAAACTGGCAGGAGGGCTCCCTCAAAGCCACACCCGCCACTATGGAGTGTGTGTAGCCTCTCCCATTCACCTGCATCTGTCCTGATCCCCGTTCAGTGTGTTTCTGTTGTCTTGTTTGTTCCGTCCTTCTCGCTGTCACGTCTGGGATGATCAGATTTGTATCTACCATGTGTCCACTCTGAGTATTTCCATCGCTGTTGTAGCATTTTGTCTAAATAACTTTGTGTAAGTTGTTTTCTTTTTTTTTAAATTTTGTCGAAATTTATTGAATTTGTAGCCTCACAAATAGAAATAATAACAGTAGTAATAGCTACAACAAGCCATGGAAATACTTTGGAAAATCTGATACACATTTCTCATGGTGTTTTGTTGTTGCCGTCACATATTCACATCACGTCCAGTGTTTGGAGGACGCAAGCATTTGTGTTTGTGCTGTGGTTTTTAAGCGGGGTTTCAGTGTGTCTGCATCACTTCCATAGTGTCTGACAAGGGCTAGAAAGATTATCGATGTCATCAGAGGGCATTTCTACTACTGTGTGAGTTTCAAAGAGATGTGAACATTGTGGTGCTTGTGATGTTGTGTTTGCGCAGTGTATTGTACTGTACTTGGAGCTCTATCTATACATCCTGAATATACTACTGTACCCTCCTGTTCCTCCTTGTGATGATGGTCAGAGGTCATCTGATTTTATAAAATCTCCAGCACTGTTTCATGATACTACTTTGCTATTAGATAAAAATCAGCTCCATAAGAGATAGTAACAAGTGGATGTGACTAACATGTGGACATTTGTGATTTTACGTTCACTAAGTGTTTCATGTAGTCATACGCCCGTGTTTCCACTTGGTCGGCTCCAGAAATCTGACCTTGGCCATGATGAGGCCGCCTTGTGGTTTCACGTGTCCTCTGAAACTGTGCTGCCTGCCGTCACATTTCTCTGCTGCCACCCTAACCCGCATCTCCCTCGCCCCCTCATCACTGTGAGTTCCCCTTACCTGTGTCTCTGTCTAATGGGATCTCCTTGTTTCGACTCAATAGCGGATGTTGTTCAGTCTCATGGTGGTGTCTTCATGGACAGTTCGTACCCCTCATCCCCCGTTACGGGCCCCCTCTCCCGGGGCCAGCGGAGGGCCAGTGAGGTCAGCATTGCCAGCCAGGTCTCAGGAATGGCAGACAGTTACACTGCCACCAACATAGCCAACAGTAAGTGTTCTCAACACCAACAAGTCTCTCTTTCTCTCTTCCTTGCACTCACACAAACACTGGATCCACAGTAGTTATTCTCCCTCTCTTTCTCCTCTTTCTTTCAGACTAACTTTACTCTATTTTTCTGTCCTGTTCCTCTTTCCCACTCTGCTCCCTCATCTTTTCTCTCTCAACTACGTTTCTCTGACTCTACACACACCCTGCACTCCGTCTGGAGTAGTCTAGTCAGCCAGGTAGACATGAATACCCCCGCTCCTTTTTTGCTACCTTTTCTTAGGCAAACGCAACACCTGCATTTTTTAAGGAGAGAGTGTTTTCTCCACATCTTGCTGAATTTCAAAGTCCCAAATAGAGCAAGCAGAGTCCTGAAGAAGAGCGAGCTTAGTGCCACTTTTCACTGTCTGTCTTACTCTTATCCACCGTCTAAATGTAAATGCAATGAACGAGTGCTGCATTTATCTGATGTTGCAATGCATGTAGACACCTGCCTCCCTCAGCCATTCCTGCATTGTCCACTTCCTATTGCAACGTTCGCTGAGATGAACAGTATTCTGTTGTGTTTTATGTGAGATTGTCTTCCAAAGCCCCCCCCCCCCGCTCCTCCTCCCTCTCCTCACTTATTCACTTCTGTTGCCAGAGCATTTATCTGTACCTCACATACGCTGCTGTTTTACAGTACAACCCTGGAGACTCACATCAACTAATTATGCAAGATTTCTGCTCATGTGACACCGGAACATCAGAGGATGTTTTTCTCTTCTAACTTAACTGCTAATAACAATTATTTTTTTCTGTTTAAGGCAGCTTACTGACACCGGACGCAGCCCAACATCCCTCCATGATCTTTTTTAAACTGTCACATACCAACATGCATCAGTTTTTCATATGGTTTTTGTTTCTCTTTTTGTTTTCTCCCCATAGCCAAATCATGCCAAATTAACCAATCCAAAAAGTTGAGCCTTTTGTCCCAACTCGCCCTATCGTCACAAAACAAATTCTTCCTGAAAAGTCCTCCTAAAACCCGTAAGAAAGCAGGGGCTGACCAGGCCGCAGGATTTCCCGATGCAAATGTAGCGGCAGAGCTGGACTCTGAGGCAGAAACATGTGATGGTCTAAGTCCCACTGGGCAGTATGAGAGCTGCCCGTCAGCGGGGCTGGACTCTGCTATATCTGATCTGGTCTCGCTGGACTCCCAGGCTGAAGTAGAGCAAGGTATTTTTCAGCGCGAGGCTACAGCTCTTCTCTGTCCTTTGTCCTGTACTTTGTCCCAATCCAAAGATTAAATGTTGGGTCTTTTTTAAAAAGCCTCTTTTTCCTCCCCTTTGCTTCTATCAAAATTGAATTCATAAGTTCAACTGATGAGGAATGATGAATAAATCCAGCCCCTTCTTTCCAAATCCATTATCTTTTTTTCATGCAAATACTAACACACATCCTCAGTTGCTTATATAATCATTTAATCAGTTCTAACTATCTTTTTCTTCCTTCTGTTCTGTTGTTTCAGCACTTGTTAATAACGGTTACAAACTCCTTCCTCTCCTTCCCATAGCTGAAGATCTGCTGGGATCGGTGATGTTTGTGGTTAAAGATTGAAATCGTCTTTTTGCTTTAGCTTCAGGGGTGTTGCGCCCTTTGCGTGGCATCACATAACCTTACGCTGACTCTTATAGTTTCATCTTACGTCTGTGCACCCTATTCGCTCCATCCCCATCGTAGTTGCAGCACGTTGGTGGGGCACAAAGCGACTGGACTTTGCCCTCTACTGCCCCGATGCTCTGACCGCTTTCCCCACAGTGGCTTTACCGCACCTCTTCCACGCATCCTACTGGGAGTCCACTGACGTTGTGTCTTTTCTCCTGAGACAGGTGAGTCAACATTATCATACCTGTTAATGTCCACTTATATGCGGCCTCAACTGTCAGTCCTTTATCCGTTGACACTGAAGATGAGTGATCGAAATGTCTGCTGTAGGTCATGAGGCACGAAAACTCCAGCATCCTGGAGCTCGATGGGAAAGAAGTGTCTGAATTTACTCCCTCCAAACCTCGAGAGAAGTGGCTCCGCAAGAGGACTCACGTGAAGATCAGGGTAGGGATCAGAGGTTTCAGGGTGCTCTGGAGCTGCTAGGATGCTTTCCATTAAATCACAACATCCTGGGTTCAAATCTGGCCTTGCACCTTGGTCTTTGTTGTCAAATCTCATCAAATATTTAAAAATGCTTAAAAGAAACTCAAAGCATCAGTTACTTGTTTGTTTTTTATGAAATTGACTACAAATTCGTTGGCTTATTTAACAGAACGTGACTGCCAACCACCGTGTAAATGACGCCGTGTTCACAGAAGACAGCCAGCAGGTCGTGATGGGTCGCTTCATGTACGGCCCTCTGGACATGGTCACTTTGGCCGGGGAAAAGGTAAACTCTTTTTTTGTCATCATAACAGCACACTCAATACTGCCTGTGTGATTTGTTTTTATATTAAATGTTTGTTCTCTAATTCTGTTCAGGTTGACCTGCACATCATGACCCAGCCTCCGTCAGGGGAATGGGTTTACTTCAACACAGAGGTAACCAACAGTAGTGGCCGCGTGTCTTTTATCATCCCAGAGGACAAGCGTCTGGGCATCGGAGTCTACCCAGTCAAAATGGTTGTCAGGTGTGTGTTAGTGTGGGTTAGTTTACTGAATAATTCAAGTTTATAAGCATATTTTAGTTTTTTTTAGCTTACTTTATTGTGCTTTGGTTTCCTTAAGGCGAATTTCAAGAAAAAACATCTCATTTGGTCTTTATCTCTCTCCAACTTTCTTACTCTCTTGTTCTGTGGACTCTCCAGGGGTGACCACACATTTGCAGACAGCTACCTGACGGTTATTCCACGTGGCACAGAGTTTGTGGTATTTAGCATCGATGGGTCATTTGCTGCCAGTGTGTCAATCATGGGTAGTGACCCTAAAGTCCGGGCAGGAGCTGTGGACGTTGTCAGGTACCTAGCTCCTCTTGTGTTGTTTTCTTGTACTTGAAACAGTAGTTGTGTCTGTGCTGCTAAATCACATACTGTATGTGTCTTGATTCTAATCTCTTGTTTCTCCTCGTCTCATTGCAGGCACTGGCAGGATTTAGGCTATTTGATCATCTATGTAACAGGACGTCCAGACATGCAGAAGCAGCGGGTAGTGGCTTGGTTGTCTCAGCACAACTTCCCTCATGGCATCGTCTCCTTCTGTGACGGCCTCGTCCATGATCCACTCAGACACAAGGCCAACTTCCTCAAGTCCTTGACAGAGGTCAGTGAGCGGAGGTCTACATGTGCTGTTTTATATGTATTGTAGGCCATGTCCAGTATGTGTAGCCTTAATCTTCATAGGATGACTAAATTTTTTAGAGATGAAAACTAAAACAACAATGCCATTGTGGTATTGTTGTGAGAGAAATATTAACTTAGTCGTTAAGAAAAACACAATACTCTCCTTCATTTGACTGATTCCAGGCTCACTTGAAGATTTTTGCTGGCTATGGATCAACCAAAGACATCTCAGTCTACACCTCCATCGGCCTGCCTCCCTGCCAAATATACATCGTCGGAAGACCCTCCAAGAAGATGCAGCAGCAGTGTCAGGTACCCTTTGATTATTTTTTTTGCACATCTTAAAGGATAAGACTGGCGCTTTTCTATGTTTTTCCTATTGTCAACAAACCTCATGTTCAGACCCAAACCAACAATAAACTCATCCTACTCACAAGTATTGTGTGTGTATCCGAAGCCTGATATATCTAATTCTTCCATGCTGTAGATCTCCGTTGTTGTCCAAAAACTATTAAAAACACATCAGTGAGCCACACCGTTGCACTGGATGACATGTTCCTTCGTCCCTGAACTACTTTAGTTTGTTTAGAAACAGCTCCACAAAGTAGAAACAGAGATAAGATAGTAACCCTCAGGAGTGAGGTTCCTAGTATGGCAGACGCCACTGCACATGTGCGAAACATGTTTTAGTTTACAGAGCTTCTCTGGCTTGTTGTGCTACATAACACAACCTCTTGACTTTTTACCACATTATAAATATCTCAAAGAACTTCAGTACAAAGTCAAGAGGTTGTGTTATGTAGCACAACAATCTAGCAAAGCTCTGTAAACGAAACTGAGTTACTATGTTTTCACTATTTTTACTATTTAGAGCTGTTTCTAAACAAACTAAGTTTTCATGGACGACGGAACATGTCACCCAGTGCAGCAGTGTGACTCACTGATGTTTTGTTAATAGTTTTTGGACATCAACTGAGGTCTACAGTGCAGAGGAATACGATACATCAGGCTTTGGAAACACACACAATACTTGTAAGTAGGATGAGTTAATTGCTGGTTTAGCTCTGCACATGAGCTTTGTTCACAATAAACAAATATATATAGAAAATCACCCACCAAATCCTTTAAAGAAACCTTGCTCAACACATTACAATCCCCCAAAACCCCACAAAAATGATTTGACTTTTGTCACCTGTCTGTCACTACTCAATCAATGATTAATTCAACTGAATAAACTAATATGAATTAACTGAATCAAGACGTGAAAATTCTGTATTTATTTCCAGTTGACAGTATGCCTCTGCTCTGTTCCTCTCCCCAGTTCATCACAGAGGGATATGCAGCTCATTTGTCTCAGCTGGAGTACAACCATCGCTCTCGGCCGGCCAAGTCCAGCAGCGCACGAATGGTGCTTCGTAAAGGCAGCTTCGGTTTGGGTGCAAACAGCGACTTCCTGAGGAAGCGGAACCACCTGCTGCGCACCATTTCCTCCCAGCCGGCGCCCAGCTCCCCAACAGGCATCCACAACAGACCAGAGCGCACACAGAGCCAGTCAGACAGCGAGCGGCTGGAGCGGGAGCGGCTGGAGCGCGCTCACACCTACAGCCAGGGAGCGACACAGCGCAGCATGAGCATCACAGCGAGCTGCTGGGGCCGCAGCAGCAGCACAAAGCTGGAACCAGGAGTTCTCAGCCCGAAGTGAGATTAGAGAGACATTGTGAAATACCTTCTGAAGAGTGACACATGACATCCAGAAACTGCGAGTGAAAAAGAGTGACAAACAGTGTGCTTGCACCAGATGGGTAAAAACCACAATGAAAATAATAGGTGCTACAAACCACTCTTCATAAAAACACCAGTCACATTCAACACAAACATTTATGGACGGATGGCTACATTTAGTTTAAAACACAAAACTTAACAGGCATTTCAAGAGACATCTTCCTAAAGCAGGAACATGCAAACACGACACAGACAGACCGTAGCTAATATTGTAGGAATCCAGACTGTTTCTTACTGTTTATTAAATATTTATCAGTCTTGAATACAAGTCAGTTAGTCAGTTTTCCTCTTACAGTAGGCTTTTAGATTGGATTGGTTACACATATAAGCACCCCCCATACTGTATACGTTGGTGAACAACACAAAGTGGTTACAGGAAGCCTTTTATCAGGTCCATGTGCTGGTATTGCACTGTAACTGACTACTGTGGCCACTTCAAGCACAACAATTACTATAGACATAAACTTTTTTTGTGTAATAGATTTCAAGCTATGTCATGTTTGTGTGATGTTCTAGTTTTTTTTTTTAAATATTTTTTTTTGTTGCTTTTTTTGCCTTCATTGGATAGTGGGCAGTGAAGAGGCAGATAGGAAACAAGGGGAGAGAGAGATGGGTATGACATTGTTGTGGTAACGTGGCATGCGCAGTAACCATTCGGCTACTGGGGCGCACCCAGATGTTCTAGTCTGAGAGCAGAACGAGAATCAGGTAAAACTGGATTGGACGTGTTGCTTTTCAGGGTGCGACCACACAAACACACAAATATTTAGCCAAAACGAATCTTGTTGACATGTTTTTAGGAAACTCATTATAATTTATCACTAACACCAATCAATGTTTGGGTGATTTATAAACCATCTTGAAGCAATTTGATCAAGAACTACTGCTGCTTTTAGCTTTTACAAAGAGCAAATGACTAAATTCTGTTGACGTTTGCAAGCTGATTACCAAACCACACAGTTCAGTTTTGCTTGTTTTCTAGTCTTCCCTCAGGCCAAAGAACCATCCAAATATCACATGAAGGAAACTACAAAATTACCCTTTAACTATGGTTGCAGCTGAAACTGTTCCCGGATTTTTATAGCATTTCACCACATCTCACCATTACTGCGCTGCTGAAACCTTCCTGAATAAGTAACGTATGACGCCACTATAGGGAAAACTCCTGCTACTGTACGGTTAATGTGCCAAAGTAAACAGTATAGACTGATATACTGTACGTGAACAGAGAGGACATGATTTTAGTCTCCTGTGTGAAAATGGAATAGTGTGTGTAAGTATGTAGTCGAATGCCTTAACAAGGCTTATGTACATAATTGTTATATTACAGTGCAGATCTGGTATCTGGTCCACTGAAGACCAGCTTCAAGTGTCTTCTTTACTCTGGGGTTAAACACCACCTCATTCAGGATACACTTTATTGATTAATGATGATGATTATTATTGTTATTTAAGATTATAGATATTTTAAAATGTATTGATTTTGTGAACAAAAATGTGTTAAGATTACTTTCGCTACTTTGTGTTTTATTTTTTTCCTTCAAACTTCAGTTGCAACAGCCAAAACTCGAGAGGTCTTTGCCTGGCACAGTATTGTATTTTTATTATTGTATCTTGCAGCTCACCAGAATTGTATCAACAGAACTGCTATCTTGTGTCATATATTGTACGTTTTTGTTATATCTATTTTGGAAAGTTTGGGATATGGCTTCTCTCTGGTTATCCCTCCGCTGTAAATGAGGTGTTGAATGTGCTCATAGATAATCCTCCTTAGGTTTAAGGTCTCTTTCTCTGTTTTTTCTGCACCTTTTTAGAGGAAGGAAAAAAAAAATCTGCAAATTGTAAATTCTGTACAATACGCTGTCAGAAGTAGGAACACAGAGCTAAGACTCGCTTTACGCTGTTGGCCAGCTGTTTCTGAAATGGGTAAAAATTTTGTGGTTTATTCATTCAAATGATGTGTCTTTGTCCCTCGAATAGACGTGTACAGAGCTGACTGCAAATGGACCAATATGGGCTCAAACGGAAGGGGAAACGTGCAATATCTAACTCAACCACACCACAAGATCAAACAGACTGTGTTGAGGAAATGTCACAGTGCATTGACAATCAGTGTGAACAGGCACATATTCTACAGACGGCAAATTGCGGAGGGTACTTGAACACGTTCCAGTGCTCGACAAGCATTTGTAGAGAATCTAAAAGTTGTGAGAAAAGTTGCCACCGACCTGATAAGGATACGTAATAGTACAGTAGGTTTTTTTTCTCCTGTGGGTAGACATGCTCAGTCTTAACTGTTTTTATCAATGTTTCCATTCCAGCACACGCAGGTCTAGATGAATCCACTGAACATTTAAAAGTGACCCGGAAATTTACACGTCAGCCCTGCAATAAATCCTACCTTCATGAAGGTTTTTTTAATGTTGTTTTTGTTTAAACTGTGATAGAAAGGTGTCACTTTGGAGGTGCTGTTGAACTGTATTGTGTTATACTGAGAGGTGTTAACTAATATTGTGTCCTCCCCATTTATATCAATGAGGGTAGACTAATATTAGAGTGTACATGCTAATGCAAAGACACCTATAATTCTCCTTTTCAGTACTGTTTCTTGTTATCCTGCTGAAGGAATCCACACTGTACTACTGTCCCTCTGCATTTTGACCTTTTAAAGATTTGAAATAGACAACTCTTTTAGGAAAGCTGCTGATTAAACTTTGCTCTTGGGGGAAAGAAAGGGACAGGCACTGCTGTACAGTTGGCAACTACTGAACCCTAATCCCCTCCTGTGAGATCTGAATATTTAAAAAAAAAAAAAAAAAAATCCAGCGAATGTAAAGATGAAGCGGTGCAGTTATCTGTGAAGTTCGGATACCTCTGGGCAGACACTCCCTTCGATTCTGCTTCTGACACACACATTACCAGAGGCCTTACATTTCCCTTTTCTGCCTTAAATTGACCATTGTGTTGCGAGGCCTAGAACGAACGCTGCTTCACAGAAAAGAATAGACTGTTTGTTTGCTGTTTGGAAATAGGAAAAGGCCATATTTTTGTTAAACGACTTTGGTGTGTTTTCACTTAAAGGGAAATGTGCAAAGGAGAAAGCTATTGGCGTAAACTTGATATATTTAACCAACATTAGGCAACTCATCACCGTCTCAAGCTCTGTCCACCGAGTTAATGTGACTGTTACATTAACGACAGTCAGCATTCACAGGCTATACTGATATTTATGTACACACACACACACACACACACACACACACAACATACCTTGGTAAAAGCTTGGAAAATATTTTCATTGTACAGGGTGTGTATCTTGTAGGTTTTGGATATCTTCATTTTATCCATTCGCTTGTGTTTTTATGTAAAGTGTATAAAGAACATATAAAGAACCACTAAGTAATTTGGGCCTTTTTTCCACTCTCTAAATAGGAACGCTGTCATGAAAAATAACATGGATAGAGAAAAACTATTGGAGAATTCATTGCATTTAACACAACGGATTTATTTTTCTGGGTTCAGTTCATACAAAATCAGATTTAACAGAAACAGAAAGTGTGATGTAAAGGTGAGAAAACGTCTACGAGTGGGTGTCAAGTACGTAGCCAGAATATTACAAAAAGAATGTTTGCAGTGTCAGACAGGATACCGAACACTTAAATCAGCTTATCATACCAAGTAGACGTTATGCAAAATTAGCCGATTTCAAATGAAGAAACTGTTTGAATGGTCACGCTGTTTGCAGTCAGAATATCAGACATCATCTGAACAAAATAAATATGCATGAATGAAGAGTAAAGATACACCAGATGAGCACGTTGAGTCGCTGCTCCTTTACAAAGATCTCAATTAACTCAAAACATTCAAATCCTCCACTGACTCATCTGCTTCTCTTTGTGTCTCCTCTATGTGATTAACATAGATTCAACAAGGCAAACAAACAGGAGATAATGGCTTTCACATAGATTCGACTCATTTGTGTACATCAAGAGTAAATGTGCCTGTTATTATGTACTTTCTCTGCTGTACAGTTCAATCACAGGCAACAGAATCTTAAATATAAAATGCATAGTAAAATATGCATTTTGGCAAATATTTTCAAATGGCTTCATTTAATGTCACGTTTCAGCAGTCTGGGCAGCTTCTTCTTGAGATGGTAGTTTCAGTTTATGAAAATGTCCTCCTGGAGAAGATCACTGCGGCTTCTATCTGTTGAGTCCGAGTTTTCTCTGGAAGGCGTTCCCGTCTCCCTTTGTGGCTTGCTGCGGGATGAACGGGAGCTCGCAGTTACATACAAGGTTACAGTGTGTTCATTTCACAAAATTATAGTGTTAGCGTTTCTCTTGTTACCTTGTTGATGTCTTTGTGTTTTTCCCGGCTGACTATCTCCTCAATGATCTCCCCCTCTCCTCTCACCAGTCTGGAAGAAAACAGAAAAAAATGGAGAGTGTGATTTGAGGGCAACATGATACCATTTGTCTGTAAGGAGAAATCTCGGTATTAGACCGAGATGGAAACACGCAAAGCAGCTGAATGTTTAGGGATCATGTAAATCTAAATACTGGTTGAACTGTTCCTTTAAACTCATCTGCTGTGGATTGTAAACTGAAACCTGCTCAGTCTTACCTGGTGCGTCCTGTTTCAGGGTCCACCACCTTGCGGATTACACTCTGTCTGGCCTCGTACTCCTCTTTGGTGAGAGGCCTCTTAGTGGAGAGTCGGGCCTTCTGCTCATCCGTCATGACTGCAGAGGACAACAGAGCAGAATGTGTTATATACATATATAATCTGTCTGTTCTGAACAACAACGGCTGTAAAGAAAACAGGAAAAAAAATCATTGTTATTTCACGATATTGATATAAGGTTTAGGTAATATCTTATTCATACCATGAGACAATATAAATCTGTCATCAGAGATTACACCCAGGTAGCGATGTTTGTTGTAGACTTCTGCAGGCTTCTCTTATACACTACTTGGTAAACTGTATGTGTTGATATTGGAGAAGTGCTGGTATACCGTCTCTATTATATACTGCGGTGAAACACTCTAACAGTATCAATAACCATTTCCATTGCTGTCATATCGTCGTTTTCAGAGGACGCCATGAATACAGAGCTGCACTCCTACAGCTGCCTTTTGTTTAGGTACAAGTGGCGTGTAAGAGTCCAGTATAACTGTGTGTTTACAAATCTCTCTCTGTCTTTTAAAAATGAATTTAACTTAACATTTAGCAGACAACACTAACTACAAAGTTCTTGCATTCCAGAAATCAATCGATCAATTTCATTGGAGGAAAATTAATGATTTTTCAAAGTATGAATGTGCGTAGAATCTAAGAAACACAAACACTGAGCTGCATTTAAGGTGATTTCCAGTCAGCTGTCTTAAACTTTGAATAATCTACATTTGTTTACAGATTTAAACTGTTTTTGATTATTATTATTATTTCTTATGCAGAACAAAGCTGCAACATACAGACTCCTGTTCAATGAACAAAATGCCAGGTGATCAATAGCTTGAAGTTGAAAATCCTCACATTTATGAAGCTGTTATGACCAGATAATATTTTTCCATTTCATCTTGACAACTAACTTTAAAGATTAATCGACTATTATGGAAGGAATATGAAGGAAAAATATTTCTATTACATATAATTATGTTTTTTTCCCTGATTTTTCTCACAGTTCTTGCTTTTTTCATGTGAAACACTGAATCTTTTCCTCTTCAGGTCTCTAGAAATCCTCACAATTAAACATTCTGAGGAGGAAAATTTTAGTCTTTGGTTGAACTGTTCACAGCTTGTCGGCACTATGAGGTCATAACCAACGATGAGGGATCACCAGCTGTCCAAATATAGTTAATTTACAGTGATATAAAATAGAGAAAAGCAGAAAAAACCCTCACATGTATGAAGCCGGGACCAAATAATGTTTTGCATTTCATCTAGATTATTGACTTTGAAGATGAATTGATTAGCCAAAGTGTGCTGGATTTTTATTGATTTACTAATCAATTAATCAGCAATGGGATTATCATTTACCTATTGTGAATTTAGTCAAAAATATGTTTTATCGCAGCTTCAAATACTGCAAATATCTAAATCAGCAACCATCATACACACATATCTGTATATTATCGCCTTATTAAAATACAGGTAAATGTGAAGGAGTGTGATGTCCTACCAGGTCCGAGCTCCACTGCTCCTTCATCACTCTGCCACACCTCCAGGTGAGATGAAGGTTTCTCTGCAGGAGGAGCGGGCAGCAACACCTCCGCCTTCTTCTTCTCCTTCTTCATCTTCTTCTCCTTCTTCTTTTTCTCCTTCTTCCGCCGTTTCTTCAGCTTCGCCTTCTTCTTCTTACTCAGCTTCTTTTTCTTCGTTTTACTTTTCTTCCTCTTTGAGGTTTCATCGCCCGACGAGGATGAAGAAGAGGACGAGGAAGAAGAGGAGGAAGAGGTGGATGATGAGGAGGAAGAAGAGGAGCTTCTTCTGCGCTTCTTTCTTTGTGTTTTCACATCTAAAGGGGAGAAACAGAAGTTAATCAGTCCTGCAGTAATGAGATTTTTGTTGTTGTTCATGCTGGTTAAATTAAAAACAACCCTGACTTTTATGTGCTGCTTTCTTTGATGATCTGCTCCTGCTGCTGGATGAGGAGGACGACGATGAAGAAGAGGAGGAACGTCTCCGTTTCTTCTTCTTCTCGTGTTTTTTCAGTCTGCCGGCTCTGTCGGGAGATCTGCTGCGGTCCATAACTGACACAACTACACGAAGATAAAGATTAATCCACACAGAAAGCTATAAGGCAAGCGTTGCTGCAGTAGCCATTGCAGACCTCAGTTTACGGAAGTGTGCCCGTCCGCGATTTCTTTCCGTCGGGAAATGCAGCCTTTTGGTTCCTAGTTCCTACTCGAGTTGGTTTGACGATTCACAGTGGCAGAAAACGAAGAAATACATTTTACTTAAGTAAAAGTAGCAATACCACCGTGTAAAAAATACTCTGTCACAAGTAAAAGTGTTGCATTCACAAATGAAGCAAGATAGACGAAAATGATTATACAGAATGGGCCTTTTCAGTGTTTTATTATCATATATTATTAGAATAGGGTTATTGTTGCATTAAAGGATATGTTTACAACAACATCAGGTGTCCATATGAACACTTAAAGAGGTTTTCCTCGCTGTAATCATTCTTCCTGTTCATACTAGCTATTAAAAGATCTCCTTCAAATGTGCTTTTGATGAAAGTGATGGGGGGCAAAATCCACAGTGTGTCCACAGTCATTTTGTGTAAAAATGCATTTAAAAGTTAGTCTGAAGCTCATATGAGGCTTCAGCAGTCTGAGTTAGTCACATCAAGTGGATATCTGACCCATTTACAGCCTTTTTGGTGTTCATCCCTCCAGAAGAGTCCAGAGACTTGTAGAATCAATGTCAAGGCTGATGAACACCATTCTTCAAAAAGATATTCCCTCATTTGGTGTTTTGATGATTGTGGTGGAGAGCGCTGTCTAACATGTCAGTCCAAAATCTCCCATAGGTTTTCAGTTGGGTTGAGATCTGGTGACTGTGAAGGCCATAGCATATGATTCACATCATTTAATACTCATCAAACCATTCAGTGGCCCCTCGTGTCCTGTGAATGAGTACATTATCATCCTGGAAGAGACCACTCCCATCAGGATAGAAATGTTTCATTATAGGATAAAGTTGATCACTCAGAACAACTTGGTATTGATTTGCAGTGACCCTTCCCTCTAAGAGGACAAGTGGACCCAAACTATGCCAGCAAAATGCCCCCCACAGCATAACAGAGCCATTGGATCAACTCATTGTAGGTGTCAAGCATTCAGACCTGTACCAGTTTTTCCTTTAATTTGTCACTTGTCTGTATATTTCCCTTTGTACACTGAAGTACAGGCCTGATGGGGCAATGACATAAATGCAAGTGGAGCAGATGCACATGTCTATATAATATGTCTCAAACTGAGAATATAAAAACCAACAATCTCAATAAACCCACACAAATGTCACCACCCCTTTCCTCACATAGTTCATCTCTATAGACCCAAGCCACAACCCGCAGCACCAAAAGGGATATAAGAAAATAAAAAAAAGAAAATTTGATGAGGGAAAAATAATCCACTCTCAGGGGTCAGCTCAGCTACTTATCAGGTTAAATGAGGATGTTTAGATGACCTAAGAAGGCCTTAGGGGCTTATAAACAGATGACTGAAAGTCTCTGTAGGAGAATCTGACCTTTCGTCTGCCCCCAAAAGTTCCAAGTGCATCAAATATTCTGGTCCTGCTATTCTTTTAATAGTTTTCCCAGTCTGTCACTTTAAAACGGGTCAGTGAGTTAAAGGAATGGAGTCGTATTAATTGATAGGGGTCTAAACAGAGAGGAGGAGTCAGTTTATGGTCCAGGATATGATTGGAGAAGTGGGTAAAACGTCTGTTATGAAGGAATTTTAAAAATTTGAGGACAGGCAAATTTGGTTGACACCAAACTCCAATCTGTAATCTGTGATGGTAATGATGCCTTTAACATGTCAATTACAGAAAGCTGGATGAGAGGGTGACAGCAGGAAAAGGTTGTTAATTAACACCAGTGCAAAGAGGCAATTATTTATAATGATAGCACCCCAGCTGCTACAGAGAACTGAGTCATATTTGTAAAAACTCCTTCAAAGTGAATCTGAATCTGTAGTGTTCAATATTTTAGTCATTGCTTTTTTAAATGTAAAGGAAGAGACAGTTCATGTGCACAGAAAACATCAATGTGAGAACATACTTGTAATATTTATTTCAAAGTTTTTACAAAGGCAATTGTGAATCTTTAAAGCTCATATATTGATAAACATAGCTACTTGTTCCTGATGACGTTAGCCCTTATCACTCTTGATACATAAGGCTAAACTAACTGAAAGAAACACAACAGACAGGCCTCAAATTGCTCAGCTTTGACTGCTTAACCAGCTTAGAGTTAAATACTGTAACCTGCCTCCTTTCATGTTTAAATATTATGTCAATGTAGCAATAAATAAAACAACCTTTCAGAATTCCTAACAACCCCAAAAGCTCAAAGAAATGCATTGCAAACGATAAATACTGAAAACCCTGTTACATAAAGACATGCAGCTGCATGACTGAATGTAACAGTCTAATATATCTGGACTTGAAGTTAGGAAAGGTTAAAGATGTCAGCAGGAAGAGAGCTTTAAAGCTATCATCTTTCCAGTCCGTGTGCAAGAGGTTGCTCAAACAGGTTGCTCCAAGTAAAAAAAAGAAAAAAAAAAAAAAAAAAAAGAGGGTGGTGGAATGTGTCACTGTTGTTGGGATTTGCCCCATTAGGACGCAGCCGCCATGCGGATCCTCTCTGGTGGATACAGCAGAATGTTTTTAGCCGCTTTGATAGTGTTCTTCATGAGCATCGCCACAGTCATGGGTCCAACGCCTCCAGGCACTGGGGTGATGTAGCTCGCCTTCTGTCTCACGCCTGGACAGAAACATTACGATGTTAAAGACACTGAAGTCACCAAATATGTTCCTGTAGAAATCATGTTTATTGTCCAGCCTTACCTTCAAAATCCACATCTCCAACCAGTCTGTTCTTCCCAGTGACAGGGTCCTGCACTCTGTTTATCCCGACGTCAATCACAGCTGCTCCCTCTTTGATCATGTCCGCGGTAATGAGGTTTGGAATCCCTGATAATTCAGTAAACACACAGTACTGTTAGGCAACTCAGTTTAATCAAGAAATATAAGATTTAAACTGTTCAATTACAGTCCGATGCAGGAAAACGAGTAGTGACACAAACCTGCAGCAGCAACGATGATATCAGCTATTTTAGTGTGTTGGCGAAGTTGCTCCTTTGGAGTGTAACGGTGAGAAATGGTGACCGTGGCATCACCTGCAACAGAAATAACAGTTAGTATATATACTGTACCTTTAATCTTTTTTTTTTAATGTGTGAAGAAACTCACATGTACACACACTCAGTAAACTTACCTCCGGGTCTCTCATGACGGCCGTCTGTATGCAGCAACATGGCGATGGGCATCCCCACATTCTTGGAGCGTCCTGCCACCACAACGTTCTTCCCAAGAGTAGGAATACCTGGAAGACGAGAATTCAGACATTTAGTTTAGACAGTTTGTCCGGCAGCTTTTCAAGTGGAAGGAAGTGGTCACTCCTGTTACCTGTGCGTTTGATCATTTCCCAGACTCCCCAGGGAGTGGCAGGCAGCATGGTGGACTGATCCAAGCACATGCGACCCACATTAACTACATGGAAGCCGTCCACGTCCTTGGTAGGGGAAACTGCATTACAGACAGTGCGCTCGTCAATGTGTTCTGTGAAGAAGACAAGAGGAGATACAGTCAGGGCAGGAAGATCACAACGTTTTGAGTTTGTAAAAGCTCACAAATGCTCTTTTATTCAAGCACACATACTGCAGGTGTTCTGCATTTAATGATAAAATAAATTATAACCACTCTACAAATGCTTGACTCTGTACACTCATTGTCAATCTTTCTATTCCACTGTTCAGGTCTCTCCATACCTGGCAGAGGCAGCTGCACCAACAGGCCATCCACACGGGGGTCTGTGTTGAGTTTGAAGATCAGGTCCAACAATTCCTCCTCGCTGATGTCTGAATGCTTGAGAATCGTCTCACTAGAGATTCCTGTGGGAGGTTGAAGAGTGAAACAACTCAAAACGCAGGCGAGCATTTGTTCTTTTGTTATTATACTCTACAAACGTTGCATTTATTACGCCTGTGAGAACACAGCGTGTGTTTTTCCTTACCAACATCAGCTGCAGCTCGTGTCTTATTCAGGACGTACGAGTGACTGGCTGGGTTTTCTCCAACAAGAATCACGCTCAGATGGGGTCTTCTGTGGCCAGCTGAAACCCATTTCTCCACGTCGGCCCGGGCCTCCTCCCGAATCTGCCGTGCTAGTTTCTTTCCTGAGATGACCACTGCTTCGTGCCTGAGGGTTGTTAAACACAGACAGTAGAGTCAGAGGATGAAAACGGACTATTAATAAGCTGCTTATGCTACAGACAAAGAAAGAAGGGGTGAGTGTGTCATTCTCAAAGACATTTCTTCATTTTTAATTATGTTTTTCAGTGAGGAAGCAATGACTTGTTCAGTAAATAAAATGATAAATATATATTTTTTAATTTTAATTCACTCATTTCTCTTGTGACCACCTCCAAAAGCTGCTGCAAATTTTCCCTCCATTAATGCCATAGATGTTTATCTGTCAATGTCTCAATGAAATGGTCCAAACTTCCAATAAAGAGTTTTTCCAACAGTTGCTCCACTAATCTTTGCAGTATTAATCCAAGTCCACTCATCTACTGGACATGGTCTCTTGATTGCCAATGAACGGGGGCTCGTGACACCAGAAACCTGTAATCAATCCCAACCATCCAGCCTGGAAAAGCACCAATTCTAGCCTCTAAAATTAGACGCGGCATGTCTCCACCTGACTTGGCCATATGTTTTATGAGCACTTGTACTGTCAGGTTACACTATGTTCAATCACAGAATTGTTGTTAAATAATAACAAGCCAGAGACGTCAAAGTAGAGCAGCTTTTAACGGAAATCTGTACCTGTCTGTACCTTTCAGGCGTCAAGTACCTGAAGATTAAAACTGACGTGATTCAGAGTGATTTATTGTATGACTGGGTTAACATGTTGCTGCTTGATCCAAGTTTCAAAAGCATCACCTCTTACATAACAACAAACACAGAAAGCAGTAGCTAATAACTGAGGAGTAATGAGCCATCAACATGTGATGTAACCATCCTTTTATTCTGCCGAAACTAATTAAACCTCACAGGAAAGTATCACATATTTGAGGAAAAATGGGGTGAGACCATGGGGCCAAGTGTACCAGGTCCCAGAGAAAATGTGTCGAGATTAGGGGGCAGCAATTTGCTCCTCACCTCAATACGAATTTGAATAGAGCTGGTCTACTAAGGGGAATATCTCACTTTTCAAATGTATGAGCTCATGAGTAGCCCACATCAAGAGAGACCCACCACCTCCTAAAATGAAATACTCAAAAAATAGTTTCTCTTCTTTGTTAATATTGCATTTATTTGTTATAATATTCTGTATGTGTTACTTGTTTATATTTGTATTTCAATGTAAAGCCAGTTGAGTTTATATGTAATGAAATGTTCTATATACATACAGTTGCTGCCTTGTGGTTGATTCAAGTTTTGTTATGTTATGTTGAAACTGAATTGATCAGTGCTAAAAGTTGTATCTATGTTGTGATATCTTGTGATGTAATAACTCATGTATAAAATGACAGGAGTTTTAAATAGTCCATCTTGTGCCTTTGGAGCTGCAGATCATGTGCAGGGGCCACACGAGGTTTGAGTTTTTTAGGCGATGTGTTGAACATTAGTTCATTATGCATCTCAGTCATGCTGAACTCAGCACGTTCCCAATAAATACCTGCACGGGATGCTGCTGCAAATTTTTACAATCTAATGTGATGGCACGTCCTAGCAGAGACGATTTCTGCAGCTTATTTGCTATTTTACACGATCTGGTGTCATTCAGGGGATAATTTCTACGATACATATTCATGTCTCCTCCTTGTGTGAAAACCAACACCTCGGTCTCCAGCTGAAACCTGGCTCCTTGAGCTTCAGGGTGCAAGCACTCAGGCCGATTTCATCAGCCAGCCGCCCGCTGTAATGTTACCGGCATACCGCTAGGGGCGCACCAAAATGTGGCTAACTGCGGACATTTAGTACGATACAATTAAATAAACCCCACAATAAAACACACCACCTGATCTATTCACCAATAATGTTTGAGAAATGTGGCAAATAAAGACGTACAGACTATAAGAAATAAACAAGCTGCTCATTTAAGGAGAGATATTGCGCCCAATATGTCATGGAGTAATATATGATGCGGTCGCACTCACCTCGAGGCGGACGTGTGCAGTTTACAAACTTGATGCTGGGAGTGTTGGCACAGTTTCCTGAGAGTCCTGACCGCTGCCATTGTGACCGGCTGAGAGGAGAAGAGACACCGCGGCCGGTTGCGAAATATATTTACACCCACACACGGACACAACCACCACCCGGGCTGACAGAGCGATGTCTGTGAAGGAGGAAGAGGAGCAAAGAGGCTTTAAAGCACCTCCCCTCCCCTTCACGCGGGGTGTGTGCGTCACAGCTATGTGCTGCCACACCTCTGCTGCACAGATAACACAGAGCTGGATGTACATGTGAGCTATCAGCTGGCAGGACAGACTGTCATCAAGACTCAGTTACAACAACATCAGGACCCCACTTATTATAGTAGCTACTTCAAAAAATGTATAAACTTTATTAATGGTTACTAACATCCTTTAAGTAAAAGCTTTGCATTCACAATTTCAAGTACAGTATTGTTAGCAAAAATATACTTTAAGTATCAGAAGTAAAACTTTTCTTGTGTTAATTGATAAGTCTGGGGAAAGTTTGGGGAATTACATATAAAACAAACACTAATCCAATCTTCATCCTTCAAAAGAGAGACATAAGCATTGTAATACAGAGAACAGACAAATCCAGTCTTTATTAAAGGCTCTAAAAATTACTTTAAAACGGTTTAAATCATGTACAAAGTTTAAAAAACAACAACAATTAGTTAGTACCTGAGAGTATCCAAACGTTGTTTCAAATGAGAGAAAGTCAACATGACTTTAGAGGAATTTGTATGTTCAAAAAACCAACCAACCAAACAAACAAACGAACAAAAAACAAACAAACGCAAAAAAAAAAAAAAAAAAACAATTAGTGAGGACTAATGTAAATATTGTTTTACAGTCAAATGAGTCAATTTATGAAACAGCTGTAGTGAGGAACAGTTTCAACATTTAATAAGTTTAAACAAACATTTAAAAATAGCATCTTAAACAAATATGAAGTGGACGATCAGAAAGAAGGACGGGTGCCAGGATATGTATGTTGTTATTTATTTATATTGTTTTTGTTTATTTGGATTGTTCTGTTTTTGTTGTCAGCCTACACCTTTTTTTCAGACTGCAGAAAAAAAAACTTTAAGTTGGGTTGTTGTGCTGTTTTGAGCTGCATTTTTTAAGTCTGTTTCTTTTTTTGTGTTTTTATTTATGTATAAAAATGAATTTGTATTTGCAGACTGGAAAATAAATTCTTATAAATAAATAAATTCCAATAAATAAATACATTCTAATAAGCTACATTAACATGGAAGCAGCATTTAATGTTGGAGCTATTTTTTTTACTTCTTTGTAACTGTTGATTAATTTACTGTATAATAGTGATGAGTATTTTAAGCAATGTTATTGCTGCATATGAACATAACAACATAATCACTGGACTGCAAATTGTGTCACTGTCTATTTAAAAGGATCAGTTTGCAATACAAATTTAATTTCCATTGACATCAATAGCACATATGAATGTTGTCTGATTCAGGAAGTTATTGGATCTGAAGGAATTATTTTTCTCTATTATTATTATTATTATTATTATTCCGAAACAAACGCATTTTTGAGGGGCTAAACGTGCACAAAAAGTTGTTAAACTTTGCACATACATCAGAAGTGGTGAAAAAATGGATATTTTATGGGTCTCTCAAAAAAGGCGTGGCAAAATGACTCGACAGCGCCCCCTAGAAAATTAAGAAAATTGAGCCCCTCGAGATTGTCGTATAAGAATGAAATTCGGTATGCTTATGTATCATGACCAGACGCACCAAAAAGTCTCTTGGAGCCATGCCCTAAGTCCAACAGAAAGTCGGCCATTTTGGATCAAAGTTTGACGCCGATTTAGTTACTTCCAGCCCGCATATTTTAACGAACTCCTCCTAGAGATTTGACCTCAGCGACTTCAAATTCAGTCAGTATCATCTACAGGCGTTGGAGATTAAAAGTTATCAAAACTGCATACATGATTCTAAGAGACCCAAACCTTTTATACTAGAGGAGAGTCCCGCCCTGAACACATCCATGTGTCAATACTGGATCTGAGTCATAGCGCCACCTACTGGCAACAGGAAGTATCATGTTTTACACTTTGATGCCCTGTGGGAAGCACGGTGATTGGATCCACCTCAAATCTACTCAGAATAGTCTCAAGACCTTGGAGTTTCCATTGTATGAAGTTGGTGACTTTTTGTTGAAAGGTGTTGCCATGACGACGCGGCGCATTTCGATGTCTCGCCATGAAATTTCAAAGCCTTTATAACTTGACTCCACATGGTCTGATCTTTTCCAAATTTCATATGCTTGTTAAGAGTCCGGGTCTGAACACATGTTCATGCCCATATTTAGTGACAGTCATATCGCCACCTACTGGCAACAGGAAGTATTATGCATCATACTTTGTCTAATTACTCCTAGTAAATTTGACTGATGCACCTCAAATTGACTCAGCTAAGATGTAAGACCTTGGTGATGCTACATTTAGCAGGTCATGACCCATAATCAAGCGCCGTTGCCATGGCGACACATCGTTCGCCATGAAATACGATGCTGTTTTTGAGGGACTAGGGATGGTTCTGCAGTCATGAAACTTGACACATGTCTGGAGTGACACCAGTTAAAATCCTAGATAGGTCAGTTGCATGGGCATGGCAATATGGCTCAACAGCACCCCCTTGAAAATTTCAAAATTAAAGCCCCGCCTTCCAGATTAACATAGAAAAATTAAATTCACAGGGCATACTGTGGGACATACAGGGCATATATCACATATATCCTGTCCAGACGCACAAAGAAGCCTCTTGGAGTCATATTGTAAGTTCAACAGGAAGTTGGCCATTTCATCACTGCTTGCAGCTTTAATGGATTATTTCTGAGCTTATTTCATCAATAGTAACTTTATCATAAACTCACAGGTCTCTATATTGCACTTTACATATTGATATCATTGTTGTTTTCAGCATAGTTGTGGTTATTTTGTCACCTGGAGGTCTATGTTGTGCTGTAAATGACTTGAGAAAATAAATATAGGCCAGTGGTTCTCAAAGTGGACTCCAGGAACCCCCAGGGATTCTTGAGGGGTATCCAGGGGGCTTTTTCCCCAGCAAAAAGGGGAATAATTTATTTTCCATAAGTAACACAATGACAGAGTGTATGACTATTTTGTTCATGGGTTTCATACACTTTCTGTAATAAAACATCTAGAAGCAAAAATCTTATCAGAAGTGGGTCTGTGGTCTAATTTGTGTCAGTTTATGGGTCTTGATGTGAAAAAGTTTGAGAAGTACTGCTATAGGCTACACTAATTAAATGTTGTTTTTTTTTTTTGATAAATCAGTCAGATATATCAGCTGATATTAGTTCATTACTGATTTATTGGTGTATATATCATGATATCAGCAGTAAGTAAGAAGAAACTGCAGTGCAGACATTAGAAATGACTAAAATGTTTGAGGTAATTTATTGACAGTGTTTACAGTTACATCGTTTGTCCACAAGAGAGTACTGACAAGTGCATATTTCAACTGTAAGTGTCTGGCTGTGTACTGGTCACAATTATTTTAAATACTTATTAGAAAATTTGAAGAACTTTTATGAAAAATGTTTATATATGTAAATAAAGAATATCAGCCAATATATCAATATCAAGATTTATAAACTTTCATATATGATATTGGCATCGGCCTCAAAAATCCAGTATTGGCTGGGCTATAGTCCAAATCTATCTATCTATCTATCTATCTATCTATCTATCTATCTATCTATTTGAAAACTTTTGCTTAATTTGCCCATTAAAAGATTAGGTCTCAGGATGGAATATCATAGTGTCAGTTTTCGATTAGACTCTGCTAAACTAAACTGTTGGTCAAAGTATGTTTAGTAAAGTGTTTTTACTTTACTTAACTCCTTCTTTTATCAAGGACAACACACATTACAGTAATGTAAATGGTTTAGCTAAAAGCCTAATTTTCATCTGCAGTCCCAGGGCAGATTATTATATATTAAAACAAACAAACAAACATATAAAAAATGATAAAACAACATGACAGCACACATACATGTATGTATGCTGTACACGTGTGGTTGTAGGCCTAGTTAAAGGACGGGCTCATAATTGTTCAAGTCTGTCTTAAAATAACAGTCAGGTGTCTAAATTATCATTGAAACAGGTTTTTCTTGCCATATTAATTCCTCCTGTTCATATGGGATATTAGAAGATCCCTTCATAATGTACTTCCTCTGTTCAACAGTTTAGTTTCAACCAGTTGATGTTGTTACACTTTTGTGTGAGTCAGAGGTAAGACAAACCACAGTCATCCAGTATTTGCTTAAACTCCCACCACCTCCTCCAGTTCCTCCCCTCTGGAAGACACTACAGGTCCATATTAACAAATACCAGTCGATTCAAAACCAGCTTCTTTCCCACAGCAGTCAGAAATCTTAACACCCCTTGACAGCCCCCCTTTCCATAAGATCCCATAAACTAACATGTATGCTCTGTGAGCTCTGAACTGAACTCAGTCTGGACTGAACTGAATATATGACACATATACACTGTACATACTCTCACATTCATGTTTTTCCTTTTTGGGTGTGTTGTTGTAATGGTTTATGGTGCCTGTCTGCTTGTTTTGTCTTTTTTTGCAATGGCACTGAGCTACCATGCTGTACCAAACAATTACCACTGACACTGTTGTCTAGCATAATAAAGTATCTGCTTTTCAACCTGCATGACCCATGGCGATGTTATACACCTGAATTATGCAGACTGAGCAAATAGTTGTACATTATTCGACTGAGTTTAGTTTCTTTACCTTCTATCAGCCTCCTCCAGTAGCCAATAGTCTTTTTTAACTGTGACAGAGAGTGGATAGCTTCTTAGCTCCCCATAGATCATATTATTACAGGTTGCCATTTTAACTCTCAGGGTATAAAAGATGCATTTTTGCACAAAATGACTGTGTGGACACACTGTGGATTTTGGCCCTCATCATTTACATTGGAAGCATATTTGAAGGGGATCTTTTTGTTTTAACAGACGTGAAAAATTGTGAACCCATCTTTTAACATAGTAGGCTCCATCTATCTGGAGGGTGGTGTTAGCTACATGCGGCCGGGAGGGGGCGACAGTCTGCCGGCCGAGCTGCTACAGGGAGCCGATAGAGGAAGAACCGCTGTGGGTGCAGTTCTTCACGTTAGCCGAGACCATATTGTTAGCAGACAGCGCTGACAAGTGGCTCCTACGGGGTGATTGTTGGACACATTTCTACTCACTAAACCAGAGTCAGGAGTTGTAATCGAGGCTCTTCGACGACTGCTTCGCCAAGATGAGCTTCCTGTTGTAAGTAAAATAATCGGCCGCTCGCTCAGTAAGTTGCAGCCGGAGCTTGCGGTTACGTTAGCTACGAAGTTCCACCAAGGGAAGTACCTAGGGTTAAAATAAGACACCGTTACAGAAAACAAGTCAGCTAAGCGCACTGTTATCCTAATAACTTAGCCTTAAACTTAATGTTCTAATAGGGTTATCGCTCTTTGTCGTAATAGTATATGTGAATTGTGCATATTTATCTACAGTTTCCTTGCAACCTGAACTTTTAAAGTACGTGCTAACTTGGCTAGCTTGACGCTAGCATACTCTTCCGTCTAGTCAGATAAGACTAGACACGTTAGTCACCTCACACATCTTTGATGTCTTGTGGCTAATTCACTGTTAGGTTGTTAACAGTGACCCTGTGATACTGTCACATTTGCTGTCTATTGCACCAAGTGGGTAAACCACCTTAATTTTGGGTTAGATGACACAGATTTTACATTCATGTTTCTGTCACACTGAAAATGAGCCAAAACAAGCCTTTAGGCAGCAGTTACACATCACAAGTTTTATTTCAACCTCAACTTCATCATGATACCATTTGAAAGCCCAATAAGAGCATCTGCTCTTACACAAGCCTTTTAAAAAAATGTCATAGTGTTTCCTTCTTTACAGATAATTGGTCCATTGTTTGTTTTTCTTTGCAGTGGCAGTCGCTCATCCAAGACCTTCAAGCCGAAGAAGAACATCCCAGAGGGCTCCCATCAGTATGAGCTGCTGAAGCACGCTGAGGCGACACTGGGCAGCGGGAACCTGAGGCAGGCTGTCATGCTGCCCGAGGGAGAGGATCTCAATGAGTGGATCGCTGTCAACAGTGAGTGGATGAATGCATGAATACGATAAACATATACACTACCAGTCAAACGTTTGGACACACCTTCAGTACCAGTCTGAAGTATATCACTCATTGCTCAATTACACATTTTAAATGTATACCTATTGGCAATAGTTAGATGAAACATCAATGATTCTTGTGCAAAGGATGAATATTTACATCACAGAGTAGTAACAGAAGAATGGTAGGGTCATACAAACACATATGAGTCAGAAAGTGGTGAATTATTGGTTAAAGCATTAAGACTGTTTAGTCGCAGTAAAAAATATGAAATGTCTTTATATATGGTTTGGATGAAAATATTGTATCTTTGTATTTTAAGAATGAGAGGATGTGAGATGCATATACATAGAATATATAAAAATGTGGTCATTTTTACTTGTATTCATTTCATCACTTCTACAGAAGGCCATACATGTGTAAAAAACCCTAGATGTCCTTGTTGAATATATTTATTTATGGTTGGAGTAAATGTTTAGTAAAATTGCGGGTCACTAACTGCCCACCTAGTAAAAAAAAGACCAGTATCACTATTAAAGTCTATTTTGTATTAGTTAATTTATCGTTATCAGCAACTTTTCTAGACAAAACTATAACTAACTCTTTCTTTCAGCCGTGGATTTCTTCAACCAGATCAACATGCTTTACGGCACCATCACTGAGTTCTGCACTGAGACGAGCTGCTCTGTGATGTCTGCTGGACCAAGGTAACAACAAAAAATGTCCTTTTATTGCAAGCAGAATAACTGATGTAAGCGTTGGCAAAGACACTACAGTACTTTTTTAAATTTGGATTCAGCCACACCAAACTATATGAAGTATGTTTTGTTTTTTTTTTTTTGGTCTGTATTTTTTATGACGCTGGTACACGTGGTGTTTTGTTTACCTGCCAGACAGAGCCACGGATTCAAGACTAAGCGGCATGTGCGTTTTGTGTGCCAAATTGAAATGGATTGGAAAACCAAGCCCAACCACTGCGAACTGGCACTGTGTCAGTTGGGTTTAACCAATCACCAGTGCTGTCAAATGTGCTTATATGTCACATAACGAGTAGATTAGAATATATCTGTGTAATAGTTTTAACACGTCTTTGTCTGGAAAGTCCAACCACAATGTAGTCAGTTTCCTGGCAGAGAATACATGACAAAGACAAAGGAATGATCCCAACAAGCGTATGCTACGTTTCCATGAAAAGATTACTGAAAGATTGGTGAAGGTAGAGGATAAAATTAATGCAGTGGAATATAAATCCTGGAAGAAAACCTACTGCAGTCTGCAATAAAACTGCAACTTGGGAGGAAGACGACTGATTGATTGCATATTCGGTACAACCTTAAACCTGTATGTAACATTTAATATAAATTGTTAGCTAAATCCTGCTGTGCTGTATAGCTACAAACAGTTTTAAATGCTGGAAAATGTGTCATTTGTCCAGTTCCACTGAGGTGAGGGAAGCATTTTGGCTGACGTATGCGTTTACGTAATTTTTTGGAAAGAAGGAACTTTACAAGAATTGGCAGAGACACAAAATGTGTCACACAAAGCTCAAGTGCTTTTGAAGAACATTATGAACCTGAATAATAATGAGAATAAATAATGAAAGATTTGTGCTTCTACAGCATAGTGAGATGGGTCTTTATAATAAATGTGTGTTTTTAAAGGCACAGTCCCACACTGTTAAAGGTAATCGAGCATTTCTTTTGAACAGAACATGCCAGTTATCAGGGATTGTGTGTAAATGTATTAATGAGCTATGACAAGACACCCCAGAACAGTTTTAATGTTTGACGCTGATGAATGTTTTCTGACTTCAGGAACTGAAACTGGGATTTGTGCCTCTATGAAAATAAGTTTATGGTGTCAACCACTTTTGAAATAAAGGTGAAAGTAAATTTTGACACAATTTTTTGGACATTTTATGCTTTTATTAGAGAGCAAGCACTAAAGAGTTGACAGTAAATGAGGGAAGAGAGAGAGCGAGAGAGAGAGATGAGGAAGGACATGCTTGATTCTTACTTTTCTTACTCAATTTTTAGTTACTTGTGTAAGAGGGTCATTATCTTCCCAGACGTAATATGCTGCCAAGTAGAGAAAGAAGATAAAAATAAGCCTCAGTAGATAAAAAGCTTGTATTGATTTAAAAGGTAACTATTGAATTGAACTGAACATATTGAACTAAACCGGATTGAATACAGATACAGGATGTTTCTATGAGATCACATTTAAGTCAAAATAACCTTCATAATGTGATCTAGTTGATGAAACATTATTTGACTTTTAGTCCAGAGTTGGGAAATGATGTGTCACGTCATGTGTGTCAAAACTATGTATTCAGATTTTGAAGGGTCGAGATAGTTAAAGTGAATAATCTTGAAATATATCATCGAAGTGTCACATGAGGAAAACAGGAATTAAACTTTGCATGCAGTCCCTGTAGAGGCTATTTAGCTAGAATCTAGATTAGCCACTTCCTCTATCCTCTCTCCTGCCAAGACTGTCTGAGTTCAGCCTGTAATCAGGAGGAAGAGACCCGGGTTCACTTCCTGTTGACATAGCCGCCATCAACAATATGACTGTACATACTTTTGCATTTCTTCCTCCTGTGCTTTTTTTTTTTTAGCTTATATTCTACCTAATGCTGTTTTCGTTCGGTAGAAGACGAGTGTGTTTTAGCTTTCATGTTCATGTCTGTAACACTGGTCTGCTACCAGACATGCTGATTGATTTATTTTTTTAACACCAATATTTGTTCTTTCTCTGTAGATATGAGTACCACTGGGCTGACGGCACCAACATTAAGAAGCCTATCAAATGCTCCGCTCCCAAATACATAGACTACCTGATGACCTGGGTGCAGGATCAGCTGGATGATGAGACACTTTTTCCCTCCAAGATTGGTGAGTTTGGATTTTTTTTTTTTGCCAGTAAGGAATTTTCATTTTCAGCAGTTTTGTAATTAAAGCTTTTTGTGGTGCTATTAGTTATAGTTTCACCCCTGTAGATGTGCATTATCTCCATTAAGTGTAATAAACAGGAGGGAGCAACACCAACAAATAGGTTCTAGCTGACCAAGCAACTCCATGCACCTTTTTTTTGTTCTATATTAACTGTGAGATTGTCGGTCTCGATCCCTGTTCACAATTAATTTTACTTTGACTCTATTTTTCATGTTTGAGCATTAGTCTTACATCATCGTCAGTTGTCTTTTCTTTTTTCCTTTCTTACAGTTGAGACTTTATCATCTGATATGTGTACTTTTGTGACAATAGGAGTCTAAAATAGCCATTCAGTGTGCAGTAGGTTCAAATCAATCGCTACAGATTTTTTTAGCTGTGCACTTACGGTGCAGTCAGACAGTACTAAGATGATGATATATTTTTATTTTGTTGGCTGTACTTTGGCATATTGAATTGAATTGAGTCGTAGCCTTTTTATACACAGTTCCCTAATTTTAGAACAACCCAGCATGACAGTGATCCCTGATATGAAATAGTGTAATGCTCTTGACTGTTCACGTCAGTCACTTGACTTCAGTCTAGCTGATCATGTGTGTCACATGTTTAAGAGCGGACTCAAGGCCCCAAAACAAACAAGAAGTGACACTAACTGCAGTCGACTGACCTCAGACATCCACTTCAAAGTATGTGCTACAAACTGCTAAACCTTGTGACTTTGTTTAAGTTTATTCTAACTTAAGTCTAATTTAATTTGGTCTCCTAATGTTGGAGGACTATGAGTAAAAAAGACTACAATTCTTACACTGTCCTTATGTGAATGTGACACTGTCTTATCGAAACTGAACAGCAGCACTGTAAATCTCATAGTCACCGTTTCATTTCAAACCCAATGTAGTGGAGTACAAAGAAAACACGTCACTGTCCCGATATGTACTGACAGCACTGTAACTCCACTCTGCAGGCCTGCTATGTTTCGATTTGTAACTCTTTCTGTGTGGAGACTGAAAGTGAAGCATCTTAAGAAACCGTAGTCTCACTTTGAGGCTGAGAGGTTCAGCTCTTTTCTTAACATCATCATTTTCTACCACCTTCTGTCCCACAGGAGTTCCCTTCCCCAAGAACTTCATGTCCGTGGCCAAAACCATCCTGAAGCGTCTGTTCAGGGTTTACGCTCACATCTACCACCAACATTTTGACTCTGTGATGCAGCTGCAGGAGGAGGCCCACCTCAACACCTCCTTCAAGCATTTCATTTTCTTTGTTCAGGTAAGATAATCCTGCTTCAAGCACACTGGTAAAAGCATCCAAAAAATAAAAAAACAATGTACAAAGTGCAGACCAGTCAGACAAGAATACGGAATGAAGGTTTAAATGCTGCGTCTTGATCACAGAGATAATTTTGGAGCAGCAGATATGACTCTGAAGAGAGACAGATATGACTCTGAAGAGAGACTTTTTCAGAGCTACGCTGCTTCTGTTAAAATGTCTCGATGCTGTAATTAGACAGCTGCTCTCCCACTGAACTGAAGAGAAGAACATGACAGCTAAGCAGCATGTCGCAGTAAATAATCTCTTGCCTCATTGTGCATAACGTCCTGCAATGCTTAGTCTAGTCTATGCGAGATGGCAAATATATTGCAACCGTGTGGCTTTATCTGGGACAGTGGTGTCATGTTTGAACAGTCAGCGTATATCTTTACCAAAATAGAGACCTATGTTTGAAAGACAAAAAGCCTTAAACAAACAGACTCACTCATCAATTTTCCAGATTATATGTCTGAAACACCCTTAAGAGAATTTAATATAGCAGGAGGATTTTAGCAGGTGTGGTGTGATAAATGATTTTAGTGCCTAGTCAAACTGTGCCAATGCTATTGCTGCTTCTATCCTATTTTTTATTTTTTTTTACCAAAACACAGATTCTGTATGAACAACAAAAAATTTCCCCACAAAACTGTCTTAATTATAAAATTTGAACTGCACTGACTAACTAATATTAATTGTTTTTTTTTTTTTTTCCTCTTGTAGGAGTTCAACCTCATCGACCGACGAGAGCTTGCTCCCCTGCAGGACTTGATCGAGAAGCTTGGATCCAAGGACAGATAGACGTTTCATCTCCCCTTTTTTTTAAATTTTTTTTTTTAACAGTTTCTTTTCCTCCATTGTCCTTCTCTGTGACCTCTGCTACCTCTATGACCTCTAGTCTCAACTCTTAAAATGTTGTGCCTTCTTCTTTTCTTTTCTTTCACCTGAACGTTTTTTTTGCTGTACTTTTCCTTTTATTCTTTCTGTTGTCTTTTATGCTGTCTTTGAGCCTTTTTTCTCATCATTGTCCTTCTAGATCATAAAAAAAAATAGCGTAGTGTAGTCAAAATATATTTTCACAGGACTGTGGTTAACGACTCGTTAAGAGCAACCTACTGATTTTTACATTGGACCAAGGACATTTGGAAGTTAAAGTGAAAACCAGCTTCTTTTTTTTTTTCCTTCAAAAGTTGGTGTATAGTGTTTTTACTTATTGATAGGCAATTTTATTTTTGTTAACTTTTAGCTATTGCAATTACAATGACTGACCAAATATCCCAATCTTAGTTTTTTTTTTTTTATTATTTTCTGTCATTAGGGTACAGTGAGAGTAACAGGAAGAAGAGAAAAAGTAGTGACATGAAACAGATCTTGGGGTAAACTTTGCACCAGTAACAATGCAGGCGCACTTCAGTCTGAGGGCAGGCACAACATGTAGCTGTCTGGCTATGTATCTGATATCATACATATGTTAACATGATGTTGTTGACATGCTCTTTGACACAGTCAACTGCAAAGAGACACATTGATGGATGATTGTGAGATGCCTTTATTCTTGCCCCACAAAAACACCACCTTCAACTGCATCGTAGCTATTTCAGTTTGGTCACGCAATATTGTTTTGCACATTTTTCAGCTGTTTTCTTACAGAGAGATGGTTCATTGAAATGGTTAAATGCAAGATAAAGTGCTTACAGTGATACTTTTTTTACCTGCTTTATAGTTATTATTAATAGCCACCTGCCACCAGCTTGCATAATCATGACCCTATAAGGGAGTTGTATTGTAAAAATGATCATGTCAGCAGCAAAAATAGTCTGTGAATTTTTAGTTTTACTGTCATTATAGTTCATTTCTGTGGTGCCGATAAATTGTGGAACTCTGAATGTTCCCTCAATGCTGGTACTTATTTTTATTTACTTTTTACATTTTTTTTTTTACTAAAAACTGTCCCCCCTGGTTTGAAAAATAGTCATATCTATTGCACCTGTGCATGAAAAGGATGAGTGTCCTGAGATGTATGTAGTTTTCCCACAGATGTCTTTATTAAGTCTTGGTGCATGTATAATTATCGTGGTCATTTCCTGTGCTTAACTCAGGCTACAACAGCAGGGCTGTTTGTACTGCCATCTCTTTACAAACTAATGCAGCTAGTACTCCTAATGCATGTTTTATTTGGCAAAGTTTGAGCGAGGGACATTGGTGCGTAATCCTACTTCATGTTGGACCTAAATTCATGTCAGACAATCATGTAACCGATCAGACAGAAGAGATGTTAGATTACTGAATGCGTCACCAGGAACCAGCCAATGTGATTAGGTGCACTAGATTGTTCATTTCATTATTTACCACTTTTTAAAGACTGTTTTCACACCAATGCAAAGGTGTATTTCCAAGCCTTTCAACAATGTGAAAAACATTCCTTTTAATATCGATTTATCCACTTTTGAGTCCCTTAAGTTGCTGGACAAAAACCTCAAGCTTGCATCCGATTAGTCATCTGGAGGCCTGTCAATATATTTTGCAAGACCAGGTTATATTTTAGAGATTTTATTTTAATATACAACCAGTCCTTTCAATCTAGTCACATATTTCAAATGTATTCCTTTTTTTTCCTCACACTTTTGTTTTTAAACTTTTGGCACGGAGTTACATTTCATATCGCATTGTAAAATAAAGTGTTGACTTTATACATTTTGGATCAAAGAAGGAACAAGGGCTTTGAAATGAATTAAAAGTTTTATATATTTACATTAATGGTCAGATCATCGGGGGGGTCATTTTGACAAGGAGAAGATGCGAGGATGTATGTACTGCGTCCAAACGTTTGCTGTAAATAAGATCAGTGTTTTATCTGAACAAAACTGTGCCTTACAAAAATGAAAATGTCTGATATGACAGTATTGGTAGATTTAAAACTCAATAAAAACCCGAAAGGACAATGCTGTGTGGATTTTTATTTTGTGTACTCTACTGTTTGTCTGCAGGACTGAACAGACTGCCAGAGGATTATATTGATCTACAGTGAAATATTGATACTGGCATTTTTTTTTTTTAGCTTTACTGTTGAAAACCTATTCCTAAATAAAAATATAGCCACCATTGATACAATGTTTTATGTTTTAGTAGTTAAGTAAATATTACTTTTTATTAAATGAATTATATTTTACATGTTATGCTCAAAAATAGAGAATAATTGTGTAGGGTAGGAGTTGCGAGTCCTTCATCCTGACTCCACTCCTACAAAATCAAGAGATAAGGTGCATGTTAGGTTTTTTTTTTTTTTTTTTTTGAGAATTACTGTTCTTTTCATAGCCAAAATAACAATTGACTACAAGTAAACGCTTGAATTTTTTAAATATTAAACATTTGTTGAGCAATACTAGAAATGCTTGCTTTATGATTGCTGTAAAAAAAATTAACAGAGAAGTCTGTTTACTAACAATTTACATAGTTCAAGTCAAAGGCTTGCATATTTATGTATGTATGTATGTATATATATATATATATATATATATATATATATATATATATATATATATATATATATATATATATATATAATACAGTAGCTGTCACCTGAGACACTTTCACAAGCGCACTGAGTTTATTCAACCAATCAGATTGGAGCCTGTAGAGGCAGTGATGAGAAATTTTGCCCCGAGTTTAGACTGACAGTTAGCTTTACCCTACAATACTTAAATACCTTAAAAATTCAGAAGACAGTACTACCTGTTGCCTTTATATTAGGTTAAAATTATAAATCGTTAGGGTAGGATTTGGTTTGATCGTGCAAATCGCTCAAAAGGCGGAGTGGGTATTGTACGTGGACAGCCTGAGAGGGTGAACTCAGGGCGTGAATCTAGTGGTAGCCTGTAATATTGACAGAGCGAGGAGGAAATAACTAACTATTTCACAGACTATCATCAAGTAGCTATCGCGTACGACTTTTGTCTTTGGTTGTATGTTATTTAGAGGTGAATTAACTGACAAACGTAACCTCGCAGCGGTTGTCCTCGTTTAGCTCGGACCGGGCGGCCGAAGCCCCCCAAACTCGACGTTACAGCAGCAGCTTCATGATAGCTAACGTTAGGTTAGTTTGTAAAGAGCAAGTTAGTTAGCGGCAGTTAAAGCTACGTGAGGGTTGCCCACAGTTTGGTTAAGCTACGTAGCTGGCTCTAGACAACACAGCTGACATTGTTTAACTTTTGTTTTGTCTTTTTGAGTTGGGAAGAAAAATGCCAAATTAGGATGAAGATGCTTGTTGTGTGAGGTTGACGTGGAGTCTCGCTGCTAAACCAGGCCATCGTTGTCAGCTAGCTAACTGTTAGCTGCCTGCCTGGAAACACTGGGTGAGCAAACCGAAAGAGCTGTCACCCAGTTTCACTTTCACACGACATAAGTAGCTTTAATAGCTACATTTATACATGTAGCTCTGATGATTCACAGGGATATATTATTTAAATGTGGTCAGAAAACAGTCAAATACTAAATCTACGAACAGCACCTGTTAACCTGTTATAAATACTCGAAAAAGGTTTGTGGGTAATGGGTTGTGTCATCAATATCTAATATTACTGTACATCCTGTCCACAGGCCTTGGTGAAGCCATGGCAGATGAAAATACACAATTCTGTGGCAACTGGTAAATATGAACAAATTCTATCAAGTGATGTCAATTTGATATGTAGGTGAGCACAGATTCCCCCAATCTTCTTAACCTTTTTTTGTTGTTATTGTTTTCTAGCAAGCATGATATCCCAGAGGCAAATTTCACCACCCATGAGATCCACTGTCGAAGAAACATTGCACTGTGTGATGTGTGCCAGGAGCCAGTGCCTCGCTCAGAGCTGCAGGAGCACAAGCAGCAGGAGCATACGCAGGTAAAATCTGGACGGCAATACTGAAGACTTAAATACTGCCATATACATTTGTTGGTTTAAAGGGTAGGCCCAATACCAACTACAGTAAATGTAAATAGCCTGGAAGAACTAATCAGTATTTGATAACATCAGTCAGTTCATTACAAACTCAGAGACAAACACAGTGTGGCTTTTGGGGTATGCTAACAAGGTGGTGTCAACTGAAACTGACAGGAAACAGCTACCAAATGTCAGACCGAAACTTTGAAAGTGTTTTCCGTTTTCATCTCAGATTACGTGCAAGTGTGGTTTGAAGATTGAGAAGAATCATATTGAAGTTCACCAGGTATTTCTGAAGAACATTTTTTCTTTCCTATTTTAATTATTATAGTTAACCATCTTGATTAAATTCACTAACTGTTCTTCTTCACGACTGATATCTCTTGCAGAGCTCTGAATGTTCTCAGCGGCTGGTCCCGTGCCAGTACTGTGAACTGGAGCTTGTTTTCAGCCAGTCCAAAGAGCATGAGGATTATTGTGGTGCACGCACTGAGCCTTGCCCACACTGCAAGTGCAATGTAATGTTGAAGGAACAAGCTGTACATCCAGTCTTATGTGGAAGTCTCACACCACCCCAAGAGAGGAACAACAGCCGTTCAAGTCGCAGTCCAGTAGAACTGCAGTCTCCTGGGGCATGGCTTGAAACCCACTCCATCCGAAACCTCCTGAGAGCCCAAGAGAGGGGCCCCAAAAATAACAACATCAGTGCCGCAGAACATCAGGCCTTTCCACGGGCATTTGATCCCAGAGCTTATAACACTTCAAGGGGACATCAAGGCTCTGGAGACTGGAAGAATACTGCCCCACTGAATACATTTAGCCACTGTGAGTTTATCACTGATCTGAATTTGATGGTAATTTTCTTTGAAGGGGGGGGGGTGGCCACTGGGCTTAAAGCAGCTATAATCGCTATTTTTCATAATAACAATTTCTGTGTGTAATGTCAGAGGCGTCGCTTGCAGTGATTGGCGAATTACAGAGAATTATCACCTGACACTGCACCTCCCTTCAGCTTTATGGAGCATCATAGTGAGTTTCAGCTTATTGTTTAGCTGTCCAGCCCCACAGCTTTACTGTTTTAGTTCACTCTCAACGCTCTCAAAATGTCATTTACGGGTCGCAGCAGACAGCTGTTTTCAGAGGAAAAAGCTCTAAAAACCCACTGTATGCTACCTGCTCAGCACCAAACAGCAAACAGACACAGTTTGAGACTAGCTGGTGAACATAATGGAGCATTTAGCAACTAAAGAAACAGATGTTTCTCCCAGGACTTGATGGAGACCAAAAACAGAGCTAAAGTGACTTAACATTCACTAGGTGGTGAAACATGACTCCAAATGAATGAAAATGTTGCTTTGTAACTGCTTGATGTGTAAATAAGCAACTGTTTGCTTACAAGTTCAACATATCAGCTTAAAAGATGATGATATGACATGTTGTGACCTGTAACAGTAATTTAAACTTCCAACTCTAATATAGTTTCACCAAAATTGCGTGACACCATCTTTGCACCTTGTTTAAAATCTATCACAATTTGAGTCTGTAACAAGCAAAAATATATGACTGTAATTGTGTCACTGTCGACTTTTCCCTTTATGTAAGGCAATTTATGTAAAATAAGTTTTGCAGGCAGACGTATCGTAGAATTATCTTCAATTTAGAGGGTTTTTGCTGGATCAACACAAGGCTAACACAACAAATCTTAAAATATTTAAATATCTTGTTTTCCCATGACTGAACTGATAAACTGGAGCCCAGTTGTGGCGTTGTTGCTTACAGCTGTAGTTCTTTTCTAAAATGACTGTCATGTTTTGTTTTTCTTCTAGTGCTGGAGCAGAGTGACATCCTGAGTCGCAGCAGCAGCAGTGCATGGCCACACAGCAGTCAGACACAAGATGAGGATTCATCAGGTCTAGACTACATGTTGGCTCTCAGCCTGCAGAGTGACGGAGAATCAGTGGCTGGAGGTATGGATGGCAATCTGTGGAGTGATATCTGGGACCACAAGATTGGGAAGACGTCTAACACCTCTGTCGGTTCTCCACTCTCTCCACCCAACAACAACTATCCAAACTTCACCACAAGCACAAGTGCAGTCCAGGACTATGATCAAACAGGTAAAATTAATGTGGATTAAAACACCTTTTTAATATATATTTTTGGGGCATTTTATGACTTCATTAGACAATGATAGCAAAGAGATGACGGGAAACAAAGGGAGCAAGATGGTGAATGACATGCAATCAGTAACCAGTTAACCAGTAGGCTACTGGAGGCGCCTGATTAGAAAACATAAAATTATTCTGTTGTCAGCTTATTAATGATCCAAAATATTTTTTACAGATACCATGCTGCCTTGTGAGTTTTGTGAAGAGCTGTTTCCTGAAGAGGACCTAATTTTGCATCAGGTTTGAGATGTAATTTTATCCTTCTGGTTGCACTATTGCTCAGGGGGCCGACCCACGACACTAGATTAGTGGGTACGCCACCTAACTTTGGGCTCAACCCTAGCTGATATTGATAAAATTGATAAAATCAGTTAATGATATATTGGCAGACATTCATTTACAACATAAATATATAGACATTAATTCTTGGCTGGAATCTCTAAAATATATAAAGGGTTGTGATAAAGCTTTACTGAGGCTATCTGAACGTATAAATAGCATGCCTACTAACGAACCAGCTCTCTGGAGAACAGGTTCACCATGTTGCACTACATTCACAATAACATGACAAGTAGCCTGATGAAGAGTCTGGTAGAATCGTTGCTTTTGATGGTAATTGAGACTCATTGATTTAGGTTTAACCTGGACTTCATGTGCCCAAGGTTGTTATTGTAGTTATCTCTACTGCAAGAAGACACTGCCCATCTTAGTTTACAGAGAATAGTTTTGGTGATGGAGAGTAAAGAGAAAAATGGAGAGTAAACAAAAATGAGCTGCTGATCATCCTCTAGAGTAATTAAAGAACATTAAATAATTAAATGGGCTTGTAATGTTTCCCTAAAAAAGGGCTGTAACTGAACAAGATTGAGCAGATTCATTAATTGTTCTTTGGTTTCTGTATATTATCTCTACAGCACCTAGCAAAGTTTTTTTTAACCAGGTAACTGGTGGAAACCTTTGTTTACTGGAGCACATGGAGAATTCAAGTCCATATTTAAGTAAAGGACACATACAGCATAATGTGCTCAGCAACATATCACTACAACATATCACTGGAGAAAAGGAGGGCAGACAGTTTGTGACTCCATCATATCTACATGCATGAGAACACTTCAAAAACCAAAAACAACCAGAACCTGACTGACATTTATGACCAGCTGATGAACTCTCTTCATCCTGCCTACTGAATTCAGCATTTGCTGATGTTTTGAAATATTTGCTCCAATGTGAAATGCAAATTGTAAGGTCAGTGTATTCTGTTTTTCTTCTAAAACCGGCTCACAGGCCGCCACCCTTCCCACTAGGATTTTATCTGCACTAATCTAATCAGAGTGAAATGTTGCGATCCAGTCAGATATCACATAGCGTGCAAACATTTTCATACCTCTGTCTATGTTTGTTTTAGACTGTACACAGTTCAGTTACAGCCTTCGCCTGTTTAAACATGTAGCGTATATCATCCATCAAGTACAGACATGATTTTAGATATAAGCAGATTCAACATAGATGTATTTAACTTTCTCTCTTCTTTGTTTCAGACTGGCTGCAGCCCCGCCTCTGCCTTTGCGTCTTTCAGCAAGCAGCCATCGTCTCCCCCTAAAGAGGACAGGATGAGCAGGAACGCTTCAGGGCTGATGAGCAGCCTCCCTGACACACTTGCTTCCAACATCCCCACTTTCCCTCGGTCAGTCTCCCCAGCCTCCTACAGTCCTCCAGCCAGTCCACTAGAGGGCGACGTTGTCATTCCATGTGAATTCTGTGGCGTCGCTTTAGAGGAGGCTGTTGTCTTCCACCATCAGGTATGTTACTAATCAAGTTAGATAGACTGTGAAAAATTATTGACATATCAGGAGTGACAGTACTAAATTATAGTATTACACGTTAAGAGGAAACAGTTAAACATTTTTTAAGGTTTCTTGAAAAAAATGAACTATTGGCAGGTGAACATAGTCCAAATATTTCTTCAGTAGAGATTTCCACATCATGACGTGGACAAACAGCCTGTAGAGATCATCTCTGAATGTTCACGAATGTTGAAAACTACTGAAAAATAGAAGAGAGATAAAAGAAATAGACATACTTATAATTGTATATTTGTTGTCATGTTTTGTGATTTTATCTTTTGGTGTGTTTTTACATTTAGGACAAATGTGATATGCGCCCTCAGACTGCTCATCCACTTAATAATATAACAAAAGCATCTGTCAAGTCGAGTCCTGCTAAGGACACCTTTGGTCGGATGTCTCCAGACTTTCAGAGGAGAATAAAACACCAAGGTAGTGTATAGACTTTATTCTCTGTATTAAAATGGGTAAAAATGAATGGAGGGAAACAAATTCAACTGTTAAATAACTGTTTACTGGAAACTGTAGTGGACTGTTTCTTCCTGTAGCAAGAAGGAACAAAATCTGCCAAAAAAAAACCCAAAACAAAAAAAACATCAGACAAAAACAAAATTCCTTCCAATACAATATCCCTGCAATCAATACTAATAAACCCTACATTTGTGAATACATTCTTATTTCTGTTTACATTTTCAGAGCTGTTGATAAAAATAATTTTGAGGCTGCAGTTAGTGACGGTTTCACATTGGATTACATTATAGTGAAGGATGTAATTAATATTCACTTTCTTCATATATGTAAATGGAAAGTGTATAAAATATCTAATAAAAAGCATCTAATTCAACACCACCACAAATCATACATAAAAGTACAATAGTCAACACACCTCTGACACAGTGTCGGCAAACTTTTAACATACAAAATGAGTCAGTTTGTGGTATTTTATGTGATGCGTTATATTCTATATCAGGGGTTTTCAAAGTCACTGTGGGCTGTGGGCTTCTTTTCAGACAAAGCTTGGAAAAACCCCTACCCCCACCCCCTTCTTGGTTAACTTGCTTAGTTTCGTTCAATTCCTTGATGCCTATGGGATCATGATTATGTTATTTGATCCCATAAACACTCAACAGTTGAGCCAAGATAGCCTGATATTGCTGTTAGACATAACTTTAGACTACGCCAAGAACATAAAAAGGTCTGTCTGAAGGTATTTATTAGTTTCTAACTCCAGGAAAGTGGGAAGAACAATAAAATTCCCCAAAACTACTGTATCTCTGAACTATCTGTTTAATGAAATCACACACATTTAGGCTATTCTATGTGATCTCCTTTTGATAACTGATGTCATATTATTTCACTTCCATTCACTGAGCCTCCCCTGAAACTGTTTGGAGCCCCCCTAGGGACGCCCACCTCCCACTTTGAAAACCTCTTTTCTAGAGGTTTTGTTGTACAGGGTTTTCTTCTGGACACTGTGTGTATGTTTATGGCTTTTTTTTTTTTTTTAACACGTGTGTGCTATTACACACCTAGGTGACTTTTTGGATGAGCACCTTGGATTTGAGCGAGACACGCCACCAGGACAAAGGGAATGGCAGAAAGGCTACATTGGACTACCAAGTCAAAGGAAGACGTCCAACTGTGATGTTTCTGTGAAAAACAGACCTCCACTTGGCAGGGACGCAGAAGGCGCTCAGTCATCTTTCTGTGACACTGACAAGTCTGGTTCTGAATCTCTAAAGGGGTAAAAGCAACAAAGTCCAACGAAGGCTCTTTTTTAAAAAATTGAATTATAATGATTTTAGTTCTACTGAACAAGCTGTAATTTCTTAACAAAAAATATAGAGTTAATATTAATAATGTACTATGGATTTGTTTGTCCACCAGAGTACATCTACCAGAAAATAAAGAAGGGAGAGGAAACAGAAGGACTCCAATGACAAAGGTACACTCAACATTTACTTACTATCAAACTCTGTTGTTTAGTAAATGGGTAATGACAAATGCATGATGGTTTGTATGTATTCGAATTGGAAATGCATTACTAACCTCTGCATTCATGATATCAAAGGAGGGAAAAACGTAGACACCTGCATGAAGTTTGTTGAGATGGTTTCTGGGTGTTTCTTGGGCGTATTCATAGTGGCATAAAGAAAACAATGTGGGTCACTGATTTATCTCAACAATCAGGTACGATAAGTGATTCACAAATGAATAAACAGACGTTTTCATGAGAAATATAAAGCTGAATAGGATTTCCAGAGAAAAATTTTACCTGTACACGTAGGCTCTCCACTACCCGGTCATTAAAGGAAAAATTTAACCTAAATTGCAGTTCACATTTGATATTTCTGTAATAAACAGCTCAGTTGTAATTTGTCTGTTATAAGATGTTTGCTGGAGCGCCGTGGTAGTTGAATGGTAACAGAGCATGCCAAATAACCGCAACATCCTCTTGTCTAATCCGCCTGGACACTGTTGTTGCGTGTCATGGCCCTCTCTCTCCCCCTCGTTTCCTGCCTGCTTCTCAACTGTCAAATAAATGCAAATAAATGTCCAAAAACATATCTTTCAAAAAAAAAAAGTCTGCTTCTTGAGTGGATTTTCCCTTTAAGGCCAGTCAGTATATTTTTGTTTGGCACAGTTTTGTCATCACTTTGCGTCTGAAAGAATTTTCCATTGTTTTTCTTTTTTTTTTTTTTCCATTCGCAGTTACCCAAGAAGCAGAATGAAGAGCAGCAGGAAGAGTGAGAGCAGGAACATCTGGAGAAAAAAGATGCCAACCAAATCTCCTGCTATGTATTCATTTATCTTTTTGCACACTTTTGAAAATGAAACATATACTATCTGATAAGTGCCTGTGTGAGTATTACTATCTTGCAGTTTATATTTTGATGAATATTACAATTAAAGTCTAAGTGATTTGGTTTATTCATGCATATTCTGCTTTATTTTATGATTTGATTCTATGTCTAACATACAGCTTCAATGGATAAATTATAAAATGTACTTAATTTACACTAAATTTAACTGTAAAATTCATGTTGTGGCTCATTTTGGGGAACATCAGACACATGATTTTTTTCAGTGTGCATTTGTTGGACTTAAATTTTATCTTGTTACTTCAGCCAAGGACATTTAGTCTTCACTCCTGTTTTCAAATTCTTTCAGGGTCTTTCTCAGTGTTCCTGTTGGTTTCTGCATCTTCACGTAGCCTGAAGCACTTTGATAGATTATTTTGTTAAAAAGGGCTTAAGGAACAGATTTGATAAATTTATGCATTGTTGACCAAGAAAAAAAATAACTAATATTGAACATTTGTCTTTTTATACTGTCAAACATTTGTCTTTAATACTTTTCAGTAATATTTAGATTTTTGTAATCATATCTCTAGAGCTATTGTGCTATGTGATGTCATGATGAGATGGCTTTTAAAGCAGTGTCTCCTGTCCAATATTCTTTTAAGTAGTATGAAATTTTCTGTGTGCTGTTCCTCCAAATAGGATTTAAGATTGATAAATATAATGTGTTTTGTGTGTATCATAGGGCCTATTTTAGACATGCTTATAAACATAGGCAACCATGTGCCACAGATGGTTGAGGGTCTCCAGATTATCCTCCTAACTAGAGACTATCAGAACATTTTGCTGATTTAACATCTGAACAAAAACCTCAACCAGAGAGGAGCAACTAATCAGTGAAATCTCCTGGTGTGGTGTTTGGACTTTTAGCACTCATGGCACATGGATGACTATCCCTGTTGTAGAACAACTATCTTGATGCTCTTGTTTGTATTATTAAATGTTTTATGTTAATAAATGTTTAACATTTGTTGATTAATGGCTCTAGTTTGTATTCTGTCAGTGTGGTTTCATACCTACAGAACATAGCTGCTGTAATTTCCCAATCATGGCTCCAAAACCCTGGCAAGAAGTAAGGCTCAAAGATCTGTTTTTAAACAGCTAGGTGATCACTGGATGAGCCACTCCTGCTTTGGGTACTGTGTCATATATGATGCCCTATATGAAGGGTGATAAGTGCCACAGCTGAGAATAAGAAGCTTTGATAGCAGTGCTGCAGTTTTGAATGTATGTAATATGGAAACAAAGTATGGACTCAATATTTCAGTTAAACAGGTTAAAGCAGGGATTTTGTTGTTATCATTACCATATTAAATGACTGTAGTACCCATATATATATCGAAATAGTTTTTGGTTGCTGTAATTGTACTTCCTCCTGTCAAGACTGTCCCTTTTAATGTTGAGTTGAGTTGTATTTATCTAAAAAAAATAGTTATAAAAACAATAATGAAAGGAGTAAAAAAAAAAGATTGTTTTGCTGAGATTTGAAAAACCCAAAAGGGCTTAGGAAGACACCTCAATAAAAAGGAAAAAAAAAAAAGAAACAATATATATTGGCCCAAAAAATAAAAAAAGTCAAGAATACATAAATCCAATTGGAATTAAATCAAACACATGCCAATCGCTAATAACAAGCATACTATACACTTACATGTAAAAATTAGAAAGGGATTAAATGGCTGATTAAATATAAGTAATAGTGGACAAAATCCTAATACGAGTCTTCAACAATCTGATCAAATGGTTATATTTACAGAACTATGTAAAATACATTTTTCTCCAGTGAAGCTAGTACAGAAGTTAACAGGCTTATTAGTGTCCGCACACAGGACTCGGGTGGCAGTAATCACACTCCATACATGGACGCCGTTTTGCGTGTTCCCACCGAGCGGCGCGCTTTGAATGATCGCCGGGAGAAGCCGGTGGCAGAGAGGGGCGGGCAGTCTGAGTCCTCTGTTCAAAAAGCTGCCAACGTCCGTCTGGAGAGAGTGTGGCGACCTGTTTCTGCTTGCACTACGACACAAGACACGACTAAAGAGGACCGAAATATGCTCTCCAGAAGCGCTACACGAGTTGCTTTTTGTTGACTCAAGTTTCTGACCTTAAAGTGCGCTAAAGACCGCGTTGAACAAAAAAAGGGAAAAAAGACACAACAGAAACAGCTACAAACCGCGCAGGTGGTACACGCTTTTGGCCGGAGAACCAGCAGATCACATCAAGACTCACCGTCCAGATTTTTTCCTCCTCTCACCTGAGTCTGACAAGGAAGATTAAGATGTCTCTGGAGAGTTATTCAACGCTGGATGAGTCCTCTCTCCGAGCCTTGGTGAGTAGATGAATGATGGGGATGCTCTGACTCTGAGATGAAGTTACAGGCTACTGGTGAAAGTGGACCACTGAGGTGTTAGAGTTAAAATCACTATTTCATACTGGAGTCACTCAGTTTGACATCCTTATCTTTAGTTTTTCATACATTTGCAGTTGCTTGTACACCATAAGTGTTGGGATCAGACTTAAAAAATCATTTTAAAGGTGTAAAAGTAATGAAAGTGAAAGTTTTCCCCCCTGAAATAATTATTAACGAGTTTGTGTTTTATACTGTAAATGTCTTCCTGGTGTTTACTATAATGTGGTTCAACACATCTTGATTCAAGAGCAGCCAACCATGTTAACCCCATAATAGTGTAGCACAGTATAACTCACCTCACAGACATCACTGTCGTTTTCATGGCATGGTTTATGCATTTTTCTAACCTCTTTCCTTTCAATAATTCATACATAACAGTTGAGATAATCCTGACAGATGGTTTGCACGCAGACGTTTTTACAGACAACCGTAAATCCTCAGTGTGTGTCATGAAGTCTGAGGTGAAGTGAATTTGCACTCTGTATGAATGCAGATGTTTACCACTGAAGTCAAACAATGTGACACTTTTTTGTTCACCAGCCAAAATGACTAGTGAAAGTTCAAATTTCACCAGCCACTCAATAGATTGTTGGTTTTTTTTTTGGCTGGTGAGTGAAACAAATCTACCAGCCACTTGCATATTTTACCAGCATTTGGCTGGTGGTTGGTGCTAATTTTGTGTCCTGGTGGGAGATCTTGCGCTGAAAGTCGATTAATTGATTAGTTGAGCAAGTGAAAATCGATTGCCACCAATTTTACATCATTTATGAGGCAAAAATGCCAAATACTTGCTGATTTCAGATTCCCAAATGTGAAGATTTGCTTATTTTCTCTGTCTTACATCATTGTAAATTGAATATATTTGTTTGGTCTGTTGGTCGAACAAAGCAAGCAACTTGAAGACATCTCATAGATGAAATGATGAGTTGATTAATCAAATAAAAAAAACAACAACTGATTAATAAGTGAAAATAACTGTTAGTTACAGCCTGAGAGTTTTATGAGAAGTAGTTTTTAATCTGGTCAAAAAAGAGCTGATTTCTAAACACTAACATCACATGATGACATCATGATGACACATAACATCTCTATTAAAACATAGTGGGAGGAGGTCAGTTCAGTGTGATAGTACGTTTGGACCTTGACATTAAGGCACATTAATTGTTATTAATAGCGGGGTATAAACACTTCCTGTTTAGACATGTCTTAAGTACTTCCTGAAGCCGAAGACTGTAGTTTGTCTGACATACGGTGTGTATCATGACACCTGTAACACATTTATGAGGAAGCATGACTCACCAGGTCCGTGTTCAGACAGTTACACACATTCAACACTTGAAACGTCTGAGACACAGTGACCTCACTGTAGTATTTCATTTTGTAATACCTAATACTGATTTAAAAAAAAAAGAAAAAGATCAAAAGTTTGTGTCATTAAAGATTTAAGTTCAAACATATTTGAACTGTCAGGTTTCCGACATGTACTGTTGACCTTCTGTCAGATTGGACTACACTTCTCTGCGTGCAGCTTGACTGCTAAAAGTCATTATCGTCTCGAGCCCCTTTGCCAAGAATGTGTACTTTAAGGAGAGGCCATCTCAGAAAAACATTTTGATTTCTGTTCCTCCAGATCAGTAAACCTGATAAGAAAAAGTGACTGTTTACTTTGGAGCCAAGCAGGGTATAAATCTTGTGTTTTGTTGACCTGTCTGAGGCTATTTAAACTGTATCCATTATTTCCCCAAAACTCTGTCAACGTCTGGCCAAGAGCTGCAGTCGTTTTTCTCCTCATAAATCACTTAAAGGACAAACTTCATTCCACGCGTGACATTGTAATAGCGGGAAAACAGAAGTGCGTAAAGGAAATAATATTTTATTGGTTTGCTTTGATCAATCGGTTTATGAGTTCATTTATTGAGGGAAAGATCAGGAAAGAGGGAGACGATGAAAGATTGAGGGGAGATATTTGGCTTCTCGCTGAACCTCTTTTTGTTTTCTAATAATGTTTGTAGTAGTTTTATATTTCATTGAGTAGAGCTTCGGATTATATTATATTTCAAAGATGTTTCTGCACTGATGACATGACAACAGACCTCAGCTCATTGTTACTGGAGAAATAAAGCTTTGTCTGTGAATCTCTGTCCTTCATTGTCTACGGAGAGCAGCAGCAGAATAAAACAAGAATCACGCTGACGTCTTGGCGATTTGTGGGGTTTCATCCTCATGTGACACTGACTCCCGTCTCCCGCCTCGTCTCTCTTTTGTACCACGTTGATTTACGGAGCCGAGCATCTTTTTCTTCTTCCCCCGCTGGTTCCCTCCATCAGATGTGACCACCAACTAAGGTCACAGAGATCCCACATTTTCACTGATGATATTTGCGGTGACTTGAGTGTCAGGGTTTTCCACAGTGAACTCAGCTCCTCATTTAAGGCAACAAACTCTGACTAAACTCGTTGCTTAGAGAAGTTCACGGGTTGGTTTGGGGGGGGGGGGGGGGGGGGGGGGGGGGTTGTGCTGGAATTTAAATTCAGCTCCGCAGACGTGAATAGAAAGCAGGTTTGAGCTTGAATGTTTAGTTTTATATTCAGTATTTGTTGAGGACTTTGTAAATTACGAAGAAGTTTTTCAGGACACCAGTAAGAGATGATGTGTGTGTTTGGAGATGCTCGGGTTTAATTAACTCAAAGGCGAGTGGAGAGCTGCTGTTAAACAACAGTCGGATAACGAACTCGCTCTCCAGGCCTGTGTTGTACTTAATGAACGAAACAGTCAGAAGGTCATACGGCGGCCTCTCTAACGCCACTAATCCCATCTCTACACTTCTATTCAAAGCACTGGCTGCCTTTTTTTTTATATGGCTCATTTAATCCTCTCCATGGCAACCAGGAAAAGCATTTTTCTTTTCTTGCGGCCGACACAATCATTTGAATATCCACCAAAATAATCAGTCGGTGTCCCGGTGTCTTTAGGAGAGAAGTGTACTGTGGGTCATCTGTCTGAATGGTGCTTTAAGAAACTTTAAAAAGCTGCTTAAGGCCGCTTCGGAGAAAACCTCCTTCTAACCAAACCACTCCAACCACTGTCGCTTAAAAATAGACTTTATCAGCTGATTGCCGGCTCGAAGGGTGATAATTATCAGTTGTTATGCTGCTGAATCTCTTGTTAGGTAGTAGGTTCCTGTTTTTGTGTGGGTGGGTGTGTGTATGTGTGTGTCAACCCTGCAGGACGAGCCAGGTCTGCAGGTGTCTCTCGCTCAGCTGCTGTCTGGTTCGCTGTGAATTAAAGGACAGGTTCACAGTCTTTCAAGTCCGTCTTAAAACAACAGTCTCTATTTTCATTACGTCCGAAACCCTCCAGCTGCGGCGCAACGTACGTAGTCAAACTCTTACAAGCTCTCAAATCAGCAAGTGGGCTGAAATTACAATAGTCGCTCGAAACCTGACTGTCTTTTCCAGTTTGCAGTCTGTCTTTTCATTTCTGAATTGACTTGACTGCTCGGAGACTCGTCTGTCCGTGGTGCCTGCTGGGCCGATTTCACATGCTGGATTGTCTCACATAGTGATTTGTAACGATTCTTGCCAGCCCTGTGACCGTCCTCTCTCCCTGGTGAGCAAGAAGCATTCACACATGTTTAAAATAGAGCAATTTCACTCTGCGGTCCGGCCTCAGTGATCTATGGGACCCCTGGGTCTTTGTTTTATGGCTATCTGGACCCTTTGTGCGTTGACAAGGGCTCAACGGTTTACAGTCGGAGTGGAAGAATGGGTTTGTTTTGTAGGCTCTTGGTAAGGTCCCCAGGTTCTCCTCACTCCCCCCCTAGAGACACGGCCCAAAATGTCAACCTCATCATCAGGAACGAATAAATCGGAAAAATGATGCTGCATTACGTAACCGTCGTCTGGGATGATTTCAGATATATCTGCTGTGTGTTTTTTAATGCCGTCCTGTACTTGAAGCTAAATTTATCATGGGATTTTTGTTTCAAAATGTCTTCCTTCTTAGTTTCAATCACATTTTGTTAAAAGAAAAAAAAGAAAAAAAAACTTGGAGCAGGATGATAATGCAAGACTTGACCTGAGCCTTGTTAGCAGTCATTAAAACCATTTTTCTTCATTCGAACACGTTGCCCTTGAATGTTTCATAAGACGCTACGGATACAAGCTGTTGCATGCAACACGTCTGCCTCTGAATACAGCTCCTCCACTCCTTCCTCTCCGCTCCCATACAAAGAAAAGAGTCTGAAGTGTTTTATGCTTGTGAGCATTGATAACACCTGCTGCTGCAGGCTTTATGCTGGCGGTGAACATTACTGCTTTTGACCTTTCTGGATGTTTACAGGGTTTTTTTTTTAACGTTTTTCTCTCACTTGGTGTGAAAAAAAGTTCACACACCTGATTTTTCTTCTACTGAGCCTGTCATCATCCTCACAGGTATTTACTTGCTTCACATTTCCACAAAGCGTTTCCCGTATGATTAACTTTCAAAGGTGTCAGATGGAGAAATGTCAACAAACAGGGCAGCTTTCCTTTTTAAACTGACACAATTCAAATGATCTGCACTGTTGCCGTGCAGAACAGAAGAAAAATTCAGTTCCAGCCCTCGTACTTCAGCGTCTGACAGCTGATATCCAAACACAGGCAGGGAGCAGAGAGATAAGAAGTGACTTGTTTGTTTGATATAACAGGAAACTTCTGTTACTGAATGCTTCTATAAATAGCCGGTCATTCGTTGGCTCTGAAAGGATGAGAAAAGAAAAGGAGTGAACTTTGAGATGATGAGTGTATAAACTCCTCCAAAAGTCTATTTTTGGTCTGTGGCCTTTTAGTAGTTTTCTTGCTGTGGAGTAATAATGAAGAGTGAATGTGACACTACAGCACATGAATTTTAGCAAACATTTACTCCACGTATGAAGCTGAAAGTTGAAGTCAAGTTCAGCGTGATGTATTTTCTTATTAAAGCGGACACGAGATTTATGTCATTTTGAAATGTCAGATACTTTGGAAACATGAGCTGGCATTTCAATATGGGCAGTATTTTATTATTATAAAGATAACAGGGACTGTTTTGTCATTTTTAAAATGCCACAAAAGAATAACGTGACAGTTTAACAATCGGAATAACAAACGTCGAAAGAGGTGGGTGCTGCTTGTGTCAGTTTGCTAATGTGATTACATTCTTACAGTGAGTGAATTAACAGTTTATGACGTAAACTATGTATGTTACTGCTCGTGCTTCTTGTCTACGAATCGTGCAGTTCTGCAGTGATGTGATGTACAGACAATCGAACAAACCTCGGAACATTTCAGACATTTTGCAAACGCTTGAAACTGTGCATTCAGATGTTTAATTATGGGGTATCAAGATTGAGACCATTGACAAATGTAGAGCCCCCTACAGGCATCGTTTTAAAAATGCAAAAGGAGGAACGGCACGCATCATTCCCCAACATTTAATCAGTAGATATTGATCATGAAAGAGGGTCTGGGCTGATCAATAGCTGGTCCTCGATTCAGTTTTAGGGATCAAAAACAGAATCGTTCAAGAGTTACAGCCTGACAAGTAGAGACAAGTCTACAGTTGCTCCCTGCAGCGGAGAACTCTGCTCAAAGATACGATCTTCGCTGTATAGGCTCAATAAATAAATACAAGGTATTCTGTCTTGGAAAATGGGGCTGTCACCCAAAGGGGTGAAGCGATTTTTTGAAAGCATATGAGACAGAGTCTGCTGTCAGAGCTGCTCTGGTCTTTTCGTCTTTGTGGTAAGTGATCCGACAGATCTCCATCTGTCTGGAGCATCACTCTGCCAACTGGAAAAAGTCTGGATAAGGGATTTTTAAGGTGTTCTCCGTCTCCTTCACCGTCGCCACCAGGCGTCTCCGAGATTTAGTGCTTTAGGCGTTCAGAGCTGTTTTTGTGACAAACACTCCAATCTTCTATTCAGACTGTTTTCCAGGGGTTTTAGACTCAGAAGAAATACCTCCCAGATGTGTACAATGTGTCAATTGGTCTCCAGGCCTTATCTATAACATCTCAACATGGCATTTAAGACATCATCAAATTGACTCTATCTGTTTTTAATCTGTGCAAAATCACAACACGTTAACATAAACTTGGTTAATGTCCACTTTAGATAAACTGAGGAAGCTGTGTTTGATGTTCATCACCCCTTTTGCTTTGCACAAACACAGATTCTCTGATGCAACGCACCATAGTAGAGCCTCTGCACAGTGTCTGCAGCGTTTGGCTTTATATTGGAATACTTAGGTGTGGCCCTTTTTATAGAGAATAATAGCATACAGGAAACAGCATGCAGCAACTCTGCCAGATCAGAAATAGTTTGAGTCACATACTGAAGCAAACCAACACAAAAAAAGATGCATGTATCTCAGAGAGACAGATGGAAGAGAGAGAGAGAGATAAGATGTAGTCAGCGCAGAGAGAGATGTTTAAAGCACTGAGCTTTCAGCCTCCTCCATATTGAATCCCTCAGGAAAGAGACATTTCCTGAGATCCACCAGGAATTGTCCAGCGGATGTTGATGTTTTGCTTTCCAACTCGCTGTTGTTAATGCCGTGGCATTCTTGAGATATACACAGCTGATACGTTAAATTTTGTTTGGCTTCGTCTGTCCGTCAGTGTGCAAGTCTCACTGCTGTTGTTATAGTTAAATGTGGATTTTGGGAGTCAGCACGGCTGGCTCTTATATATCCGTTTGTGCTCCGCAGCCTCCCAGAGTGCTTCAACCTGCCCTCTGGGACATCTCTCTCGCCTCCTGCCTCCTTCGCTCATTAAACCGAAAGACTCAGTTTGACCAGCAATGTCCCATATTTGAAGAGGATTCATCCTCCTCTGGTTCCCGCAGTGAGCCGGGTCTGAAGAGCAGGATTCAATGCAATCTTTTTTATCTCTTTATTTATGACGGCCCTTCCCTGCTCATATTGTTGCACTGTATCAGATCTTCAGCTTATGACCACCAAAATGCTGATAAGCTGCGGGCATCTCCCATCCTCTGCTGGTTTCCTACGATTAGGCACGATGAGGTCAAAACTTTGAACTTTGCGGCGCTGTAAGCACGGAGAGTCAAGATAATGGCACAGAAAGTGTAGATCTAGGCAACCAACCCTACACTTGACCCAAGAACAGAGTGAAACGCTCGCATGCAAAGCCAGAGTAAACGGACAGTCAAAGTATTGTTCGCACTGTTTAGGTTTTGTAATATATTGTGCAGAGTTTGCAGCAAAATAATAAGACCGCTGCGAAACCTTTGATGAGGCCAGCTCACCAAATGTGGGACACCGTTGTACCGAGCAGGCTGTGACTGACCTGGATCTTTCTCTGTGACCTGATCTACAGCCCTGAAGAGAAAGTGTCTGGAGCCAGACAGCTGAAATGGGCCAAAGCGTCTCGGAGATGCAGCTGATCCAGCCCGAAATAATTATTCTACTGTGGCCAGTCTTTAGCTGTCTTTGGTGGACTGTAAAGCAGTCAGATCTGCAACAATGCCAGAGATTGAAAACATCTTCCGCAGAGAGCTCGGAAAGGTCGATATTTTATACTCGAGATCAGAGCATCGACCACGTGTGCACAATCAAGTGTGCGCTCATTAATCCTTCAGGATGTGGTGCCCCCCTGCGCTAATGTAAGACTGAACTCATAAGCCTGCCGCGTCAGCAACATGCACAACACGTGTGAGTTCAGATCTTTTCTTCAGTGCATCATTACATTCCTATAGGTCGTTGTTGATGCCCTCTACCCCCCTCTGACCCACATGCATTCCTCCATGTGTCCTTCCTTTATGCCTGCTCCTTCAAGTGTAAAAGGGGACACTTTTTTCCCAGGTCTACTCTGGACCTGTGTCCTACCATCCAGCTATTAGTAAAAGTAAAGCTTCCCCACACGTGTAGTTGCACCCACAGAGAGCACGTTGCCACATGTACAGTAATCTTGCTTGTATTTTTCACAGGTACTCCCTTTTTTTTTTTTTTTGTCTCTCGACCCAGACAATGGAAGCTCGGTACGTGCTGTACTGTAGCACATTGAGTTTTAACCTCGAATCTGGTTTGTTTCTTTGTTAATTTTTCAGCCGAGAGGTGACTGAAACTCCTTCTTCTTGCTTTGCAGGGCTCTCATGTATCCTGATTAAATTCCCATTTTTCAGTGGGTGTGGTGTGTGTGTGCGCGTGCGCGATACTGCATGCATGCATTGTTTTTCCTGAGGCGTCGAGAAATGATTTATAGGCTTTTCCACCTGATTCAGGTTGGAGTTTTGCCCCAAAGCGAAGTAATAAAAGTGATTTGAGGGTGATTTAAAATATTTTTGAACTTTCTCAACTATTCCAGATTGTTTATTTGTGTCTGTCTCAGTGTCTGTACCAGCCCAGCTTCCTCAGTGGCAGCTGGTAATCCACTTCAGCTCTGCTACAAGGAGTGTCCCGTGTCCTTATATGGGCAAACTCACTTGTGGGCTCGACACAAGTGAGTTTAAAGCACTGATCCGATCTGCTGCCTGGCTGCACTCTAACCCCAGCCTGGAAATTATTACTGTAGCCCTCATTTCATGCACAAACACACCGAACCCCCCCCCCACCCCCCTCCCCTCACTTCTACCCATACACGTGGACACACACACACATTTCTTGCAAAGAGTATACATACTTCTTTGTGTCAGAGAATTTGCTCATCCTGCCATCGTTTGCAAAAAGTACAAAGTGTAAAAACAGCAAGTGGGATCAGCACATGCACACTCACCGGGAGTCAAAAGGTCAGAACTCAGCCTGAAAGGTCGTTGTGCTCACAGCCAGGCTTGGGTGTGTGTGTCTGTGTGTGTGTGTGGGTGGGTGTGGGTGTGGGAGGGTGATGGTAGATTTTTCTCACACCACAGGCTGTGATGTTTGAACCGACCTCCGTGAACCACAGCATGTGACACACATCCAGAGACACACGTAAATACGTAAATACACGTAAATACACGCAGCTGTAACTGTCTAAAATGATAAAGTGACGGCAAAGAGGCAGAATTAGCCTTGAAACCAGTATAACTGATGAAAAAATGAGTAAAGAAGACTGCAAATGTGACCAAACATTCAATGGCGACTTTAGGTACTTGACAGTTTTTGATACTCTGTGCTACAAACACATTTGTGTTGGTAGCGAGAACGTATTCAGGTGTACTACCCGACACAAATGATATGTAAACTAACATTGAGCCCAGAGTGCAGAGTACAGAGTTCAGAGGCATATCTAGATGGAAAGACAAACCTTGTAACTCACAAGTTGTTGAAATGCTCAGAAAGAGTCTGAGACTACAGCATTTCTATGTAACACTACATGTTCCTATGAATAAATGTTCTAGTGAGAGTGAAAGAGAGCAGAATATAATTTAGACAAATCTGAACTTGTACACTTCTTGCTCTCTATTTGCACGCTCATTTATCTGGGTGTTCTGTCTCTCTTCACTGCCACGGCTTCAACATAATCCCTTTCTCTCAGCGCTGCACCCACAGGTGGTTGTTCCAGCGTGTGAGTGTAGCTCAACTGCAGACCTGCAAAATAACGGCTCAGTATATTTTGACTACCTGAGGAAACCTTGAGTGCCTGCCATGTTTGACCACTTCTGACGCCGTTTCCTCTTCTGGCGCTATAAATTGAAACCGACCTCGCAAACGAACTGCAACCATATTTAAATCTGTTTCTCTCATGTGCAGCAGATGAGTTCAGAGGGTGTTGCTGTCCTCAGGAGTGTGTGTGACCAGCTGGTTGGGATTACTGTAAAACCATGAACGCTCTCTAATTGACCGTGATTGATTGAGCTCCTTCAGTCGGATGTCTTTGGATAGGTTTTGAGGTTTCTGCTCCATAGAAATCTGCTGCTCTACAGGAAGTGAGTCAAACAGTACAGTACAAGCCTTAGCAGGCCTTCCATGTGGAACATGAAAACATTTTTTTGGTATTTTGCTTTTACCACAGGATGACTCCTGCCAAATAAGGACATTGGGTTCTGGTTTTTGTCAATGAGTAAGGACATTTGAATTAAATTCTGTAAATAGTGTTACTCATCTGTAGCCGTCGCCTTAGAACGGTCATGCTCCAGTTCCTACAGGACTGTCTTTTCTTTCTTTCAACCTATCAGTCACAACCACCTCCTCCATCCTGTTTCCTAACATTGTATCTCGTCGGCTGAGTCAGGTGACTCCGCCAGGGCCGGCAGGTGTGACAGCAGCTTCCTGACGAGTCTTCATTTAGCAGCAGCAGCAGCAGCAGACCAGACTGTAACGTGACTAAACCCTGCTGTCATTAAAGGTGTTGACAGCTCAGTCAGTGACGTCCCCATTTCTCACTAAAACATCGTCTGTGCCTGTGACCTATATGTTATACATGTGTGACTTCTGACTCATACGTCTCTCAACAGTGTGCGAGCAACTACTGCGTGAAAAAGCTTTCTGTCTGGGTGTAACGGCCATTCTCCGGGCCACAGAGTTGTTGTTGTCATTTCGAGCCACAGTGACAGTTGGTTACTCAGAGGTCTGTGGCTCGGTTTGAAAAATGCCTTTGTGGGACGGTCACTGGTGTAAGGTGCTGTCACTGTGTAACTGGATTGATTTTTTTTTTTTCTCTGACACAGTCAACTCTCTGTAAAGGCCACTGTCATGTGATGGTTTTGTCAAATGGACTCTGTGTCTACACCAGCGTGTTTCCATCTGTGGTCATTTATTGGTTATTCTGTTTTTGTTGGCAGGCGCCCAAGTTAAAGGTGTTTTATTTGCTTTGGTCACACCCACTCATTTGCCTTCCTGTGTAGGGACGTTATTGGGGTTTTTTTTTTTCCTTTTTTAAAATACGTCAGTTACAGCCCCTGGACTTGTGCCAGCTTAGCATAGCAGGTCAATCTAAACGGACTCAACATGCAGCCTCCTGTCTGCTGATTGGTTCATTTCAAATCATTTCAGCCTTCTTTGTAAACATCAGATGTCTGCTTGAAGTTGCAAAAAAAAAAGTCAAAGTGCGGACGTGCGCATAGGGGCTGTTTTTCCTCTTCTACCGTCACATCATGACTTTAATTCTCCTCGCTTTTGTTCTAATTTAGAAAGATTACTGTAATTGACTCGGACAGTTCTGCCGTCTATCACATGCTCCGAGAGCGAGAGAACGGTCCTCGGCTTTTTTTTTTTTTTTTTTTTTTTTTTAAATGTGATTTTGTTTTATGTTTAATCTGATATGTGCGATACACCAGCCAAAAATGCAGCATGTTGTGAAATGCTAAGCAGAAGTTTTTTGAGGAGAGGCCCAGGCTGGAGGCTGTTCCCTTTTTAATATCTCAAATTAATGAATAAATAAATCAGTCAGTCTCCAAACTTGGCAGCTCATTGGCTGTATCATCACGTTATGACATTCATTCAACATTGAGCCTAACATTGTTGTAACAGACAGCTCCCTCGAGTGTTGGGTTAGTGTACGTGTGTGTGTGTGTGTGTGAAGGCATGTGAGAGACACGCTGTCCAGTGATAGAAATGAGCAACTGTGTTCTCATTTCCTCTCACCTCTCATTATTTCCCTACTGCACAATGAAAAAAACCCTTCATATTATCTCACTGCTGGACCCGACCTGAACCCAGTTCCTCATCGTCAGATTTCACTACCATCCCTTTCCTTGTGAGTCAGCAGGAATGTAAGGAATGACCTGTGCGAGGCCCTTTCCCACCCAGCTCTCATCTGCCCATTTTTAGGCATTCCCAAGTCTAGCTTCTCTCTCATTTTTCTCTCTTTCACTTTGCCTGCCTGTCATCCTATCTCTTTGTTAACCGCTTTACTTTCCCCTCTTTATCCTTCTCTCCTCCTCCCTCATATCCTTTCTTCCTGCCTTTTCTGAGCACTTTCTCAGCTTACACGTCCTTTTTCAGTTGGCTCAGCACTTTAAATTTCCACAAATTACAGTATATAGGAGAGCCCCTCTGAGCTGCATATTTTGTCGAACCACAGCGAGACCTCAAAACCACTGGCCCTCTTCATCTTTTGTGAGACCCCCACCCACCCCGTCCTCCCCCCCTCCTCTGGCCCCAGCAGGGGGGGGGGGGGGGAGCACATCAACCCTCTTTTCAACCCATCAGGGTGTAAAGCTTAGTTTAACAACCACATCCAGCTCCTTCTAGCAACTTACAAAGGTTTGTGTCTACTCTGCAGGTTTTAACTGGTGCCGCAGGAAACCGTCAAGTGTGTGTTTGAGCGTGAGGTGTATCGGCCTGTCAGAGGAGCAGGAGCTGCTCATCTCCGCATGTGTTGACAGGTTCCCGCTGTCGACTAAATGAGAGATCTGTGTCCCGTGTGACAGCAGACGGCTCCCTCGACCTTCCCATGCTTACGGCTGTCGCTGACATAAAAGCGTTCGGCTTGCTGAGGTTCCACGTTTGTCTGCAGGCGTGCTTTTGTATAAATACACACACTCACACACACACGTGTACAGCTTTAATTACACCTCTTGTGCTTGAGAAAATAAACCCTTTTTAACTAATAGTCATTCAAAGTGTTGAAATGGCTCGGTGAGTGTGTTAAGTGGGGCCACTTCAACATCTGCGGCCTCCTGCAGCCTGGCTCCTGCTCAACTACGGGTGAAATACAACCAGAGAAGAAGGCACCTGGTTAATGGGTTGTCCCGGAGAGCTGAACACACTTGTTTCTCAGACCAGCTGTTGGCGTGTCTGTTTCTCATCCCCTGCTCCTTGCTCAGGTGGTCCTGTCTTTTCACATTAGTGAAGTCAGATCACTTGTCATCACCAATCTATAAGCCGTCCGCCGGCCCGGCTCACCTTGTAACTCCCTACCACACATTTTAAAAGTAAGCCAAGGCTGTTTAGTCCACTGCTGTGTGGATGTCCCACACCTGAATGCTACTTTCTATCAGCTGTGACTCTTTTTATGCCGCTACAAGCCAAAAAAACAGGAAAAATCACAAATGTAGCTCCCTTGAAGGTGGATTCCTGAACATTTTGGGGTATACTTTCTTTTTTTCTGGACATCTGTGTGTGTTTCTTCTGGCAGATTGGTGGGAAATCTACCCCTTCTTGTAAGCGAGTGCCTTATTGTCCTTGTTTGGCAGGGTTAACTACAGAGGGCGAGTGAAAGAAGTCAGCGCTAAGACTTCTTGCACTACTTATTCACCGCCCTGTACTTAGACTGAGACCAGACCTCTGGCCCTTTTAGCAATAGATTCTCATATAATTGTGTGGTCATGTCCTCACATGTAACCGTGCATCTGTGGTCTGTTCTCACACAGATACAAATATAGGAAGGCCAGTTTGGCCGTGTGACATCCCGCTGTTTTTGCACCTGTAACACTTGTATTCATCTTCATGGCCTCTCTGTGTTTGTCTTTTCATGGTGAACTTGCAGCTGGAGGGAACCGTGGATCTGGACGAGAGACGCCTCATACGTTCGGCCATCCGGGAGTTAAGGAGGAGGGAGATCGAGGACATGGAGGCCGCTCTGGCCAGCAAGAGATTTCGACCAACACGACTCAAACAGCAAGAGGACAAGGAGAACCAGCACAGGTGAAACCACACACACACACACACACGTACAGACACACGTACAGACACACGCACACAGTTCTGCCCGAATGGAAAAACTGCACCAGTCCAGGTGAAATGGAGATGCTGAGAAAACACTCACAAACCCAGATGCAGCATTCCTCAACTCTCTGGTGGTGAAAGAGAAAAGTCTGGAAAATCAAGTCAGGAAATCATCGGGGACAGAAAACAGCAACCGCAGTAAATTTTCTTTTTTTCCATTGTGTATGCACGTTTAACAATAAATACTTTCACTTTTAAAAGGTTGTCTGCGTGACAGATTGCCAGCCAGTGTTTGAATCATGAGAGTCAGATAGAAGCAGCTTTTCTCAGATTGTTTGTTTGTCTTTACTGGCCCGTTCAGAGACTTCTCTTAATACGCAGGTCTCGGCACCTGTCATTCAGCTGAGGTATGTGGAAAAACTGATAACGCGGCTTTATTGTTGTCTTCGCCATCTTGTCAATAAACAAAATTTTGCTCGCAAGTCTAATGAGAAACAGGAGTTACAGGTTTTAAGTTATCAAACAAGGTCATCTTTGTGTTCCTGGAAACGCTGTGATTATATTGTATTTTAAAGAGGCTCAGAGGAATATAAATCCTCATCTAACCTCTAATGTTACTTTTATTAAAGATATCGATCATGTGGAGGTATTAAAACATTTTTAAGGGTGATCAGTGCAGGCTTTACCCAAAAACTGAACTTGTTTTTGATTGGCTCTGCTCATTAACTGTTCAGTTATGCCAAATTGCAGCGTTTAAACCCTGTGTTAAGCAGGTTTTACCCATTTAGATTAGAGAAACTGTAGCTGTAAGCCATTAAGCATCTTACCAAAACTCATTCAAGAATATCACTTCATGAAGAACCTTTTTCTGTCCAGAGCTGTAGAATATTTGACGCCAAAATCACAAAAACTGAATAATCGAGGAACCTGAAGCATTGTTTTTCTTCTCGTGGATGAAAGCCAGAGTTCTAGCGACCAAGATGGCCTCTTAAAGGTGTTCATTAACGAGTGGCACGACTTCCAGGCTACAGCACAATCCCAACATCTGGTCTGGAGCACAATAAAGACTTAACACTACTGGATGTGAAAAGAATACTCTCAACCTTCCCTTCTCTCTTTCCTTCCTTCTTTCTCTCTCTCCGTGTCGCTTAATCCTATTAAGACCAGTGGCCGGGGCTTAATCATTTCCATTCGCTGCTGCTCTTAGATGACTTGGGTTACAAAAACAAAGGAGCTGCTTCGCTGAAGCCGCTAGAGAAAAGCATACCTGCTCTCACGGCGGCATGCACGTGCGCACATGTTAGGACACACGCGCAAAAAAAAAAAAAAAAATCTGCCTGAAAGTTGTATTATCCCGTGCCTCTCAGTGGTGGAATGTGAAATATTCCACTTCAACGTGCCACACATCCTTTAATACCAATGACTGGAGGAAAGCGAGGATAATGAGGGGAACTGGAGGAGCGTATGAGTAACAGAAACCGAGGCATTAAAATAGAGAAATATGAGGCTGAAAAGAGGGAGGATGAGAGCAGCCTTTTTCAGGCGCTATGTGTCACTGCTGTCAAATCTGTTATGCCACAGTATCACTTTTTCCACACTTAATGCTCATGTTTCCTCTGATGAGATTTCTAACAGCCAAGAAAACCGTGTGTTATTTCGAAATTGTCTTCTGCTGCCACTCACACGCAGAGAGAGGCGTCGGATTAGAGTCAGTGAAGTCAAACGGTTTGTATTTTGAAGTTGATACTCAGACATAATGATGATCATTACAACCGCTTCACTGTCTCTCTCTCAGGTCAGAATCCAGCGACACCTTGGATGTCTTGTCAGGCAAACTGCAAACGATCCAAGACATTGACGAGCTCACGAAAATGGTGAGTATTAAGGAATCATTAAATGTATGAACACTGACATCTTAAATTGTGCGGAACTGAGCTTCTGTACGTGCGTTTGCTTGTAGCTCCGTGCTGCCAGCGAGTATGAGGAGAGGAAGATGATCCGAGCAGCCATCCGACAGATCAGGGACGAACAGCTGCAAGGTGAGTCCAGCTGTCTGATCACATGTCTGCATGTCTGTTAGATTTGACACCACCTGTCTGATTAAGGTGAGCTGATCAGAGGGAAAATCTATAAACTCAAATGGGACACAACGTCTAAGGATGATGCATTTTTTCACTGTTTCAGATAAATACACACATTTATCAATCAATACAAAGTAAAATAATTGGTCATACAGGACAATATAAGCATGTATTGAAGTCCTGACACTGATTGGCCTGACGAGGGCGCTAAAATTAAAGGTAAAAACTTAACCTATTGTTGAACTACTGAACCTACCCACTTTTATGTGAAAGGTTCATGCGTATTGATTATCAGTTGGCCATAGAGGGCTTGTCTTAGCCGGCGTGTGTCAGTCTGCGGTCGCCATAGTTACTCAGGCAGATCTACCTACCTAGATCTATGATACTGGATCAGATAGTGGATTCCTGTCATTCCTTAGCGCTGTCTGGACTGTGTGAGGCCCCCGTCACTCTGCATCACTGTGATGCATGGACGGGATGATACGAACACACACACACACACACACACACACACACACACAAACACAGACACACAAACACACACACTCTGTCCTACCGTCACCTCCTGCTGTTCGGGGCCATGAAAGGACACCTTAGATCAGTGGTTCTCAAATCTTTTCATGTCAAGGACCCTCAAATTGACACAAATTAGACCACAGACCCCCATTTTTGATAAGATTTTGTCCTAGGGTCCCGCATCTGATAAGATTTCGTCATACATTAGTAGACATAGTCATACATTCTGTCATTGTGCTACTTATGCTGGGGACCCCCTAGAACCCTTTCAAGGACCCTTTGGGGTCCCCGGACCCCACTTTGAGAACCACTGTCTTTTAGATAATTTCGTCGTCTGTCACCTCAACTCTTGTCCTATCTTTGTTTGCTCTTGTCATTTCACAATTAATCCGGAGTAATGATACTATTACTTCTGTGTGTGTTTTCAGGGAACGTGGAAAGAGGTAAAGCTCCTGGACGCTGCCATGAGACGGAGAGCGTGGAACCCCAGAGCAGCCTGGGAACTGGCGTGAGTACAGCAGAGTTAATAGAGCAATCAGTGTGATGAATGAGTGCAGATATTATTTTAATGTTCCAGGGTCATTCTGATACGGTCCTAACAATCAATCCCGTTTCAACTGATGACTAAACTGTCTAATACGTGCTCACGTCAGCCTCCATTTGCAAATCTGAACCCAGCACAGACCAATTTGCGGTTGCTGACTTTATTTGCATGGCAACAGTAACCACTGAGGTTTCTCTGTCACCACAATGAAGAATGCAGCAAACAGCAACAAGCATTGTGACTTGAGTCACACACTTTGTCATGAATGTGGCCACGCCACACGCACACAGGCAAAACACAAACCTCGGCTGCCACGGAGCAAGGAATCCGTTGTTGTTTTTTTTTCTTTTTTTACATTCTCATTCAGGTTTGGCCAAGTATGAGGAGAAAGATGAAATTTAATCTGAACCTGGTGTTCAGTGAAGCCAGTAAATTCTCCCACAATCTCCCATTGTGCTCACATCTACCTGTGCAGGTGTTCACACTAAAAATGAAATATTTAAAGTATGAGAGCAACCAGAGAATTAAAGATTTTATATACTTTTAACTGAATTTAATCAGATTTTAAACACATTTTAATGGTGTTACTGCATTTTCACAACATCACACCTCTCTGAGTCCCTCTCCAGTCGCTTTTTGAACTCTCAGCTGACTGGCCCTCTAGTGGACGACAGCAGCACTTTGTTTTCGGTGGAACTAAAGTTTTATCTTTGGCTGCCTGACAAATTGAATTGTATGATTGTTGCAGTAAACATGAAGACATAAGACTCTGCCAGGGGCCAGATGTTATCTTATCTGCTGTGTTTGATCACTGTTTTCTTTTTGATTAATGTTCTGTTTCCAGTGGATGAGATTTGTGTGGGGGGAAAAACAAAGTTAATTCTTACTGTATGCGGTCACTGTTGTTGTAATGAAGCCTTTTGACTGATGGAAGTGGAGGAGCACCTACTGTATTTATACTTTAAAGGAAAACACAATCAGTTGCATTATCAGAGTTATGGTGGTATCTGTGAAATATAAAAATAAAAGAAGAGAAATAAAAGGCTGTTTGTATCAGCCCCATTATCTGTTGTAGCCTGTGCTACGCTTGCATGCATTCCTTTGTTTGTATGTGTGTGTGTGTGTGTGTGTGTGTGTGTGTGTGTGTATTCTTCTTAGTTAGGAAATGATGATATCATGTTGGCGTCACAGGATGCTCTAACATTCAAGCCTTTTTTTACCTCACTTCCTGTAAGACAGCTGAGCAGTGCGGTGGTGCTGTTGTGAGCCACAGGTGGTGTGATGGATGAGGGGTGGTGATGAGAAGGGGGGGGGGGGGGGGGGGGGGGGTTCGGACAGACAGACAGGCAGCCCACCAGCTGTGTCCCAGCAGTGGAGTCTGCGCTGGAATGGGGACGTGGCCAAAAACAACATCAACCAGCAGCAGCAAGGCTCCTTCCACTCACATCACAGCAGCGGATCTCTTTGAGCTGAGTGCAATTGTCCCTGCGGCAGATGGAGGTCCCAGATAGTCCCCCACAGCAGCCAAACACACACACACAACATCCAGAGTGTGCACGCTGCCAGCAGTTTGAAACAAACCCCAGTTCAAGTGACGTATTTAAAAAAAAAAAAAAAAAAAAAAAAAAAAACTTCAGATGGGAAATATAGTGAGTTATGTGTTTAATTAGTGGATTAATGTAGCTGCTGATCTGTAATTTTTACCAGCCCAACACCCATTAGAGTTTACGACATGACATGCAGGGAAAGCTGAGGTACAGTAAAAGTTTCCTCGTGCTCATTTTGCAAAACCGTACTGTAACAGCTTATATAAAACCTTTAATTATATGTATGTAGCAAAAAAGAAATCTGTAGAAAAAAATGGTTCTTGAGCTAAATATTGAATAATTTAAATTACGTTATTTACAGTAAAATCTCTCTTCTTCTCTCAAGTAACACAGCAGTAAGAAATGCAAACAAAGTGGAAAAATTGAGGTCAAAACAAAGGCAGAGTGTGTCAGAAGTTAATGTGTCAACCAGGCAACCCTTTAACCTGTATGAGAAATGTGCGTGTGTGTGTGTGTGTGTGTGTGCGTGTGGTGGGGGTCAGATCCCTGTGGAGACAGAATGGGAGGGAGGGGAAGTCAAGGGAGTGGCTTGTTGGTATTATGTGTGTGTGTGTGTGGTGTTGGTGTTAGTGTACATGTTTGTGTGTGTGTGTGTGTGTGTGTGTGTGTATGATGTGGCTGAGGGAGTAGAGCAGCAGAATAGCGGACGTCCTGACTCCAAGAGGGTTACTGCTGAGAGAGAGAGAGGGGGAGAGAGAGAGAGAGAGAGAGAGAGAGAGAGAGAGGGAGGCAGTCCGTCTAGTTAAGAGGTAAATGTCATTCTTATTCTCCTCCTGTCCTGTCACACTCCAAACGCTCCTCTCTGTTACTTTTTTCATCTCTGTGGCACTGAAAAGCCATTTAGACAACTTTTACTTATCTGTCTGCGCTTGTTTTTCTGCCTGATTGAAGAATGGGACGTGTCTGCATCTGTGTTCACCTTTCAGGTTTGTGTAAGTAATGATTTATTACTGAGTTAAATTTTTGATCATCTTAGCCGACAGTTTTAACCTTAAGATGTAAATGACACCTTAATGGTGTAATTGTCACTGAAAATAATGTAATGAGAGAACTTAGTAAGGATGCTACATCAAATTAAAGATGAATTTTGAATATTTAAAGCTTGTAGTGAATGTATTTAGTGATTTAAACCCTCTAAGTTGTCTCTTTGAGGCTACAGGTTTGAGTCTAGGTGTGTTGGGTGAGCTCAGGTAGGCTGTAGGGTGGGCGGGTGTTGCAGCTCCAGACAGAGTCTTGTTTTGTCTTCTGATCTCATCATCAACATGTTGCGAGAAGAGACCTGAGGACAGAAACCATGCCTGGCGTTCGCAATAGCAGCAAGGGTTTTAGTGGACTATGGAGGCGAATGGATTGGGAAAGCATGCTGAAGGAAGAAAAAAAAAAACAGACCAGCAGCAGCAGAAAGTAAGCTTAGATTGGCATGTGATGATGTGCAGTAAGTAAAAATGGGAATGAGGCTCCTCTGTGGGTTCCCTCACTCCAGACTGCGTGTGTGATACAGAGATGATTGCTATTTCATTCCAGCTACCGTATTTCAGCTATTGGGAGTGAGCCGAGCTTGTGGCTCCTCAGGCTGCAGTAATGGAAAAAGAGCCGCCAAGGTTTCTTGTCTCTTTTCCACGTGGAGGCATGGAAGACCCTCAAAATGGTCTGACCTCACCAGTGGAGTGATGGATTTAACTTGCATGGAAAACTGGAGCTCTGAAACCCAGCGTGTTAATCTGTAGTTGATCTTAGCTGTCTTGAACTGGTCGGTGAGGGAGGTGTGAGCCTCAGCGCTGGCTCGGCCTGAACCTTATCCTCATTGTTGTTGTTGTTTTTTTTTTTTTGTGGACTTGAGGGTTCAGAGGAGTCCAGATGGCCCACGCCTTGCTGTGGTTACAAGAGAAGACGGTTGTTGTTTTTGTGTGTAAGGATATGAAACCTTTTGCAGTTATAGTCTTGACACAAACAGGCTCCTGAGGCCAGATGGGATGAGTGGTTCGGAGGAGCGTTGGAGTGGGAGGGTGTCAGTGTTGGTTCCACTCTGTCAGGTCTGGGCTGTCAGGGCCAGAGTAAAGCCGCTAATGACAGCATAGTGGCTGGCAGCGGGTCCTGAGCTCTGGTCCGAGTCTTCAGTTCCACTTTATCTTCTCCTTTTTCTTTTTTTTCTTTTTTTCCCCTCTGCCTCGCTGTCTGTGAGAAATATGTTCCCTGTGGTTTGGTGGGAGCTGTGAAATGATGGCTGTCTGTCTGACTCCTGATCGAGGCTGGAGAGGAGGGAGAGAGGGGAGGAGGGCGGGTGAGGAAAGACTCGTTCTCTCTAATTGTGTTTATGGCTCAAACACAATTATCTCCCCCTGTGACTCTTTGATTGAGTAACTCCACTCAGAAGAGGTGCCCTTTGTGTGTGACCTCTCGCATTATTACTCTGTGGTGGCTTCAGTCTTTTGTGTTGCTGCAAAAACCAGTTTGTGTCCTTCCAAACCCATCAGACTGTAATGAGTCATTAAAGGAGCATTCCACAGATTTTCAGCTTTCCGCCGAGGTGCTTCTGTCCATTGAACATTTACCATTGTCTTGAAAAGCTAGGAATTAGGGCTTCAGCCAATGATTATTGTCATTATCGATTAATCTGCCAATTATTTTCTCAATGAAACATCTGGTTTATAAAATGTCAGAAAATAGTGAAAAATGCCTGATTTATAATTTCTTTTTTATCTGATCAAGAGCCCAAAATTGAAAGATGGTCACTTTACTATCATGTATGACACAGAGCGGCTTCAAATCCTTTTGAGAAGCTGCAACCAGCAAGTTTTTTTCAATTATCAAGATAGTTGCTGATGAATTTTCTGTCTATCGACTAATTGATTAATCAGCTAATCATTGCAGCTCTACTAGAAACAGTAGCTTAAGATTTTTTTGCCCCAGAATCTGCCACTTAGGTTTGCTCCATATGGAAAAAAAGTGAACGGTGTGGGAAAAATGACACCGGAGCATGTAGATCTATACTGCCATAATGTCATGTGTAGTATTTCAATTTTCTAGCTTTTCTGGCTTCTAGCCTTTTTTGAAGAAACATTTTGTCTTTCACAAACACAGATTGACCTCTGTGTTGACCTCCTGGACGATTTTTAACAACAAAGTGCATTATTTGACACATTTAACTATGTGTGTCTCTAACCTGAACAGTACCATCTGAGATTCACCTTTCCTGTTTGTGTTACCGCCTCGTGTCTGGTTACATTTTCTCTGAGTGTAATTGAGCCATTTTGCCCTGTAATCTGCTCAAGGTGGGGAAGGTCACAGTCAACAGAGCAGAAAGCCCCGAATCCTTTCTCACCTCTGCCTCTCACTCATTTCAATTCGAGCAGACTCTCTGTTTAATTCTCTGTCAGCGCTGATCACACACCGGATTGATTAAAAGCCTTTTAGAACACAAAGGTGTGATTTATAAGATTTTCACACTGCTGCTGATAACGGCACTGGTCTCTTGTCTTGGATAACATTGTTTACACTCCGCAAACTGATGGCGTGTGATTGTGTAGTTGGGTGTGTGTGTGTTTTCACTGCTCGCTTGAAAGCTTTTGAATGTGTTTTCAGAAGGTTTTTTGAAGTAATGGTAGGTTGTAAATCTGGTCTAAGTATTATATTTTCAGTATATAAGATCATGTCTTGTATGTTTTTTTAGGGATCCACCCAATCTTTTTGTCAGACTATTCTTGTCTAACACCTTTAAGGAGATTACATGCTGTGCTACAGTTCATGTAGAGAAATGATGCATATCACCTGAAGCTCCACACGCGAGAACGTTTTGCCCTTCAATAGAAAAGGTTGCAAGAGTGTTGTGGATTAAGAATATGTGGGGGAGTGATTTTTCTGGGTGTGTGTGTATGTGCGCACATGCTCGGAGGAGCGTTATTTGCGCAGCTGATTCTCCTGTGGAGTAGCTCAAGGTCAGGCACCGGAGGCCCAACAGTAGTGCCGGCATCCACATCTTATCCCCCCCTCCACACCTCTCCCGTTTCCTCTCCATATGCCAAAATACTGCTGCCTCTCCTTTGAGATCTGACTCCTGCAGTGACTTTCCTCTATCAGTACAGATTAAAGACCAGAGTGCTGCAGAGAATACTGATTTTTGTAATCTCGAAGGAGCAGGTATTGAATCGTGCACTAAGTGTGTATACGTTGGCACTCAGGGTGTCTCTGTCTTTCTCAGGCCTGTACAAGAGAAAATAAAACAGATCTTTACTTTTCCAGCTGGCCAAGCTTGTTGCTCATCATGGCTGACTCTCTTTGAGGAGTATTTGACCGTAACCCTCCAACACCAGGCTGTTGAAATCACCAGCTGACCTCAAACATACAATTGTAGAACTGATGTTTTCACTCTGGTTTTGATCAGAGGAACGGGTTGGTAGAGGCAGGTTGCTGTCTCTAAGAAATAACTGAAGAGCTGATGAATTAAAGACCATCATGCCTGTGAAGCTGTTTTGAAATGCACTGAACATATGTGATTCTTGTCTCTCTCTCTCTTTTTTTTTTTTTTTTTTTTTTTTTCTCACAGGAGAGAGAGCGGGAGAGTCGCAGTGAGCAAGAACATATCAGATCTCAGATCCTGGAGTTACGCGGCCAGCAGACACAACAAAGCAGAGAGCTGCAGAGACTAGGTGAGAAACACTCATTTAGCACCAAACTGCATGCGTCTGCTCTTTAAATTAGAGAACACCCTCACACCTGGATCATGTTTACCACACTCTTGGGATCGCTGAAATACAAAAGCTTGTATATACTGTAAACATTCACCTACAGGTCAAGTTTGGCTAGGCGGTAGTAACTCATAGCCAGCACTGACCACCTCTGTTACGTGTACCTGTTGCTGCATTCACCCCATTTGATGCAATTTCCTCTCAACCGCTTGTTAAAACAGTCAGCCAAAGGAGTCGTTCTCCAGAGGTGGTGGTCAGGAGGTCATATTAGCTCAGGCTCTTTAAGCTCCTTTATCTAACTTTATTAACTGTTTGGGGTCACTTACAGGCACTGGCTTAATGACTCTGGCTTCTTAAGTGTGAAGTAATTTAATTAACCCCTCCGTTACTCCAGCCATTAATAAAATGGCATGAATGCGGGCCTTCAGGAGGGAATGAATGTGCTTCCTTCACTTGAATATTTGAAACTTTGCAGCCACCGAGCTGACATGAATAGCTTGTAAAGCAACAAAAACGCATTGTTGATGAGTCATAAATGTTGTTATAAACCTACCTATGGTTTGTCCAATTTAAAAAGACAAAGTATTATTTGGACGATTTTTTGCATATAGCATACCAAATTTAACTTTGATCATCCATGGCTGAAGATTGAAGTGTTTTTTTTCTTTTATTTAAACCGGGCCCTGGCTGACTTAAACTTGGCCTGAGTTTGACGGCCACAGTCATGTCATTCTGTGTGGCCTGGTCTGCTCTGGACTTAGCTCTTATTGTCCTTCTCAGGGACCTGGAGTTGGTGGTGGGGATATGGGAAGCAACAGAGGGAAACCCAACAGCCACACCTCTGCTAAAAATAAAGCTGATACCAGAACAGAACTAAGGCCCGCTTGACGTGGCAGAGAAACTCCCCACTGTTCCTGACTTATCCCTGCCTTACAATTTAAACCAGGGTGAAGCTAGGGTCAACAAAAAAGACCACCATCGGAAAGTGAAGGGGAAGGCACCAATCACCAAAGACAACAGGACATTTGTGGTTGGGATAGGAGAGAGTGTAGGCAGGGTGGGCTGGTGGTTCTTGAAGGGGTGGTTGTCTTTTTAGTAGGGTGAAAGTGGCGGAAAATAAGAGATTAACTTTTTGGTTCTTTTTGGTATTTGAACATTGCACAAACCCATGCCTCCACCTCGCAGATAAAAAAAGCGTATATTTACAAGCTTTGACTCAATGACCATGTATCCAGCCATACTGCATTCTAGTGCAAACTGTAACTTGTAAGGCTGTGATTTAGGAAATGAAATGTTTACAGAGACTCTCAGTGGAATGTGCTGTGTCCATCGACTTCCCAAAAGAGAGAAACAAGTTTGACAGTAATGCCAATTTCACATACAAAGTCATGTACAGCATGGACTACTGAACACAGGCATATATTATGTATTAACATTTATACAAAGCCATTAGTCACAGATATACGTCATGTTATTGTTGTTTGCATGTGACCCAGGTCTGCAACTATAGTGCCACATAAGTCTCTGGTAAACCATTTTTTTTAGCAGGATTCCCATTCTTTGTGATTGAAAGTGGCAATATTAGTAGTATGACTCTATGGATGGCAATGTCAGTCCACCACTTTGGTCCAGACTGAAAAATGTCAATAACTATTGGATGGATTATCACAAAATTTGGTATACATGTCCATGATGGATTAATCCCAATGACTTTAGTGATCATGTCACTTTTCATCCAGTGCCACCAGCAGATCAAACTTTTCATTTATCCAGTGAATTATCTCAACATCTACGTTTTGTACAGACATTCGTGGTCCCAGAGGATGAATCCCAATGATTGTCATTATCCACTGAATTTTCCTCTAGCATCCAAATGTCAAGATTTAGCTAAAAGCATCACAGTACCTAAGTGCAGCTTCACAGAGCAGCTGGCATAGACTCTCTTTTTACAACTTCGCATATATTTGTTATAGTTATGAAAAGCAACAGCTTGTGTGAGATCAGTGGACTTCATGGCTGAGAGGCCTGTTTTCTACTTGTTAGGCCAATGATGAGGATTAAATTGATATTCAGCCCAGGTCATCAGCAGGCAAAGTTGAAAAACTTGTGTTGACCCTGTCACAGCCATGATAAATGTTAACTGTCCTTGGGTCATTGCTTCAGTGTGAAAGACGTATAATGAAAACCCTTGGTTTGCCTTTTGTTTGTGCTTTATATATTGACTGGCAGCAGAAATGCTTTTGTAGCTATTTTTGAGCAAAAAGAAAGCCTCTCATTATCCAGTAGCAGTGGGGATTTTCCCAGAAATCACGTACACAATGGACATAACCGTTTTCCCCAATGGCAAAAACGCAAACAATAACGTGAGAGTTTGTAACAGAAACCGTATGTTTTGGCTCTCACTTCGGCTACAATTGAGCAGTAATTGAGTTTGGGCTGAGTGAGTGCATCATTAGACGTACCCTCTGCTGTCTACTCTATTCATAGTGTCACATGCGAGAATAACAGCCATTTATTGTCCTAATTGTGTATCTTAATCACCTCTTCTATTCAGACCACATTACATAATCATCTGGTTTGTTAAATCAACAACATGCTGCAATTTATAAATTGATTGCCGACAGTGTAGTGAGCATCTTTTTTTGGAGGTGGTGTTATGCAATAAAGAGGGGGGAAAAAGATCAGCTGCTTTAAATGAAGCTGTGAATGTCCACCTTTGATCTTGGCTCACTGAACATTGGAAAAAATTGTTGCGGCTGTCTCCGGTCCGACTGGAATCCCTCTTTGATTTGGTTTGTAAATGAGGAGCGTGCATATTTGGTGAACCCTATTTGGTTGCATAGTTGGTGCAAACACAGGTCACGTTGAAGTATTTTCATGCCTCAGTGTGTGCGTGTGATGCGGGAATCCGATACACTCTTGGTTTGCTCTGTTTTCCTTATCTGCGGTACGTACACAACCTCAGATATTCCATCACTGAAAGGACGATGGGGGTGTTTAGAGGTAGAGACTATCACAGGGGAGGATGTGGGCGCTGCTGTGTTGTTTGGAGTGCGGTTTCCTGAGGAGAGAAGGAGCAGTGAGGGCGCTTGGACGGAGGGGAGGGGAAGTACTTGTCCCAGTTTCTATTTCACCCCCACTTCCTCCTTGACTTCTTGTACTTGCTTACCACCTATGGCTGTACCACATGCTCCGTCTCTCCACTTATGACCCCTCCTTCTCCTTTACGCACATCCACCAACACAATCTCACAAATCTCGGTCAGGAACTGAGGCCAGTCTGGAGGAAATTCCTACATCCCCTCATGTCTCCACGTGCCTCCTCTGTGATCCTGAGTGATATTTTCTAGCCAGGCCCCTCTTGAGGCTCCAGGACCATAGAAGTATTTCATTTCCATCTTTTCAATCTCTAACTTTACCACCTGCTGCTTCCTTTACTCACATTTAGTAACACCCTGATCAATTTTGTTCACTACTGTTGGAAAACAACTAGAGGAATGACAACTGGGGGTTATAGTTTAGCATAATTTTACAATAGTTTTTTTTCTGTTTCAGGTTCCAACTCAGGCATGGTGTTGGTTCTGGACCACCTGGCGAAGGATGATGGCTCTGGACCTCTGCTGATCCAGCCTCAGAGAGAAGCTGTGACAGCAGAGCCTGACCTGGTCCTGTCACACCGCCAAAGGTCAGACTCTACAGCTTCAGACCGCAGTGTGAGCTCAGTGCTTTCTAAGTCCAATCTGGATTCTGCGGCCCCAGAGAAGAGTGTGGGCTCAGCCTACAGAGCCCGGCTAGACTCTGGAGCCTCAGACAGGAGCCAGGGTTCCTCTCATCGCAGCCGGCTAGACTCCGGGGCATCAGAGCGCAGCGTCAGCTCCCAGTCCCACGTCAGGCAGAGACTGGGCTCAGATGTCTCCGATTCTGGTGTCAGACTCCGTTTGGGCTCTGGGGCTTCAGACAGCGTTGGGCTGTTGTCGAGAAAACGAACGGACTCTGGGACATCCGACCAAAGTGTGAGTATGTCCTCTGAAGAGAGGGTTCCAGCGGAGGAAGTGGAGGCGGCCATGAGTGGCTCAGCTTATAGCACGGATTCAGAGAGCGAGAGCAGAAGCCAGGGCCCAACTGTCCCCCAGGCTCAGTCCAGCCAGGACCACATCACCGACCAGGATCAGCCGGATGGGGCTGTCTTATCTCGCAGAGATACTGAAAACAGCCTGCTCAATGGCACTGCCAAGGGAAAAACCGACATCCTGAAAGAAAAGGTAGAGTAGCTGTTGCCTTTGGGGCTTGATGTGACAAATTCATGAAAAACTTGAATAAATGAGCAGTGAAACGTAACAAACACAGGGCATGAGGGGTCACTGAATGGTTTTGAGTATGAATATGATCAAGGTTTGACCATATCTCAACCAAATGAAACACCTTTATTAAACATTAAAGCTCATTCATTTGTTTTTCTTTTAATCTGCTACTCATCTGTATGTGAATAGCAACAACACAGAGTGTTTATCAAAACTGCACCACTAGAGGGGGGTGTTGAGCCACATAGCACCAGTCACGTGCACCTACAATCCAGTCTCTCTCTTTCTCTCTGTCTTCCCTTGACAAGACACCGTGACACTTCATTTCTTCTCTGACACACAGGTCACATCAGCATCCATAAACACACCATGCTGAACTCGTGTTAGGTGCTGTTTAGTTCTTGTTACTTGGCGACACAAACAAACTGTGCACCTGGGTGTCTCTGCTTCGCCTCAGCGGCATGTTATCCTCACCTACTGTCAGAGAAGGATACTCAGTGTTACGGGCCAGAGGCTCTGTCTCTCTTCATCCCAGAGCACAGAGTACACAAACACACACAGAGGTGCTGTTACTGCACTCACTGTTAAGCAATAGTTCCCATCTTGTGGGTCCAGGGCACCATGACGCCATCGTGTCGTTCCTTTAAATGTGTTTACCCAAGGCTGGCCCCGGATTTCTTTTATTGTTAGCGTGAATATGCACTGATGCTCAGTCTCCTGAAAGTAATGTAAACACTCTGGGGCCCATCATGGCCCCGTTGCCAAAAAAAGAACAGAGGCCCACTGCTTTACTCCAAACACAAATGTTACATAATGAAAACACCACCCGTCGATTCTGTATTTAGGATTGTGCGTGTGTGTGTGTAGTTGTCATCAAAGCCATGCATGTCGAATCTAGCCCTCATGAATGTGCATTGCTGCCCTGTGCATTGGAGCTCTGTGGTTGTCAATCCAGGCATGTTAACCCCCTAATCTTCTCTACTTCCTCTAATGATCATTCTGTCATGTTTCTTTTGTTTTTTCCCCTCTTAGATAACAGTTAGCAGTGATCTTCTCGTCACTCATGGCAAGGCGAAGGATGCTGGTAAGAAACTATTCCAGCTATATTAGAGCTGAATTTTCAATACCCACAAAATTATCATCATTATTATCAATCACGATGTTGATAATTATTTATATTTATCAAGAAAAAATGGCAAATGTTCTGTTTCCAGCTTGTCAAATGCGAGGGTTTTTTTTTATCATTGTTGATTGATGATTAGGTTTGGGACTTTTGATTGGACCAAAAAAGAAATATCAATATGTTACCTTGGGCTCTGGGAAATTGTGATAGGCATTTTTTTTTTTTTACTATTTTCTGTACCTATGTTTTATAGATATGTTATTTGTAAAAACTAACATGAAGACATGAATCAGTAATGAAAATGATAATTAGTTGCCACCAGAGACTGTATATGACTTTATATACAGTTTTTGGTTGCAACTCTCAAACTCTTTACCCAGAGACGGATTTACTTGGTGCTGTTTATGGACTGTTCATTGCATTTTTCATCTCCATTTGGAGAACTTTACAGTGTGATAATATCACACCAGATGGTTCATAGCATGTAGGACTTCATTGTGTGGAAACAAAGACCATATAGGGCCAATCACAGGAGAGACAGCTGTTATAGTATGCACTGTTTTCTCTCTTTCTACCAGACAGTTCTCTCTGCTGTGTCCACTATACTATAAACTGCTGTTTTCTCATCCTATTTTTCCATTGAGGATGACCTCATTGAAAATCTCCTCTAATCACTAGTGTTTTTTTCCATTTTGAGTTTCTGTGCCAAAGCATGAGCTTTGTCACATTATCTGACGTATTAAGGATCAGAGAATATCAAAAAATCCACAAATAGAAGAAACATGTCCTGAAAAGTCCAAAAAATAGAAACTTAAAGACGGTGAAGCGGGGGAGGTTAAGTCAAGTAAAATAAAGAGGCTGGAAAAAAACCTAGAGAGTGGGGGAAAGGAGGAAAAGAGGAATGGGATTTGTGTAGAGCTTTTGAGGTGGAGGAGGAGACGGGCAGGATGAGTGCAAGATACTAAAGACAGAAATGTGCTAAATTTAGCCTGGATAGTGGAAGAGATCTGGGCTCTGTCTTTTTTTGTTATTTTGAGTATTATTCTGTGATTTCATCTCCCCTCCTGCACTATGTCTTTACAGCACCTGAGAAGAAAGAGGTTATATTGGAACAATTCAACCGCACCAACTCTGTACGTGATCGGATGCGCAAGTTCACAGAGTCCAGTCAGAGCCTAAATGTCCCAGCTTTGAAGAAAACTCCTCTGAGGAACGGGGCCGCCTCCAGCAGCGGTGGCCAGACAAATCTCTCCAGAGCTACTGAGCTGTTCACACACACAGCAGCATCCCTCAGCACATCTGGAGACAGGCCAGCAAGGCCACGTGTGGACTCCACATCTCACACCTCTGGAAGCGCATCCCAGAGTCAGGCCACGCCTCAGCCAAGAGGTGTGGCTAACAAACCTCTGTCTTCAGTCAGCCTATCCCAGAACTCCATGGGCGGGACAAGGCATCCAGCTGAAAAGGATGTGCACGCCTCCAGCAACTCAAAGGAAGACAGGACCCCAGGGAGAGCAGCTGGACAGCAGGTCACTCAGGGAGAGGCAGACCTGGACATGAAGACTTTCCTCACCATCGAGATCAAGGATGGGCGCACCACCACCACCTCCTCCACATCCTCCGCCAGGACCAACATTGTACCCATCACCAACATGACCCCACGCATCACCACTAATGCTCTGGGGCAGAGAGCAGGTAGGAGCATCGACCTCTTAGCAACAGGAAGCAGTCGTACTGTAGCTCACTCAACCTGCTCAAATAACCTGCTTAGTATGATCAATATGTTGTGATGTTTTAAGTGAGGTTTTGAACGTGAAACTGTTTCTTGTGTTTTTTTTGAGTTTAACCTCTTAATGCACCACGCTTTTTAGGTGAAACTTCATTATATTGACCATAAAAGGTCAATGTATGTATGTATATCCACTGTGTTTTAGCAGTTATGAATCTTAGTTTAGCTACTGTATGTCTTTGCTATAATATCAGTATCAACCATTAGATCACACTGGAATCCCAGTCGCTGTGGGAGGCGACCGGCACCAAGGAATCGGTCACAAGTGGTGGGATGATTACAAAGGCTATGCACAACCAAGCAAAGCGTGGTGGGGACAGATGTTAGGGTTGAATATGAAGCAGCATGGTTGTTGTAAAGGGTATTTGTTATGGAGTGGGCAGGTTGCTGCAGTGTGGAGGGGGCGAGGTCAGCAGTAGTCAACAGCGGAGAGTATATCAGGACAATGGAAACAACAGTTGGCTGTCTCAGGCCAGACTGAATAGTGTTACTGTATAATAGTACAATTGAATAAGCCTGTTAACGCAGTGTTTTGTTTGAAACATGCTGTAAAAATTATGTAAGATGCAGGTAAGACACTTTCTTACTTGCATCTTACTTGGGTCAGGGGTGATCTCTGGCGCTGGATGTTACTGTGACATCCTTGCTTTGAATTGAACTACAAACACATATATTGTTCCATGTTAGCTCTCATGTTTCCTGTCTCTCTGTACCATCTTCTATACAGTAAATCTACTCACATTTACCTCGTTGATTTCTTGCCCTGCTTCTCCGTGCTAACACTAAGGATATACAATGTTGAATGGTAATACCCGACAATTGGTAGAGCCAGTAATTGTTAGGCAGGGGATTCGATTCTCAAGCTCCTCTCATCCACGTCTTGAAGTTTCCTTGAGCGAGACACTGAACCCCAAAGTGCTCCTAATGTACTGTATGTATTTGCGGAAAAACATGTGAGTTTCTTTTGCATCTGCCAGATAATATGTAATGTCTCTAAACTGAGAGAATATACGGAATGCAGACTTAAGTGATATGCAGTATATATGTAACTTTTGGAAATAATAATATAAAAACAAAACAACAAGACTATTTCTTCTTTGCTAAGAAGTTCTTGTGGTGGATGATGAAAGACTTTGCAGAAAATAAAATGATATGATGATGCAGGAGATGAAAACAGGACTACTCACCTGAAATAGTTATAACAATAATATGTGGGTATTTCAGTTGTATTGAGGTACTAGTATTTCATTTAAATAACATTTAAATACTACTATATAGATAACCGCATCAAGTGTTCAATCGAGATACATAGATGATCTGACTTTCTGTATTCTCTCTTAGGCACATTGAGCAGCAGGTCATTCTCTCAAAAACACAAAGTTCCTGTAATGTCATGTGTACACTGTACTATCAGTACATACAATCAGTACAAGCAGGGATTCATTGATGCATGAAACAAAAAATGTGAGAAACGTGAATCTCGGTCCATTTCAGAAGCAAAGCTGCTACAGCTGATGTTACAGTCTGTCCAAACAAGATGTCTTAGGTTTTAGCTCTTCCCAACAACTGGGACCTACAACCCAAACAATTTATTTAAGACTTTAGCTGGACCTGTGTGATTCTGTTACAGCCTCTTCACCTCCTACACCGCCTCCCCCGCCTCCCCCGCCCCATTAGGACACACTCTGGCAGCCCCACTGTGCTCCTTCACGAGGGTCACACAGATTCTTTTCGGCTCAATTTGCTTTAATGGTTTTGGGCTCCTTTTTTGGGAACCTGACTGTCTCCCACTGACTGAGAGCAGGCTATGATTGTGTCTCCGGTTTCCCTCAAAAGTACCTACAGAGTCTTAAATGTATACTGTGCTGCACTGGTGCGCATCAATCCTGTATTTTATGATATAGCTTTTGTCCATGTGTGTAAGTGCGGGGAAGAGGAGGAAGCAGGTCACATGGGAATGCATGTACATACTCATGGAGGTGATGAGGGCTGTTTATGTTAAAGGTGGCATCATATACATTTTCTTGTCTCTCACATTAGACATGTGTCCATGTTGTTTATGATACTGTGGCAGCTTACACAACTGACTAATGGCTACCACCATCACAGTGCAGGACCGTGCACATATCTCAGCTGTAAAGATGCATATGGATGGCCTTTCTTGGGCCTCTGGAGTTTTATCTTCATCTTTCCCAACTGTTGACTAAATCCACCTGAATTTAATGTGTTTTATTCTCTGTTTTACATCTGTGTAAATCTGTCTTTTCTGTGTCCGTTTCAGAGCTGACCCTTGGCCTCAGAGCAACGCCGTTCAAGATTTCTTCATCCAGCCTCTCCTCTGGATCCTCCATCAAGGTACTGTCTGGCTCTGGAAAGTATTCTTTGCAGAAATGATCAAAACACTGAAGCTCCACAGAATTTGTCAGAACTCGTTAATAAACATGTTTCATGGGCCTTAAATTAAAAGACTAATGCTTTGTTTTCAATTGAATTCCTCTGTGTTTTTGCTGCGTCCCTGTCACAGCAATCGCCTATAAAGGCCTGAAAAACAAGTGAGCTGGGACAGCGAAAGACAGAGTGAGAGGAAAAGAGGGAAAGGAGGGAAGAACAGTGTTTAACAAACACAGAGTGGGTAGCCAGTCACATCTGTCCTTGTAGGGTATGTAAAGGAGAGAGAGAGGGGGAGAGGGGAGGTGCTCCGGGCATTCCTCCTTTTCTCTCGGCAAGCAGTGCCCATGGAGATTTATCTGGGAAATATTTCCTAAATCACACCTGTCTGTCTTCATCTACACTGATTACTGTCCAGCTGCATTAAAACACATGTTGTCACAAGTTCTTCATCACGTCTTATCTGGGGGGGGGGGGTAAAGCCTGAAGATACAACTCTGCTGCGTGCCCTGATTGGCTGAGAATGGTGCAAGAAAGTGACTGTCAGAATGAGCAGGGAGTACAAATCAATCCCCCCCCAACTCTAACAGTGACCTCTTAGCTTTGGAAGAATGGCTAAACTCCCCTTTGCCTCATTCCTTAACCTCCTCAGTCCTCCATGAAAGGAAGTATCTTCATGAATGGAGAGTGGGGAGGATTGAGAGGGTGAAGAGAGGAGAAGTTGTGTCCTGTTTACTCTTTAATGGCTGTGTATTCCACCCCCTGTGCAGAGCGCAGAGGTAATCTGGTTACGGGATCAGGGAGCCGGTTAATTAGGGCTGGGAGGAGGCTCCATGTGGCTGCTGGGTGGATTTAAGGTGTTGGAATGGGGCTGTTTCCATCAGTTAGGTCCTCACTGAGACACACAAACACAGGGGCAGGTATAAACTAAGACGCCACAGGAGTCTTTTATGTAGAAAAGAGATTTTGCAGGAAGAGGACAAAGATTCTGCAGCAGATAAGGTTTATACTTGACTGAGCCAAGTGCTATTTCAACTTCCAGGTAACGTCTTGATAGTATTTAAAATGTTTTATTTTAAATTATGGTAAAGATATGTGCAGCAAAATACGATTTTTTTTTTCCATGTTAAATGGTTTCTTTGCTTCCCAGGACCTCTCACTGTTTACAGCAGCAACCCCACCAGCACAGTCTAGATTACAGCCTGCTTCATGTATCACTCACCAATCATTAGTTAAAACCTTAAATTGTTACTATGCGGCTAACTGTGTTGTTATTCATAACTGGGGTTGAGGGTTAAGCCATAGACCTTAACACTGGCTGCAAAATGTAGCACAGCGGGCATGACCTCACGCTAGCACCACTAGGCTCTGCAACACATACATTGTTATCCGAACAACTGCATCATCATTGTATAGTCTTAACATGAATGCCTTCATTGATAAATCACAAGGCTATGACGATAAGTAAGTCTGTTGACTTGTCAGAGCTGATCTTTCAGCCGATCTGCCAGACTTGCTCAAGTTTTTACCACACAAACGCTGAGCCTGAGTGACTTGGCTAATGAGATTGTAAAAACAGCAGCAGTCTGCAGACACTGTTGGTTAGTCTCAACCAGGGAGGAGGCGACTGGGTTACCTTCAGACTGATCCAGAAGACCACCTGTTCGCTTGACTTTCCCTGGTTTAGTCGAAGTTCAAGGTTGTGTGAGAGGGGGAGCCTTAATATTGTTATCAAAATTCCATTTTCACATTTCATTATAGCAAGAAGATCGTGCAGATGAGCTGTAATAACCTCCTTTGTGTTTATTATTACTGTTAATTGTTGTTGTTTATTGACCACAGTAGTCCTTGTCTGGGACTCTTGATCTGTTTGGGTGGTCTAGGCTTCTCCTTGGTGGTCTAGCCTCAGTACTCGCAACCTCCACTTTTTCCTTAGATGTGTTTTTTCAATTCCAATAAAACATGTTGATGCTGATATCATCAGCTCTGGCAGCAGATTGCCTCTAAATTACATTTATTGAAGAGTCAACAGAGAGAAATGTTTAGATGAAATACACAGTGTTAGGATTCCAAATCAAAGGATAAATGTTACTAAATCCCTTGTTATTTATTATAAAAGCAAGACTGAGAGGGATTAAATTAATATTGAGGTCAGACTGCTTGTGGTTTTTCAGGGTAGTGATGAGAGAACTCTTCAGACATGTGACAGCGGCTGCTGATTATTGATGCCTCCTGGTCCAAATGATCGCAGCTGCTCCTGCTCATCTCAGCTGTCCGTCCATGCCGACCGCTGCGTCGGCCTTGAACACAAATATAAATAATGCCTTTGCTTTATAACCAGGGTGATGACAGCATAGTCACTCTCTTTCCTGTAGCCATAGAGACCACCACTGGGCCACGGGTCACACTGGTAAAGTGCTGCTGCGTGAACACGGACACACAGGCATACAGTCAGTGACAGATTGTCTCACTGTCAGAGGGATAAGGAACCCATTGTTAACATACTGCTGATCCATGACACATGCTGGTTACCCAACCAGTTCACATGTGTCACAGATTAAAGTCGGGTCTGCAGACTGGAGAGAAAGCTCTGAGAGAATCTAATGTCTAGATGAACCTGCTCAGTTAAGCATGATTTGAAAACCATAATATTTTATATTTATTGCTAGCTTAGATTGACACATGAAAAAGATCTGATTCTGATTCACACTACTACTATCACTTTTCTTCCATAATAATAAGATATGTAGACCTATATACATGCAGAAAACTGCAGTCTATGTGCTGTCTAGTCTGTTTATTTGTCTCGCTCCCCGTCTTTCTACATCACTCTGCTGTACTGTGGGTCAGTGCTTTGACGCGTGAAAAGACCAGAGCCATGTCCTTCTTGGGTTTTAACCCACTTTCCTCGCTGCCGGTCACATTTCTCTCCCTAGAGGCCAAATTCTGCCTGAGAACCGCTCTGCTCACCTGTAAATCCCAGCAGAGACCACTGTTACCCTTTGTAGTATGGTCCTGATTATTTTATCTTTATTTGATCTTAGATCATTCGTGCACTGTGTTTATGTATTTAGAGTGATAAAATAATGGCCATACAGTCACTTCATTTGTTTTTAAAGGTACCATATGTATACAGCGCAGTTTAAAACCAGTTAAATGCTTGAGATGCAGTGTTACAGGTTTATCACATTTTGTCAAGTGTAGCCTTATGCTTCTAATCAGAGATACAGTACCTAACATTTGATTTATCTGCATGGGCTACAATATACCAATAAATAGATAAATATACTGTATGTACTTGAACACCTTACTGTAAGACCATTGCACACACACCGTGACACAGAGGGTGTCAGCACACTTTGAGAGCTCATAAATTAACATAAAAGCACTCAAGGCATTCACATGAGGGGCAGCTCAACCTGTGCTGTTTTGTCAGCCCATAACAATAATATCTTGGAAGAGCTATGATGTCCTTCTCATCATCCTTGCCCAGAGCCAGAGAGAACTGGGCCATAGCTCGCCTTCAATGATCACCCAGTCTGCTATGGCACGGCTGTAAACACTCTGTCCTTCATGAACTGATCTCCCCTCTGGAGGTGTGCCTTTAATCACAGTCATGCAACACAACTGATCTGATTAGTCAGGACTCACTTGCATTTTGCCAGAAAGCAATTTTAAGAGGAGAGAAGCACTAATGTGTATTGCCTCCAACTCAGCCCAGGCCTAAAGCCACATCTAAACCATTGTTGCCTGCCAGTCGAGGTGTGAAGGACAAGAGCTCTAAATAAAAGGAAAGCTGAGAGAGGGAGGGGTGTCTTCTAAATTGTTCCCACTGCTATCCCCCCTCAGGCCTCTGCTAGCGCCCCAGGACTGACTGGCTCAGTCAAATAATGGCTCAGCCAGAGATAAATAGACATGTCCGTGGCACCTGGAAAAAGGGGATGGGGCTACTGCTGCCTTGGAAACGGGATTCCTTGCATGCTCATTGGCTGTCGGGGTGTTTGCTGGGGGTATAAAGAGCGTGCGTTGTTTGGAAGCTTTCTGGAAATAGGCGGACAGAGAGGACACCTACTTTCACATGTGAAGGCTACCTTTTGTTTTCCCTGCTCTAACATTTTAAATTAAATTTTTTTGGGCCGCTTAAGAGGATTTGAAATAAAAAAGATTTTGTAATTCTTTGAAGAAAAAAAAAAAGCTTCAGTTTCAGACAACATTGAGTGCAACTGGTCTGGCTATGCCTGGAGTGAACCTGGACTTCCTGCCAGCCTCACAGGCTCCAGAGGCGCTGGGCAGCCCAGATAGTGCTTGTGCCGAGTCTGGCCTAGAGGAAGTGATCGGGGATCTGCTCGCTCAGGAGGAAGTGGAAGATGAAGAGGAGCAGTTAGGCGAGAGGAATTTTGAAGTAACGTTGCGGTGCGCCGTGGGGGAGATCCACAGTGACCTGCAGGCCTTTGGAAAGCGAGTGGATGCACAGCTGGAGAAGGCAGCGGCTCAGGTGGCTCCTCTGGCCGAGGCTCTTGTCAGGCTGCAAGAGGAGAACCTGAGGCTGGGGATTCAGCAGGAGAGGCTGGTGAGGCAAGTGGAAGCCCTGTGCAAGGTACTGGGATTATCTGATCCTTTACTGCATTTGCTGCCCAGCCCAGAAAGCTCACCCTCCGTTCCATGTGAAACCAATGTACCATCCAGTGATTCTCCAGCCTGCATGCCCCAAGATCCTCCATCCAGTGCCCCAAAGGCTACTCCACCTAGCACAAGCCTGGATGTTCCATCAAGTGTACCCCAGGAACCTAAATCAAGCCCCCAGGACTCAGACTCCATATCCAATGTGACAAACAAACCACAGACTTCAGAGCCTGAGCCTGAATCTGAACCTGAGCCTGAGCCGTCACCTGTCCCTCACCCTCCCACCTTTGCAACCCGCCGCTCCCTATCTGCTCCCGCTCTGATGGCAAACATTTCTTGCAGCTACAGCACGGTACCGCTCTCCTTCTCTGTTAATGGTTCTGATAATGACCACCTTTTAATTCAGATTAGAGAAGCTACTTGAAGTATGGGAATGTCTTTTATTCCAGTGTTGACAATACACCGGATAAGCTGGCCATGAGTTTTACATGCCATACAAGTGATACTCTCTGATATGGCTCACATAGATGTTGACCTACTGTTCCACCTCTCATAGCTTTATTTTTGTTTTAATCACACACCGCACTTGAACAAAGCTTGACCCATCTCAGCTGTCATTCAGTTTTGGCAGATTGTATTTATGTGGAACGCTACACTGCAGTCTGTCACAGAGGTATCCCAATCCTTTAACACCATGTGTTTCTGATTGTGTCTTAGCTAGAAGTGTGTGTGTGTGTGTGTGTGTGTGTGTGTGTGTGTGTGTGTGTGTGTGTGTGTGTGTATGCATGCAGATATGCGTGCTGTTGGTGGAGACAAAAAATGACCATGCTTTAACCATAACAGTGAACTGATGAACTGATCATCAAATATTTTTCAGAAAAATAGAGCCATTAACGAAAGGTTCTTATGTGTCTGGCTTTAAAACAAAAAGAAACGTACGATCTTATATTCCCGTTGTAGGGACTGATGCACAGTCGGTGCTCGTTTTTAGCTTTGTTTGCCGTACGTGCTCTCGTCATCCCATTACAAACCCTGTGCGGTGGGTGTGTTTGTTCATGCACTGGTGACATTTTGAGGGTTACTGAGCATTTGCGTCATTATCTTCAGTTATTCAGCGGACAAGAGTTCATATTCCTGTCTAATCCTGAAAAGACAGCTGGATCTGTCAATCAGCTGCTCCAGTAAAAGTGACAGACTTCACTTCAACGGAAATCCCCTTTGCAGATAGGTGACTGTGGTAATGAAGGGGGAACTTATCTGACCCTTTGCCCTTACCTATATATGTAATATCAACTATTTCACAAAACTGCCGGTGAAAACTGCACAAACGGCAAATCAAAAAGTGTTCTAGAAATTGTCGCCACCCTCCCTTTTTTAGATTTTTTTTTTCTTAAAAAGTGTTTTTATGTATCTGTGGCTTTGATGCTGATGAGAATGCTATAACTGAATGAAACATGACTTGAGCACTAAGGTTATTTGGGATTTTCTCACTCGCACACGCATTCTCTCATTGCTTGACTCAGAAGCCTTGTTTGGCTGCGCTGTGTCCCAAAACATTCCATGTCGGTCAAGTGCCTCTCAGTCCAGCCTGTCCCATGGGTCAGAACTCTGTGTCCAAAAAACCTTAAAACCAGAGGCCACCCGTGATCACACAGCACTGGCTGTGTTTGGCATTGTCCCTCCCTGGTGAGACCTGGTCTGGCTGGGCCCCTCAGATAGGAGGCTGTGGATGGGGCCAGCTGTCTGAGCTATATCTAGACCTGGACTCACTTACAACAAAAGCATTAAAGCCAAAGCCAGAGCCTATAGTAGTCGACCACAGGCATTCAGCGCCATATGAATATTTAAGAGGTGTTTTCTATAGGCTTTATGGTCACTCAAAATATGTTAGTAGATGTCCAGGCGTTCCTTTATGACCCATAATGTTAGGTTTGTGCTCATGGTGCTCTACACTACGCCTCTTTCTTCAACCCTCTGCTCCTGCATTAACCTGCCCTTCTGTGGTTTTAGATGTTCTCACTCAGAGTTTATTGTATATGCATTGTTCCCATCTTCCAGCTGGAGTGGTGTACCGTGCCTGTCACATTAACTCGGGGTTCGCAGCAGCTTGGCGTCATGTAGACACTCACTCTGTTGGTCATACTTCATGAACTAAGTTAACAGTGACTTGGCAGAGTCGCTCTTGCACTCATGTGCTTACTGTCACTTTCTCTGGCACGGCTGGAAGGTGCAGGGGGATGGAAGAAATGATGAGATATGGTGAGTGGTACAAAAAGAGATTATCAGAGGGAGGGAAAGATGTGAGTCTACTTCACTCACTCAGGCCTATTATGGCTGCAGTATGTTTAACAAAAATCCTCCTGTGCTTATTGCGTCCTAAATGTCAGCTTTGTTTTTTTAAAGTCTCTTTGTTGTCTCATAAGTATACAACTTAGAGTCTTAGCTCTAGGTTAAGAGATTCTGTTTTTAGGAGCCCTCAGGCAGCAGTGCACATATCCAACTATGGTCACAATTTTGCAATCTCAGACTAATTAATGCCACCCTGCATCCTTCTACACATCTGTGTATGTGTGCACTTGCTCATACTGTGTGTGTGTGTGGTTGTGTGTCTTGAGCAGATGGAGACAGAGCCCATTCTAGCCTCTGAGCCGGTGTTTTCAGTCGGGCCGACTGTCCAGATGGAGTGTCACGTCCCATCCATCCCCAACGGCTCCACCATCCAGGCCAAACCTCAGGAGCACTCCGGAAAACTGACTGCTGAACAGCTGGCTGCCATCGAGGATGAAGAGCTCCTTGACAAAATGGTACTTCACACCCAAGTTATAATTCTGGATGAGTTTGATTTAAAAGCACCACTTAGTAGCAAATACACCAGCTTTAGAGTTTGTGCATGAACACTAAATCTTGCCAGCTATGTGAGGGTACATTTGGGAACAGTCGCAGCTCGGCGTTGAGTGTATGCACAACGCTACAGTATGTTAGACCTGCATGCGTAAATAGAGCTGTGGCACTTTGGGTTTTTTGAGGACTGACCTCTCATCATTGCTGTTTTGTTTTTGTCTTTTCCCTCCAACAGCTCGATGAGTCAAAGGACTTTGAGGAGAGGAAGATGATCCGTGCAGCCATGAGAGACCTTCGCAAGAAAAAGAGAGGTAACAGCAAAATGAAAACCAATCTTATATCTGTTTCTCTGCCAACATTGACATTCACATTGTCAAAGGTAGACGCACCGCCTCATTGAATTCCAGCTCGAGTCATCAGTGTTCTTCTCTCTCTTGTCTGATAAGTTTTAACAACTAGTTAACTGCTAAATGAACTTGCCATTTCCACAATATTTCTATCCATTCTGCTCTCAGAGGCCAAGCTGGGATGTACTCAAGAGGAAATAGGTATGACAGGTTGGTTTGCAGTGTGGTTTTACAACTGATATATGCCTGCGTTTTCTATTTTTGTTTGTGTGTGCACCATCCTGCCATCGTCGTACCAATTATTGAACTCTCTCAGGCTTCTGTGGTGGGCGATGCAGGATATCTTAACGGTTTTTGCATGAATGTTGATTCTCATGTGTTGAAGTGTCTCACACTCACCGGAGCGTGCTGTAACCTCGGAATTGAAATGTCCCCCCGTCCGTGTTCAGTTTAGTCTCACAGTAGGCACTCACCATATGGTTTCACAAGACATCTGGTTAAGCAGACAGTTGCACAAAATGTCCTGACAGTAGTAATTTAAGCGTTTAAAATAAATCTCTAAGAATACATTTCATAAGATATTTAAACGCATGCACATACACACACAGTGGCGTTACCAGGTATCAGTATTCTGTACATTGTTGAACTTGGCACATCCTTCTTCAGGGGACGATCAGAGTGTTGCTGTCTTTTGATCTGTGATGTTTGCGCAGTACATATTACTTGACAGCTTTGGCTCAGCTGCGAGCCTCCCACCTGTGGGTGTTTGTGTGCTCAGAGGAATTTTACGGTACTGTGGAAAGAATCCTGGACTGTATCGCCTCAAATTTGGAAGCTCTGTTTTAATCCATCTTTGTGGCAGTCAGATGAGGTGCTGTCAGCTTATTTAGGACCTCTTGTCCTCTTCCTCCTCCTCCTCTTCTTTTTCCACTGACATCATCTCTCCACCTTCCCCACTACCTCTCTGTCCCCCTTCTCCTCTCCTCTCCTCTCCTCTCCTCTCCAATCCCAGACCAGAGAGAAAAGGAGCGAGAGACCCGTCTGCAGGAGCTCCGGCAGCAGAGAGAGGAACGTTCACAGAAAGGTCGCCCAGGGGTCGGAGCGGGAGAGGTGGTGATGAAGAAGGTGGAGAAGGCGGCGGATGGCTCCACCCTCAGCCAAGTCACCAAGACAAACCGCTTCACACAGTCTGGTAGTTAATTTTCTCCTCTATTCTCTTATTTTTTTTCTTTCTTCTTCTCTTGTCTTCTCTTGTCTTCTCTTCTTTCCTGTTCTTCTGTTCTATTTTTTTGGAATATTTCTTAAACTTTCTTAAACTTTCTTTACAATCTGTATTTAACCACACAAGTCCACATGAAACCAATTCTTATTCACAGTCCCCAGACACAAAAATTCATCTTAGGGGGGAAAAAGGGAAAAACAAGTTGGCAAATTGTGACAATAAAAAGTAAACCATAAAAGGGCATGAAAATTAAATGATAAGAACACTTGACATGAAACTGACCCTGTGCTGTGTCATGTAAATAAGCTGATGAGTGTTTGTGTGTGTGTGTTCAGATGACGGTAACAGATCAACACGCAGCACCATCGTCGAGGCCAATTATGTGCAGAAAACGGACAGTAAGTCACTTTATTTAACACTTTTACATCATTGTATAGTCATTGCACTAGTATCAGTCATATATCTGTGTGTGTGTTTATAATAACATGCTTCTCTCTGCATTTCAGGAGGGACGGTCCAGTCAAAATCATACAGCTTCACCTCTTCCACTTCTTCCTCCTCCTCTAACACAAGCAAAAAAGTGGGCAGGTGGGTTGTGAAGCCTCAACACAGTATTTACACAAATTTCAAAGTCTGTACACCTTCACAAATTAACTTTGCTGTACGTGTCGCTGCTCCAGTGTGTTTGATCGTGAGGACGACTCGTCGTCTCGCGGCGGCGGCTTGGCTGCTGTGGAGCGGAGGCAGGCGGAGAGGCGCAAGGAGCTGATGAGGGCTCAGACTTTGCCAAAGACCTCTGCAATGCAGGCCCGCAAAGCCATGATAGAGAAGCTGGAGAAGGAGGGAGGCGGGTAAGGATAAACAGAGACGTAATACCACCAAACAAAGAAAAGGAGTAAATCAAAGCATGTAAATATTAACAAACACCAAACACTTTTCTATAGCCCTGGAAATCAGGCGGTTGCCAAGGTAAACAAGGTTCAGCGTTCCACCAGTTTCGGTGTGCCCAACGCAAACTCCATCAAGCAGATGCTGCTCGACTGGTGCCGTGCCAAGACCCGCTCATATGAGGTAAGCCAAGCGGCCACAGAAACCCACTGCGTGTGTAGTGCCAAAAAAGCCGTAGCTGAGCCTGATGATTAAGGGGAGATAGGCAGTGATAATATTTTTCTACCTTGTGGAATGTTTCCATGATGTATCTATCACTGCTTTTATATCTATTCTGTGTTTACTCTCCATCAGCATGTGGATATTCAGAATTTTTCATCCAGTTGGAGCAATGGCATGGCATTCTGTGCGTTGGTGCACAATTTCTTTCCTGAATCCTTCGACTACGACTCGCTGAGCCCCAACAACCGCAGGCAAAACTTTGAGGTGGCCTTCAGCACTGCAGAGTGAGTATAAACACAAAACCTGTTTTTCCCCAGTAACGTGCGCTAACCACATCCGTTCTATTGTTGTTGAGTTTTGACTGCAAGTGAGACCACCAGACGTCTTACTTGCACTCATGGAGAAACCACATCAACTGCAGTGAAACTTTTGTTTTTGTTACGCTTGACAGAGAAAATGTGAAGAATATGTGGAGAAACCAGCGGACGAATATCCTGACAGCCTCTGCAGGGTTAGCGTTCCTCTCAGGCTTAAAGATATAGACATTATCTTCCAACTAAGGCAGAGTAAACAATGAATATCCAAGTCGGTGCTGCTCCTCGCCCCAAACCAATACATTTCCCTCTGTTTGCGTTTCACAGATTTTTCCTTCCCTCTCTCATCCCTCTCAATACATTAGTTATCTATAGTAACATCTACATGAGCCTGAAGTACAGAGACGGACCCAAAAACATGTCAAAGTCACGTGGCTCCTTGACTGATGTCCGAATGTTAACTTTCCCTGTCTCTCCCAGGTGTATCGAACCCCCCCTCAAGGCTGAGCGAGCCCCATAACTGCTACTACTCTAATTACTCCACCTCTAAACCTCCACTCTCCATCTGTCCTCTACTATGAGTAACTGCTGTGATACCCTTCATGTCGTCACTGCTCTAAACCAGAGACCCGTGAGCAAACCCAACCCAAACAACCACCAGGTTAAAAAGTGGACGAGCTTCTCAGCTGCGCCTCCGATTATTTCCCCCCTCCTTTTTTTACTTCTAATCTCTCCTCTCTCCCTTTTTCTCTCTCTTTCTCGTCTCTCTCGCATCACACCGTTTTCACTTGTGATGCCCTCCACCCACCTGTGTGTGTGTGTGTGCGTGTTCACATTCTCCTAGTAGGGTAATGTCCATGCTGATGTTGATATTAATCATTTATGTCCTCAACACCGGACTGTCACTCAACCACAGCCCTCCCATCTTTCCACGTTTGTGTTGCACTATCACTCACTTCCCTGGGCACTCCTGACCCTCCCGGCTGTGTGTCTGGCAGTTTTATCTTGAATCCCAACACGCACACATACCTTCCTGTTCACCAGTGTGCTTTCAGAGTCACCATGTGATTGTATCTTTGTGTATTTGAGGAATCCTTGTTGTTTTTTTCATCATGTCTTGTATTTCTTAGAGTTTGTAGTCGTATTGAAATGCTCCAAAGTCTCTTGTCTTAGTGCACCGAAAAAAACAACAAACAAACAAAAAGGCTAAATGAGCATCATCTGACGCTCATTTGACGTTTTGTTATGTATGTGTGTATGCCACATACTGTACGTATCATGATGTTCATGAAGCATGTCGACTCATGGATATATTTGTGAACACAGAGAATGTAATGATGTTGTTTATTTTTGTGTCTTTTCTCTCTCCCTCTGTCTCTTCACCCTGATTCTTTTTCATTTGGCTGCTCACTGCTTTATCTGTTTTTTTTTCTTCCCTTCCTCCTTCCTTCCTTTTTTTCCCACACTCTGACCACTATCTCTGTGCTGTTCTTTCTCTCTTCTTCTTATCTATATCTTCACCCTGGTCCTCTACTTTATTTCTGTCCATTTGGGTCTACCTTCCTCCCCCACCTCTCTCTCCTCCTGCTCCCTCTGCCGGGTGCAGGAAACTAGTGGACTGTCCCCAGCTGTTGGATGTGGACGACATGGTGAAGATGCGTGAGCCGGATTGGAAGTGTGTGTACACGTACCTGCAGGAGTTCTACAGGGGTCTGGTGACGAAGGGCCTGGTTAAAACCAAAAACTCCTCCTAAAGTCGCACCCCACCTAAAACTGAACCCATGGTGAGAGAGGGGAAAGCCTGCGAAGGAACCTCAATTTGGTTCTGGTAGACTTAATGGGATGGAGGGTGTGTGTGTGTTTGTGTGTGTGAGAGAGAGAGAGAGAATGTGTGTAACTGCATGTTTTAAGCAGCTGATAGGATTTATATCAAACATGATGTTTTTGGAAAATTCTGTTGCTTTTGGAAGTTCATGTTAATTTGGAGCTACTGAGGTCTGAAGAACCAAACATGGTATGCGTGTATGTGTGTGTGTGCGTGTGTGTGTGCATTTCTGCATAGCCAAACTATGGCCTAGGCAGAGAGCCAGGTTCATCTGCAGCTCAACACTTTAAAAGGAACTACTGTATCACAGTGTTTCAAACAGAGGAGTCAAGAAACAAAGCAGAGAACAGAGGCTGGGTGTTGTCCATTGACTTTTTATCAAATGTGAGTTTACAGGTGTTTATGCATTAGGCTCTTAAAGGCTTTTAAAGGTACTGTTAACAGTAAAAGTACAGAATGACAAATGTCTACAGTCCCTAAAATAACAAATTAGATTTTATGTTTTTGACATTTATTTTCGCATGCAACAGTGTTACCCTGGTGCTCTTCCTGTCACTCTACTCTACCTTGTGTGTGATGTCTGTGAGGGTTTACAGTACGTGCATATAATGCCACCCAGTGGTCACTCTCTGCATCCCTCACATGTGAGGTCTTTCTCCCTAAAACTGTTTATTTAAATACATACCATTAGTCATGTTTATTTATGGAGAGCTTTTAAAGGGGTTTCCACAGAATGGTTTAAGGAAAAGATAGTAGAGAAAAGTAGAGAATAACTCCAACAAGAGAGAAAGCGTTGCTTAACAACCACGAATAAGCACATGATAAATGAATAAGTATAAATAATCATGAGTGAGCAATGATATGAACAGTTGGGAATCCTTGGAGAAGAGTATTCTCCTCCTTCCTCCATCTCTGGCCCTCGCCCATCCTCTCCGTTCATCCTTCTCTGTCTCATACAGACTGTCTCTTGTATGCCTGTTCCTCAGGACCTATGCCAACTGCATGCCTTTGCTGGAAGTGGAGGACATGATGATCATGGGTAATAAACCCGACTCCAAATGTGTCTTCACCTACGTACAGTCTCTGGTCAACCACCTGCGCAGATACGAGATGTCCATGGGTCGGCCCTGTGACCTCTGACCTGTGCTCAGTGAGCATTCATCTTTGACGTGGCGTTCACAACGGGGGTTGTAACCAGGCACCCCTACCCCTCCCCCACCCCTCCGTCCCCGGCTACATCTTCATCTGATGACCGACTCTACGCTGACGGGCTGGGTCACAGAGTTGCACATCTCCGATGGACAAGCTGGGGATTGTGTGTGTGTTTGTGTGTGTCAGTTTGCTTATTATCTTTGTTGGCAGTGGTGATGTGTATTCATTTTTTCGCACATTTCCTAGTGAGAGGGCGCCAAAGTTTTTATAAAACTACATTTTTAAGCTTTGAAATTTTAGTACATTGTTTTTTTGTACTCAATCTCCTCTTTGTACCCGTTAGTATTCAACATGCAGTAACTGTGTCACTATGCACACGTGCTGAGAGACACCTCAAGAGATAAAAGAGAAATATTATTTATAGTATTCCCCTTTTTTAAATTATTTATACCTATATTTTCCTCCGCTCCATTTTTGTAACTATAGTAATTTGTAAGCATTGCTTTTGGTGATTCCAGTGAAGAAGAAAAATATATCCAACCATACGATGCATTATTTGGTTTCCACTTTGGTACTTTTTTCATTTTTTAACCAAACTCTGGTTGCTTTAAATATTTTAATTAAGTTATTATTCTCATGGTGATGTCATCAATTAGGATATTACTATTTAATACAATACAATTTCATTTTTCAAATGGATGCAACCTTCTCGTCGCAGTCCAGTGCTGAATAAGCTCACCTCTCTGAACTCTACAGTGCCACAGAGATGTTTCAGATGTTTTTTAATTTTTTCCCTCCTCCTGTATTACTGTATCATGATGTGATTCTAACAGCAAAATGCTTGCAGCAACTCGTTTTTCATTCAGGTAGAAAAAAAAAACAGGAATTGTGATTACAGTCACTCTGTCATACCGCTGAATTGTATCTGAATTGTGTCTTTACAGCAGATGTACAAAAAAATTTCACAGCAATGCCGCCATCATCCTCCAGCATCACTGCCTCGCCCTGCCAAACACACTCACACACAGCTCTTTTAGAGGGCTCTTTATTTATGCTTGAGTAGATTTTTTTTTTTTAAATATATATGATTTTTTTTTTTTTAATTTTGTTAGTGTGTAAATGACGCTTTTAAAGTTTTGTTTAAAGTAAGTCAATAAGCTCAAGCTACCGCAGTGTTTGTGAAACAAATTGTCACTTTTGGGTCACATTTCTGGGCTTGATGAAAGCCGGCTTTCAGCTCCATCAGCCACAAGTTTAAACATGAGCTATCATGACTGAGCATAATTGCCAATGTATATTTTACAACATGAAACAAAGGAAAATTTTTAATTGAAGATTTTTATTTTCGTTTGTACAATTAAGGTTCCTTTGAGAAGATGTCTAAAATTTGATTGGTTTTCAGATCTTCATGCTATATTTTGTAGATTTGCAGAAATTATTTGAGAAATATTCCACTGCTGCCAACTGAGAAAAAAATACCTTCCACGAAGCAGTGAGTGCTGTACATAAGAGCTTGAACACATCATAATTTCATGTTTCTGTGCACCGCAGTTAATGTGAATTAACAATTAAACCAATTGGAGAAATGAATTGGTTTGTGGGGGATTATTGCTCTGAATCGTCTCATAAAATACTTTTAACGTTTTCATTTTCCACACCAGATTATTCTTATCGAGGGCCATAAAACGGGCTGGGTCCTATCCCAGCATGCAATGGACTGGTTGACAGACTATTACAGGGCGAAGACACAAACATGCTTATTCAACTATGTGGGCTTTCAGCCAAAACTGCATGTCTTTTGCAGTGTAAAAGGAAACAGACATAAACATGATTCCATTCTTCAAGGACCAGGGCTGAGATTCATTTTTTTGAAATATTTTATTATTTTCTTCCTTGACAACCCCACCTTGAATCTTCTTGTGTGCATCAGCCCAACCCAGATGAACATGTAACATCAACCCCAGGCCAGTCATACGATTTTTAGCCTGAGGCTTCATTCAGTTTCACAGTGAGTAGGAAGCAATCAAGACACACAAGAGCTCAAGTGAGGCAGGAATACTTACGACAGCAGACACATGATGTCACAAATCAAACATACACACTTCCAGTCATAGAAAAGCACTCACAAACCAGCCTGTTGGGATATTAGCGCTGAAAAAAAGAACAAATAGCAAGAAAAATATGTGCAAATTCAGACTGTGGACCTTTGAAGGCCTTTTGCTGATGCTAAGATTTTGTCCTTCCCCAAGGGCTGATCCATGATCTGCTGGCCTGGCTGTGAAATTACAAGCATTTCTGCAATAACCAGCTGGTCATGGAGCAGCCTTGGAACATAGTGTTACTGTGAGATTCCTACTTTTCTCCACTCTGACAAGTTATAGGTCAGTGTGCTTGACTTCGGAGTCTGGTTCTGAGGAGGTGTTCTCAGTGACAAGAGAGGAAGTGGAGGGCTTGTACTCTGGCTCATCTTTGAACGGGCTATCTTTGGCAGGAGAGAAGCGGAACTCCTCCGGAACCTCGTCCTCAGGTTGAGCCTTCTTGTAGAAGCCCAGTTTCCCCAGCAGCTCGTTGATCTCTGAGCGTGTCATGTCAGACAAGGCGATCCGCTGTTGAGGAAACACACGGGTTAAAGGATCATTCTCTTTACAGTCATTTTTACTATTACATCGTTAATGTATTTTTGGAAATAATAGGAGCCTATGAATTATGGAGGATGAGTATTGATGGTATGAGACTGAATCCAAATGTCAACCCTCTGGACTTCAGTCATACGCACTGTGACGTATTCACTGTCATCACGTCAAGTTTTCAAGGGTCCTGGGCCCCAAGGGGATACAATGGCGCTCTGAGACAGAACTGAAGAACTCCAGTGTTCCCATGGAGATAAATTGAAATTCCTGACCCTGTGACTCTGTGTTTTTCTGCTGATTCACTCTCAACAAATCGGGTCAGAATGCTCAGTCAGATTTTCCCTTCACATGAACTGCTACACGGCTAATATTATATTCACAAGAAATCCTCAACTGAGGACCTTCACATTGTAAATGGACAAAAACCAACCTTTGCCCGTCTAGTTTAGAAGATTATAATAGACGAATTCACAGACAAAGTTATTAAGCCTATAGGCCTATTATTCTGTCTGTACATTATACCTCACATCAGTTAATTTATACAACAAAAGTTAAAGCAAATGTCATCAAAAGTAAACAGTTTACATAACCTATTATTATTAATATTGTGATCATTGTTGTTTTTTGATCATGATAATTAGTATTATTATTTTCTTTTACATTGTCACTTTATAGCCTATTGCTACAGGATTATGGGTAATTTTCCAAGCGAAGTCTGGTGAAGTCTGCACCCGAGTGGACTCTCTGACAGTGGGCTTGATGAGATGTGGATTTGGACAGCTCTCAGCACTCACAGACTTCCCGGGAACGCACCCGCAAAGTCCATAAGTCTGCAAGTGTGGTGGAGTCTGAACATTTGGATTCAGCCTTAGGCTTTAATGATGAAAGGCAAAGTTAAAGTAGCAATACACAACATTCAGCTACTAGATGTTGCACTATAGCACCGATATCTCAGACCAAAACAAATGTGTCTTTAATGCAATAAAGTTGGAAAAAAAACAAAAGCCGACAACTCAGGAAACTCAGATCTGTTCAACTGGGCGGTGAAATATGGATCAAGATTCTGTTACTGCACTGCCTATTTCTCACCTCAAATGCTTTCAGAAACAAATTTAGTGTAATGTTTAACTGTGATTTGAGAAAGTTTGTGAAGCGGATCCTGGAAACGGATGTGGAGGACACGGAGAGACTCACACACACTAACATGCACACATGGCTGGTGCAGCTACCAAAACAAACAACAGAGAGGCTCAGATAACAACACACACATAGAGGGAGGGTGACTTCACTCACTGCTCAGGTCACCATTACTCCACTATATTCTTACATAGCAAATAGTTGTTTGCTGACATCCAGTGAGGTTCAATGTCATTTACTGCACCTTTAAAACTCCACTAATCAATATTTTTTGTAAAAAATTATGTCGCTCATAGAGTATTGTCACTCAACCCTGCTCTTCCTCTTTAGCTCTGTTAAACTCACTGTATGCTACCTGCCAAGCAACAAACAAAAAACAAGGTTAGGAACAGCTATATTGAACAAAGTTGAGCATTTAGCTACTAAAGATCCAGATACTTTTCTCCAAAAACAGACCAAAAGGTGGTGGCCAGAAATACAACTCCAAATAAATGCAGATGTTTCTCTGTGTCTGCTCAATGTGTCAATAAGCATTGTTTGCTAACACGCTTGCTAACATGTAACAGTTTTATAAGGTCAAAGGTGGGTAAATGTCAATATATTCTGCCCTCTTGTGGCCAAAAACTGATTAGTGTAGCTTTAAATGACACAACAATTGTACTTTGATTAAACTCTTGGAGTATGATAAAGCAACAATGATTTAAAAAGTTGTTTTAAAATTATGTTATGTTATTAATATGTTATTAAATTATGATAATTTTCTCCAACAAAATTTTTTCCATCAAGTCATTTTATAGATGTTATAAAGATTTTTCACATAGATGCTATAATATATTCCAAAACAAGACCAGTGCAAAATAAACCCATCACAGATGGAGGACTTACATCCAGCTCTTCAAAGTAGTGGTTCAGGAGGACAAGCTCAGGGTCGGCTCCAGGAATGTGCTTCATCACCAGGTTATGGCTGAGGTGGAAGTGGTCAAGGATCGGCAGGTAGAAGATGCTTGATTTTGTACAGTGTGTAACTGTTAAACATACATATTTAGGAACAGCGATGTACTGGAGTCAAAGGATACTAAAGAGGAATATCCTGGACTACGAAGGCTTTGACCTGCGGACAGAAGTGAGGATTAATGTTTTTTCACACAGGGCTGGTTTCAGTGACAGATTTGTCAGAGGATTATGTGAAATCCTAGATGTTAAATGTAAAATGTTTCCCAGTGAGCAAACACATTTAGGCAGGGATTAGGCTTCAGTCTGCCTCTGACAGTGGCTCACGGTGCACTCATGTCCGTTTTGTTCCTGTTGATAACATTACAGAGGGCAGCTTACCTCTCTGAGCCGGTTCAGCTGTCATCCACCACATGTCTGGGAAGAGACAGAACATGACATTGAGGAAATGAAATGTTTCAGCCACTGAAATGTGTCTTTCTGCTTACACGCACACACACACACATCACAGGTTACCCTGTAGAGCAACTGATTTACTGCAGTTTCTGGGTTCGTCTCTTTGTTCAAAGACACAATGTTCTTGCACCCAATGTACAGAGCACAGATTGTGGTTGCAGGTTGCAGGAAGGATGTGTAACCCATTTTTGTAGTAATCTGAGCCTAAGGTATTGAGTAGCAGGTGTGGCTAACACAACAATAGCAACAGATAGCATGCTTTTGTTCAGTGATGCTGGCAGGGCGGTGAGTAGGTGACACCCTGGAGGAAAACTACTATGGTCTCTCACAAAAAGAAGAATAGAGTTTCAGAAACTTTGGTACAGGAATCCGACCTCCTGTTATGCAGCCTCTGTTTCTGTTCATTTTCAAATGATCAGCTAGTCACTGTATAGCAGATTTACATTGAATGAAATAGAAATGACATGTATGCTTTATTGGGTACCATATTGTAAACGCATGGAGGTTTACAGCTCTATTCATCCTGCTCACATAACGCATGCGCCCAACCTAATAAATAAAACGCATCCATTCACACATTTACCCAAGTCTGATTCAGAAAATGCACTAATACTATCCTCGTAAATATAATCCCGCCTACTTTAATATATGAAGCGGACTGTTATGAAGGCTTACTGTACCTCCACCCTCGCTTTTGCCAGCCCGTCCAGTTTCTTCAGATCCACATTGTAGGCCGAGGCGCAGTGAAGAAAGCTGGCCAACACGATCAGCCACATTATTTCTCCCGATGCCCGATCACGGACCAGGACCTCCAGAACCAGTTTACCTGCGGACGTCTGAAGGTAACTGAGTTGAATGGAGGAGGAGGAGGAGGAGGAGGAGGAGAGAGGAGATGTGCAGTTATGTCACGTCCGGATCTCTTGCCACGTCAAGTATTTCTCCCAGAGGAGAGAGGCGTGGAGAGGGCGCCCATTGGTTATCTGCGAGATTCCCATCAAGATACGGATAATCATATAACTTGATGTGTAATCTGTGGTTAATACTCTCAAAGGGAGAGAGATCATTTCATAAAATAAACTCATAAATATCGCCTTCTATTTCCCCCCTCTTTATTAGGTTTATATGCCGCTGCAGGCAGGGCTGTTTTATCTTTAGAAACAATAAGCTCAACCTTTTTTTTATCGATCTATGTCCATTCTTGTACCATTTTACTCTACTGTTATTCAATTCAATTCAATTTTTATGTATATAGCGCCAAATCATTTAAACAGAAGGTATCTCAGGGCACTTTTCACATACAGCAGGTCAGGACATCCTACAGCTGTAATCTGTGTATTCTGGCAAACAGTGCAGGTGATCCCAGAGGAATATATTATGCTTTTGTACATTACATATACTATCAGCTATTATTTATTACTTTTTAAGTTAAGATTTAACATAATTTTCCACTTGTTTTGTGAGTGTTTGAAAATTATATGTCTCAAGGGGCTTATCCTGATTTAATACATTTCTACATTAAATCAGTGGCTTTGAACCTTTTTGGTGTTTGACCTCTTGTAAAAATCAGTGTGTAGTTGCGTCTCTTGTATAGTCTCAGTGTGTAGTTGTGTCTCTTGTATAAAATCAGTGTGTAGTTGTGTCTCTTGTATAAAATCAGTGTGTAGTTGTGGCTCCTTGTCACATTTCATATGTCAATGACTTGTTAGTATTTCCCCTCCTGCATGATTTAATTTCAATAGCTGTTCACATGATTCATTATTTCACAAAAAGCTAAGATCAGAAAAAAATGTTTAAATTTTAGATACAGATTTGTGTATCAGAACTTGGTTTTGTCTTCTTTTCTCTCTTGTGAGTGATTGATCTTGTGGTCTCTTGGATGGGGCCTGACTCCAGCTTCAGAGCCACAACTATAAAGTAGCTCAGACCGGCTCCACCTGGACCCTCTTCAACAGTAAAATGCTGCTTACACATTGATGCGTCAGTAACAATCTAATAATGTCACAAATCATCATTTATCAGTTACAGGGGACTTTTGGGGCCTTAATTCATTTGGAGGCCCCAAGCAGCTGCTTTAAAACACAGGAATTAAAAAACAAAACTTCAAAACTGTCACAGTCACTGAATTTTAATGACTGATTTCAAGATATATGTAGGGAAGAAGAAATGTAGGGAGAGAGGGATAAGGGTGAGGGGAAGGGGAAGGGGAAGGGGAAGGGTGGGGGAAGGGTAAGGATGAGGGAAGGGTAAGGGTAAGGGTGGGGGAAGGGGAAGGATGAGGGTAAGTGTGAGGGTGAGGGAAGGGTAAGGATGTGGGAAGGGTAAGTGTGAGGGTGAGAGTAGAGCGAGGGTGAGGGTGAGGATAGAGTGAGGGTGAGGGTGAGTGAAGGGGTAGGAGAGGGAGAGAGGTGGGTGAGGTGGGAGAGGGGTTTGGGGAAAGAGGGAGCTGTTGTTATTTGCTGCGACTCCAGCTCCAGAAGCTCTTCTGCTTCTTCTTCTCCTTTTTTATCAGGAGCTCCTGAAAAGAGAAAAACAGAATATTTTGAGTTCAGTTTCAAAGCTCTGAAATGATCTGAAATCAATTGTTAGAATTAAAAATATGAGGCAGCAAACCTGAAGCTGGAGGTTGTCGTTGGTGAGGCACTGGATCTGTTCTTTCATCTGCGCCTCCTCGTGGATCCAAATCTCATGTTTGGCCTGCAGCGTCTCCTCCAGTTGTTTTTTCTCTTTCCTCCACTGGTGTGACCTCCTCTCCCAACTCTCGCACACTGTGGAGAGCTCCTCTCTACACTTACTGACTCTCTCAGAGAGCTCCTTGCGGAGGCTCTCTACTCTCTCTGAGAGCTCTCTCTGGTCTTTCTCCATTTTTTCAGTCAGCTGCTGTCTGAGTTTTTCCTCCAGTGAATTACAGGCCAGTTGACTTTCTTTCAAAGCTGACTGTGTTTCACTCAGCAGGGCCAAGGTGTCAATATGAGCCGTGGTACGTTCTCTTCTTTTTTTATTGGCCCTGCTGATTTCTCTCTCTTTTTCACTGAGGAGCTCTTCCAGCTGGCTGACTTTTTGCTGCCAGCTCTCTTTCTCAGCGTGGAGGCTCCGTTCAAGAGAGATGATTTGATCATCTCTCTTTCTGATGCCCCCTGCTGCCTTTTCCAGCACTTGGTGTAACTTCCTCCACCAGAGAGCATTGGCGGAGTCATACTTTTCTTTCTCAGAAGAGAGCTGGCAGCGAAGAGACCAGATCTCTTGTTCTCTGTTCCTGTTCTTGTCCTTTTCATCCTGGAGGTCACTCTTCAATGCCGTGATTTCTTCCTCAGTGACAGAGAGCTTCTCCAGAAGTTGCTCTCTGTCACTTCTCCAGGTCTCCCTCTCCTTGAGGACCATGATTTTAGCAGCGGTCCTTAACTTTTGTTCCCTCTCCTTCATCTCACCCTCCATCAATTTCCTCATCTCCTCCATCCCTCTGTTGTAGTCCTGTGCAACACAAACACAGAAATACATGAAGACATTTTCATATCACTGATAGCTCTATTTTTCCTTACAGGAAAACAGTCATCTGTTAGTACTGAGAGGAAATAGATATCACATTTACATTTTATACTAGAACCCTTCAATAAATCCTTTATTTATTGTTTATGTATTCATATTAATCTGAGGTATTTATCCAGGCAGACATTCTCATGTATTCATGTGTTCATCTGACTGACTGTGAGAGATGAGTTTAAATTAAGATGATATTGTAAATGTGTATGAAACGTAATCTCATTACAAACTGCATCTGTGCTGATAAAAAGTGTATTTGTTTAAGCTTTAGACACAATACAAAGCCATTAAAACATGCATAGTCTTGTGCAGTAGTGCAGTGTTACATCCTGGTTTGAACATCTTACCCTGCTGGCTCTACTCTCTCGTCTTTCCATGGTGGCTGATGATCTTGAAAACGTTCTAAAACGTGAGATAGACGTAAAATCTTGTCGAGTGTCTGACAGATGACTTTCTCTGAAGACGAATGTGTGTCTGTTCAGCTGGTGAAAAGATTGTGGTCTGTTCTGAGGAACTCACTTATAGACTCTTTACATTCTAGAATGGATTTGTCATAAACGCTGACATCATAACAGGAAGACAAACATTCTTCTGTAGACTGACATCATGCAGTTGAAACAGCTCAATCAGTTTGAATGATCACACAAAATGTTTGACAGAATAACATAAATGATTGGAGCTCAGAGAAACCACACAGACAGTACTGATCTTTAGTTTTACTCACAGAAATCAAACACGCTTTTGTCCCACAGTTTGTGGACACAGTCTCATGTACACATCACACAATACTGAAGTTTCCTTCATTGTTTTCACTAATAATGTTGTAATGTTTACTGTGACATCCAGATTGATAAAAGTGAAAATGTTTCTTATAACAATGATTTTCATTCAGTTTAAATATGAATTATTTTGAGGTCACACACACCTTGCAGTCTGCATTCGAAGTAGAATTTGCTGTACTTCTGCACAAATATGACCTAAAATGTGATCCGATTGTCATGCAAGTCCTAAAAATAAAGAGACATTAATCAAACAAATGAGACAAAAATCTTACATTTCATTTATTTATTAGAAAAAGAAGAAAACCTTTATTTACTCAGGGGAAACCAATTGAGATTAATGCTCTCATTTACAGTAGTGGCTTGTAAATACACAACCAAAACAAGTCATATAACAAAAAGTGTAAAAAATGTAAAACCAACAATCTTATACCAAACATAAATACAACACAAACACAAGAGAAATTATATAAGACAGTAATATAAAGTACATTACAGGGATAAAACAGACACATTGAGAAAAACAGGAGCATTCATCATATAAAACATCATCCAACAGAATCTTAAAATGTTCTAAGGATAAAAATTTGTCTAATTTAAGGGGGTCCGGAAGCTTGTTCACCTATGAGGAGCATAGTAGGTGAATACAGTTTTCCCCAGTTCTGTATTCATATAAGGGATATCCAAGGTAATGCATTCTTGTGAACTAGTGTGGTATCCCATATTAAATCTTAAAAGTGATGATACATTAAATGGTACACGCAGAAAAATGGGGGTATCATTTCTGTACCTAAAGGTACATTTATCAGAAAAGTACCCTGTAAAGTACGGAAATGGTCCTTAAGGTGATAACTGTGGACCTTTGTTTTATTTTAAAGGTACAAAATCATTCCTGACAGAAAAGGATACATAATTGTACTTTTAACAAGCTTAACCCGGTTCAAACTGGTTCATCCCCAATTGTGTTACTAGACATGAAATGGCACGAGACAGTGAAAATGTTGGTTAGTTTTCCTGCTTTGTCAAGCTTGTCCACGGATGAACTTATTAAAAAAATAATTGAAGATGGAATATAAAATTAACAAAGAAGAGACAAGAAAATTCAGGTGTAAGTAACTGGACCTTAACGTTTCTTTTCATGCTATTGTTAGCTAGCTAGCTAACGTTAACAAGCCTAACTCAGGATACAACTTAACATTGGCTAGCTACATTTATGGCTTGTTGTTAGATAGGCTAATTAGCTATTTCAGAACGATTTGGTCTTTTAATCAAGTAACTTAAACTCTGTGACAGGATACTTTTTATTTCAGAATGATTTTGTTCATTTAATCAAGTTGCTAACTGCAATGTAGCAGAGTTGAAATGCTTCCACTTGCCATCACCATTATTCCCCAATTTATTTTATTTTATTTTTTACAAAGTATTTTTACCGTTTCATTCAACACTCTTTGCAATTCCCCAGGGGGACTTGTTTTTCTGTAATTATTAATTTTATGCATTGACACTCCTTCATGGAGCCCATGCAGACTTGAGTAGTGCAACCCATTCCAACCAGATAATCTGATATTTGTCAGTCCATTGCCATATGTGTTCATGTTAGTGTTTAACTATTATGATTGTTACTGTAAGAAACGTTAGTTTGGTTCAGACATAAAGTCTGTTGAGTTGCAGTACTGATATTTCCAGACTGTCAGTGAACATGTTGTCCATCATGGGAGCTACCTGTAACAGTGATCAGTGGGAGATAACCATGGACTGTATAAATATATATAATGTTGTTCTTTCTTCTTCCTGTGTTGATCGCTTGGCAGTTAGTTGATGTTACGAGAGGCTAGTGAGAGTGTAGTGTCGAGTTCACGGCAGGTCTTTTTGTTATTTTGGCGTTGGCTACTGCCCACAGTAACCTGTGTTGTGCAAATTAAAGTTGCAGCGAAAACCATCTAACGTCTTATTATCTGCTTATCAAGGGACGTTACAATAATTCATTCTCATGTTTTTAATCACTTTCACTTTTTCACCTAATGCAAGACAATAAGAGGCAGATATAGTACGCATTTAATCTTTTTGCATATACTCCGACTATACACTAGGTCTCAAATTGTTCATGCAGTTCAGTGGATATTTTTTATCCAAAGCACTTTCGTGAACAATGAGTGTGCAGACTTTTGGCATGTAGCTATCTGTCTCTGTCCTTTTGCCAAAGGAAATGTGTGTTGGGGAGGATTCAACGTCTGTTGAGGTCCACGTGAACGTGCTACAAAGTGAGTATCAGAAGACACATCCAGACAACTCGACTGTCAAAGACCACATGGTGCAAATTTTCTCCTGGAGTTTTTGTGACATCATGGAAGGGATGCCCGTGGAGGATGTACTCAACAAATACCCATGTGCTTATGGAGGCCTACTGCAGTAAGTATGGTGAAAACACCTAAAATAAAATGAAATAAGTAAAAACATGAAGCTTTACATTCAGACAAACTAATGTGGCAGCTACAATTATTAGATTTCATCTGAGACCAACATTTATCTTCCAAAGGAATTATATCATATATCAAAATTCTTAAAATTAATTTTTCAGTGGAAGTTTTTTCAGTGCCAATAATTGTTTCAGTGCCAATACAACCTTTTTCAATAAAAGTGTTCCTTTTTCAGTTCAGGTTTTGCTTTCAATGCCAAATTTTATTTCCTATACCAAAATTTAACTGCCACTGTTCTAGCCCCATAAATGTTACATTTCTAATGAGTCTGAACTCCACCAGTCGACTGTCGAGGCAGATCGTGTACAAATGGAGGACATTCAACACCATTGTTACCCTCCCCAGGAGTGATCATACCAAGAACAAGGCGTGTAATAGTCCTGGAGGTCACAAAGGACCCCAGGGTAAAGTCTAGGGAACTAAAGGCCTCTCTTGCCGCAGCTAATGTCAGTGTGCAAGGAGAAAGCCACTATTGTCCGAAATAACATTGCTGCCTGTCTACAGTTTGCTCAAGACTGCATGGATAAGCCTGAAGGCAATTAGAAAAATGTTCTGTTGATGGATGAGGCCAAAATCGAACTTTTTGGCTTGAATGAGAAGAGCTATGTTTGGTGACGAGCAAACACTGCATTCCTACATAAGAACCTTATCCCATCTGTGAAACATGCTGGTGGTATTATCATGGTTTGGGCTGCTTTGCTGCCTCTGGACCAGGACAGCTTGTAGTCATTGATGGAGCTATGAGTTCTGAGTTGCACCTTCAAATTCTACAGGAAAATGTCAAGGTATCTGTCCATGAACTGAAGCTTAACAGAAAGTGGGTCATGCAGCAAGACAACGACCCTAAACATACACGTCGTTCAACCAAAGAATGTTCATGCAAAGAAGGCCACCAACTTCCCTGAGTTGAGACTGTTCTGTAAGGAGGAATGGGCTAAAATTCCTCCAAGCTGATGTGCAGAGCTAATAAACAGTTACCGGAAATGTTTAGTTGAACTTACTGCTGCAAAAAGGGGTCTGAAAGCAAGAGTTCGCATACTTTTGCCTCACACAAATATGTAAGATTGGATCATTTTCCTCAATAAATAAATGAATAAGTTCAATGTTTTTGTCTCATTTGTTTAATTAGGTTCCCTTTATCTAGTTTTAGAAGTTGCATGAAAATCTGATTATGTTTTAAGTCATATTTATGCAGACATAGAGAAAATTCTTAAGGTCAAGCACCACTGTATTTTACACGAATAGCCTGCATAAAGATATTGCACTCACATCACTGATATTGTAATACAGATATTATACAATCGTTACTGCATAATCAAGCGACAAGTTCCTACATGTAGGCTAAATTGGGTAAATTGATCCTGAGGGTAATGAGACACACAGGAAACACTGCATGAAGTAAATCACACTTGAATGTGGGATGAACAAGTTAAAGAGTTGATGATCAGATGTGATATTGGTCATGGTGAATGATTTTATCAATAATATAAGCACGCATGCAGATCTCTTTAACATATTAGTGTGAAACATGGGCACCTGCCCTAAGCTGAGTTGAAGCACTTTTGTCAAAATGGTGGTCATGTTTTCTGTTATATAGGATGACATAATACTGTATATGAGTGTATGTGTAACTTTCCAGCACATCTAGCAGTGCTTGATTTACCTCTGCATTTTGATCAACAATAATTTCCACAACTAGTCATAGTTCTTCAGGCACCCATCAGGTTCACCACATTCACTGCACAGCTTTATTCCAACAAGCTTTGGCCTTACTGGGTGACACATAGTTTGCTGTTATGTCCGTAAACGAAATATGAATACAGCCTTTAATCCCATTGCAAAAACTGATGGACACACATACACACACACACACACACACTGAGATACAGTTTTTGTCTTGTTAATTTTATAAAGGCGGCCGTAGGCCATATGTATTTAAGAGGTCGTGAAGACTGATGAGGTACCCTCGGGTGTTGCCACAGCAACATCTTATCCCATGCTTCGGCTCAGTGTAGAGGTGTTTTCAGGACTGACAGCTTCCTAGAGGGAAAGAAATAAACTGGTGTCAAAATATAGAAGTGTTAATACTTGTATAACTGTTGGCATGTCTTTAATTAGACATTGTTATGTGTAGCACATATATTAATATAAATAATCAGCTGTGAAACTTCCTTGAGGGAACAAAAGATACAAGAAAACCAGTGAAAAGGTGAATATAAACCAGAATTCATTACATCCAGCACATTCTGCCTTGCTGTCTGTATCCAGGCATCACTGCAGGACTTCTGTTTGGAGGTGAAGCTGCTGTGTTAGTACATTTATCTGATTTTGGAGACATCCTGAAGAATTTCCAGTCCAAATTTCCAATCTAGTCTGAATCAAACTTCATATAGTCACAGTGGACCAGGGACAGATTCTTAAGTTCGTGCACAATCCAAATTACTACCTAAACTGTGACAAAGAACTTTGTAGATCTCTGTAAGAAAAATAAGCTCTAATGCTCTCTAAAATCTGTACATACAGTTACTCCTGTAGCCTCAAAACGTGTAACACATTCATGCTTTTAGCTCTGACCCTGCCTAGTGTGAAATCTTAAATTAAAGACTCATTAACACCAGAGGTGATTCAAGGGTAAAAAAAACCTCATGGGGCTCCTCTGAACATAATGGTGTAGCTGTAAAAGAGTGTTCATATGTAGCCAGCATTAAATAAAATAAATATGCATAGTAATACTAATTTCAGTAGCATATTAACTTTTTATGAGACATATGAAATCCTGAAATAAATCATTAAACTACTCTCTTACGTGTCACAAGACCAATTGTCCTTGTCATTGTTTGGACAGAAGGGGAAATATGTAGAAATTACCCTTTTTGTGAGATATTTCACTCTCTCCACCAATCAATTTTTCAAACTTTAAATGTATAACAATTTCCAGGAGAGTACATACAATATCTAGTGCATATCTTCTCTGTACTGTGAGAAGGATCCTTTCTCTGTTGCTTTATTGAGGTTTCTCACTTTTTCCTGTTAAAGGATATTTTGGGAAGTTTTCCTTGTCTGAATCGAGGGTCTAAGGTTAGAGGCTGTTGTGTGTTGCACAGATTGTAAAACTCTTTTAGGCCACAGATTAGTTCAGTTTAAAATGCTCTACAGGTGACTGATTAACTAGAATTATAATCAGTAACACAATGGGAGACTAACACAAACAAAATAGTGAGACTCATGTTTCAGATGTAAATAAATGCCTTTAGTGAAGTTACAGTAAGATAAAATAGAACTTTATTCATCCCGAAGAAAATATTTTATGCCAAAGATGCTTAACGCACATAGTGAAATGAATATATATATTTATCACCTACAAAATTAACATATAATAAAACTAAAAGTAGAAAAAATGTAATAAAGGTGGTTTATAGTGCAGATTTTCATGAAATGTATTAACAAAAGTGCAGGTTGCTGGTTACAATGTTCCAAATTACAAGCAATGAACCCTTTTCCCACAGACATTTTGACTTGTCAAAGCAGGAAAAGTGCACATGTAATTAACAAGACTAACGATGGCTCCAGTGCATTACTTGTCCTGGTAAGTGATGTCAGTGAGTGAGCATGTACAATATGCGCTGAAACTGACTCACCTAAATGTAGTGCAGCCATCATTAATGTTATTAATTCCTCCTGTGCTTTCCCTGCTTTGACAAATCAAAACGTCTGCCGTGAAAAGGGTCTATTAATCAACTTTACAGGAAGTTGCATAATTGTCACCATGTTACTTTGTATTATAATTGTACAGACATGCAGTATAAATTCTGTAATGACAATATCAGCATACATAACCTTGACCTTTGACCCAACATGTTGCTCTTGCTCTCATTTGTCCAAGCTGAGCAGTTAAGGGTGGCTGCAACAAATCTTATATCCAGCTAAAAATAAACTTAGGTGGATGTTGTTTGTTTTTTTTTTTTGGGGGGGGGGGGGGGGGGGGGGCAAAATGTTATAAAAATACAAAGGACACTTACAAAGGCCAGAATTTTAGTTTAAAACATTTAAAAATTAACAAAAATTATCAACAGAATGGGAGAAAATAACAGTTTTGATGTTATGTCATGTGTATTGTGTTGTGGAGATATCTACTTAAGTTAGCATGCTAACCAGCTAGCCCCGGCCTGTCCTGTCTCGTAATACCACTTTGTACTTCAAGAGGTGACAGTGAGTCACTGTAGCGTTCAGTCTGTCCTCAGTCCAACATGAGGAGAATTAGTTGTGCTGCCCCGAGCCACCACAGCGACAATAGCAGAGATTTTGAGCCAGCTGCTGCCAGCTGTAGGACTGTTGACATGTCACTTTATTGAGTTTTAGTAATTTTTCAGGTGAGAAAGTAACCATTCAGATTCCCAGTATGTGGTCAGTTTATCCAAATAATGCCTATGAGAGAAATAACCTTATTTTTTAATTGTTTCATGGCGGTTACTTTCTAAAGCACAAATAAATAACCATCAAACATTCAACAGATGATTTACTGTGGAAACAAAGCCTCTTAGTTTAATTTTTCTCCTCTGTATTTCTCCTTTTCATTCATTTATTACATCCAAGCAATGCAGCAGTAAATGCAGCAGTTCTGTTGGCATTTCAAATCTGATGCCTGCAGTGCGCCATAGGAGCATCAAATGAGGCGTGTCAAATGAGGCTCGTCATTTATCGCTTTCAGTGTGTTTGGGCCTTTACGCTTAATTCAGTGAGTGATAATTCAGTGAGTGATAATTCTGTGTGTGTGTGTGTGTGTGTGTGTGTGTGTGTGTGTGTGCGTGTGCGTGTGTGAAATGGGGATGGGAGGATGTGCTCTCTGGTGATATGCTGCCCCCTATTTGTTTGTAGCAGGTGGCCAAATCTTACATATTGCAACTTTAAAAAAAAAAGCTGCAAGCGCATCTACTTAATTGGGAGGCGAGGCCCTTATACACTCACTTCATAGGCTAATTATGTTACGCACTTCATCATACCAACCACTAGGCGGCGGCGGTGCTTTATCATAGACTTTAAATACATAGAGCGGTCATCCCCATGTCAGATCTACACTGTTACTTGGCTCGTAACCAGACACAACTTGATAATGTTTTGGAAACCAGCGTCGAGCGTAAAACAAAAAATAGTTCATTCAGCGCACAAACGGACGTCACGTTGGTACAGTAGGCGTAATTGCCCCGACATTTCTCTTCTATCTGTGGCGGATCTGTGAGCGTCAGAGTCGGGTTCCTCTGTAATCAGTAACCGACAATCCTCGGCAGGCAGCGGCTGCTCGTTTACGGAAGTCCCGGACAGTCTTGTTTAATTTGAAGGGCACGGGGACACGGGCGTGTGCGCGCGGCTACATCCTGTGTCTTTAAACCACAGGAAGGAGACATTTGTGTTGTTTCTGAGAGATGTAGCCCGCCTTGCAAATCTGTCGCCAGCATCGCTCCAAGCCCACCTGCTCCTTCTCTCTGTCATCTCCCCGCTCAGGAAGCGAGGCGCTGGGATGCCGATGGTTTCATCTGGGAGGAGGCTGGAAAGCAAAGTTCTGTGTTTTTTATAGTTGACGTTTCGCAGAGGGGGGGCTTCTCGTAAATTCATATCCTCCACCGAGGGTCCGCGCTGTCCGACATTGACATCTGCTGCAGAAACGGTTCACTCAAGATCCATCAGCTTTTAAAATCCACAAGAACCAAAACAGGTAGGTGGTGATTAATCACCTACACGCATGCGTTATGTTTAGACTTGAAACCTGTCAGTAGTATTTATAATGTAATGGGCCTGTTTCTATAAATCACCAGTGATAGTGACATCTTAAAAAAACACCCCAGACATGAAATACTATAAATTACTTTTAGTTTCATCTTGACAGCTGCGAGAAATGCATCCCTGAAAACTGATCCTCATGCTGGGGATGTTTCTACATGAGAGCTGATAGCCTATTGGTCATAGTTGTGTGACAACATTTGTTTTTTTAACGTGAGAAGATGATAATTAAGGATAAACTTAACGGAATTCACACCTTTGTCACCTTTTTTTAATGCCAGAAATCATGTTGAGCACAATTAAAATGTGCACACACATAGACTGGCTCTGATATTTTACTCCTTTATCTCTTGACACACACTCAGATGTATGCACCCAAAGGAACCATGTGTCTGAGATACTATCTGATGGCAAAACACTGAATTAAAAAATGACCGCCATCCTTTTTTTTCTCAGACAGAAAAACTGTCCTTGAAGCAGGAGTGTAATTAGGCCAGATACTATATCTGCTGCTGTCCTCTTTCAGCTAAGACATTAGTCATTTCTTTGACAGTATGTAAATATGTAACGTACCACTGGCCACATAGGCTACTAGTATCCACTTACATTTACACTGTACAATGTAGATGTGTGATCTAGTGTTTACATAACTGCTTATATCATATATCTAGGGCTGCAAGTAACTCGATTAGTTGTTTGGTCCATAAAATGTCAGAAAATAGTTAAAAATCTTGATTGCTGTTTCCCAAAGTCCAAGATGATGTCCTCAAATGTCTTCTTTTGTCCCGATCAACAGTCCACCATCCAAAGACATTCAGGTTACTATATAGAAGACTAAATAAACCAGAAAATATTCACATTTGAGAAGCTTGAATGAGAGAATTTGGCCATTTTTGTCTCTTAAAAAATTACTCCAAATGATTAATTGATTATCAAAATAGTTGGCCATTAATTTAATAGTTGGCAACTAATTGATTAATCAACTAATCGTTGCAGCTCTAAAAATATATAATGACACATCCTGTCAAAAAGCCTTCTCTTAGCTGCTAGATAATATTTGCATATTTGTCTGTGGTCAGAAGCTGTTTCAGATAACTGTCACTCTATAAATTAGCAATGTGCTCCACTAACGTAGCAGAGACCATTTATCCTTTACTCTCAGGGTCATGAGTCCATACAGTTCAGTGCTTGGTAGTATGCAATAATATAATGTGATATAATGTAATATGACAGAGTAACAAGATGCAGAGGAAATGTGTTTGCATGCAGCTAAACTGAGTGAGAATTTAGCTGTGAGCGTAATAATCTGTAACTGGGTTAAATTCAGTACTACAGTTGAATTTGAAACACACTGATTATCACTCACCTAACAGGTTTTCTCAGTAGTTACAGTTAACTACTGTTAAGACTCGTGTGCCCCTTTTACAACTTTTTGGCAAGTCCCTTTGCACGTATTTCTTCATTCTTGTTAAAAGTGCAAGCTTGGCAGGAAGAAATATGATTGTGTAAGACTGGATTTCAATGTACATGCAGACACAAGCACAAGCATTAAGTCTCTCTCATGAGTCAGTCTAAGCACATTTGATTAATTATTATTGTCCCAAATGAAGGTGAGTCCATCGCCAGTTTCCCTCACAGACAGATGTGTTGGGCTGGATGAAAATATTTATTTTAATTACTTTATGTTGTGCAATTTATATACACTAAGTCAAAATTTTGATAAACCAGAAGCTGAACCAACATTGTGGCCGTTTTTCTGTACAGAAGGCCTTTTTAAAACACAATGAAGCCTAAATAAATGTTTCCATTTGGTTGATTTCTACAGTGGTTAATTGACAGAATCTGAAATTCATCTTACAATTTAATTTTGCAGCACAGACATTATACATTACATTGTCATCTCATGCCTTTAATGTTAGACTGTAAGCAAAATCATTTTGACGTCATTTACCCTAGGCTGTGACCTGATCAGAAAGATGAGGCCCCAGATACAGGAGTGGCACTAGGACCTAGAGGAGGCATTTACAGCTGTGGCAGCAGCTGCCGGTGTCATTTTTGTCCGGGTCATCATTAGTATCCCTGTCACAGGGGCATATGGCCCTGGAGGCCCTGAACACCAACACTCCTCGGCTGTAGTTTTAACATTAAACACAGAGGAGGTGGACAAAATGTGGAATCACTGAGTCAACAGAGGGCAACCATGCAGAGCCGAGGATTTAAGATAAAAGATAACACAATGTGACGATATAGATGACTTCCTTCTCATTAACTCCTGAGGAAGAGCTATGTGAAGATATGGCTTTTGACTCAGTCATCCAAAACTATCAGTGTTGTCAAATAATCCCATGAGCGGAGCCAAGAAGGCTCTCTACAGCCTGCTGTTTGGGTTACACTACATCCTTCCTGGCTCTCTCGCCCTCCGGAGTGTGCATGTAAACACCATGAGACGTTTGTTATTATCAAATCATTCTACTCTCTCCTATGTGAACGTGAGTGGAATAAGAAATGGTAGTCTGTCAGGACTGTTCCCATAAAAGCAAATATTTTGCTCTCCCTCTGTCATACATTCAGAAAATGAACATTTTTGTGTGTTAACTGCATTGTATTTAGTTTTTAGAATGCAGAAAAATGTTAACATTTTACATAATATATAGCAGTGTGCTATCATGAAGTCTTAAACACAGACATAGAGGGTTTTATATGTGCTTCTCCCAACCCTAAATTATCCATGTCTTTCCCTCACCAAGGTTTAAACACACTCTAATTCATATGGTCACTTTCACTCACATTCCTGTTTTTTTTTTTCCAATGTTCCCGAGTACTCAGATCCACATTACTGCTGATTATGATCTATGTCCAATTGTTATGACGGTGGCCGCTGGGACTGTGGCACGTTGACGTCATTGATAGTGACTGTGAGGTGGTTGGCTGAAGGAAACAATACAGAGCACGTCGCTGGAGGAGCACAAGTGTCACCTCAGAGCGCAGAGACAGAGGAGAGGAGGAATAAGAGACGGTTTTTAGGTTGGGAATAGTACAGTCGCTCAGCTTAATGTGAAAGGATGGGGAAAAAACCTAATTGGTGGGGAACATTTTTGACTCAGTGCCCATACAGTGAAGGTGGGTAAGATGGAACAACCGAGTCTGGGGGGAGAGAGAAAGGATTAGAGACATGGGGACGATAAGAGAGCGAGAGAAGAGGGATTAAAGCTTGGAAAAATAGACAGTGCCAGAGGGAAATGTGAGAGGATCAATTTAAAGACATTCTGCAAAGAGACACAATGTTGTCACCGAATGGGCTGTCTTACTCGGCTCTCCCTCTCGCTTCCCTCGGCTCGTTTTGCACCCACCCACTCCCACGTGTGCCCAATTGGCCCGTCACCCTCCTCCACACTCCCCCCACCCACCCACTAAATGCCATACATGGACCACAGGAATACATTATGCCCAGGCAGGCACCAGGTTATTGGTGGACTGAAAGACCAGCATGTTTCTGGGGCACATGTGGAGTACAGACAGCACAGCTTCCCTCTCTGCATGAAAGTCATGGCCTCCATTTCTTCAAGGTCATGTAAGTAATTGTCAGAGAGCTCTGTTGTGTCTCCGTCCCCAAGCAGCACAAACCCTCTCTCACTACTGACCGAGAGTATGTCCATATTGCACAGGACGTCATTTCAGCCATGTGGGGGATATGATGGGTTAATGTTTGTATCATGGTTTGGCTCTGCACTCGGTGTCACAAGGCGAGGTGTCTCCTCACTCTCATAAAAATGTGGCATTTTCTGGTCCACACGTGTTAAACTGTAACCATCACTGACTAACAGATATGGGGTTGGGCCGTCACAGTTTTGTGCCAAAATCTGCTTTTTTAAGGCTCAGACATGTCAATTATTAATTTACTTCCCTTTCCTCTTTGCTGATTTTCTTCTTTTTTTTTTTTTTTTTACATCTGAGAAATCTTTGTTTGCTTTATTATTATTTATCATAAGTTTGAATTTCTGTTGGTAGCACTCTTGTCTTAAGCTATGTTGAATATCATGGTAAGTATCTTTTTTTTCATCAATTTGCTGTAGCTGTTGCTTCACGTATTTTTGAATTTAAGTCAGAAATAATAAAACCTTGTATAAACTGGGTGTTTCTTGAATCACTATTGTGTGATATCAATCAGCATAAGAGAAAATCAAAGCAGACGTTATTCACGTGATAATTGAATGGATTTTTACTTGTGTCAATTGGCTTAAAGGCACACTATGCAGGATTTATCATTTTGTGTTTGTAAACACACAGCATTCAAAGTTGGCCCCTCCTCCCTAGTTCAATGAGTGAGAGAGAGAGAGAGAGCCATGGTAGTCGATCAAGTTAGAGAGTGAATGAAGGGAGTGAGTGACGCTGGTAAGAACAAAGCCATGAATCAGATGAATAAAACATTATTTTCTGATTGTTTTATGGTGGTTATGTTCTAAAGCCCACACCTCCACACAACCTTGCGGGAAGGTGCTACATTGCCAGATTTTGTTTGAATGCAGAGCTTCATCCTGTCTGCTGTGGCCTCTCTGCTATGTGTGTGTGTAGCTTAGCCCCGCCCTCGGTCAAGCAGACACACAGACCTGCAGCTCCATGACACAGAGAGAGAGAGCAGAGCGGAGCAGAGGAGAGAGATGGAGACAGCGATGTAAGCTCCTGACCTCACACTCTGTGCGCTGTTATTTGCTGTGGGCTACACACCCAGAAAAATAATAAGAAAATAAGAAAGAACAGGCAGAGGTCAGGATCTCTGAAGATAAATACACCACCACATACTTCTAGTGGATCATAAGTGATGATTGAGAGGGATTACTTTTGTATGAGTCTATACATTGTTTTTTAGGGAAATCCTGCCCAGTATACCTTTTTAAATTCCTCCTTTATTTATGTCATCTTTTGCTCTCTGTGTCTGCTTGAGCTCTGCAGCTACCTCAGTCAGTGTTGTTGTTTATTCCATACTGTTGACTTTTGCTGTTCTGGACCATGCAGCGGTTCCTCATGTTAGTGTGTGCCAGGTGCTCTGAGCTGATATGAACTGACTGAGCATCTCCCTGGTTACTGGAGGACTGGCAGGCAGATTAGGCACAGGCAGAGAGGATCAGCTGTGTCCAGGCTTATTTTCTCCATATCTCCCATCCAAAACCTCTAGGAGGTTTGAACAGTATCCTCCTGCTCTCCAGTTTTTGTGTTTATGTTTTTTGTTCTTTCAAATGTCTTATATCACTATGTGCAGCTGGAATAATCTGTTTTCAAGGCCATGAAAAGGCAGGTAATTGAACAGTCGTGATGGTGGGAGCCTGAATGACTCACTCAGTGCTGGGTCAACAGGATCTCATGACAGTCCCACACTCATCAGCTGAATAGACTTGTCACTTGTGAAAGAGGCTGCATGTTGTGCTGCCCAGTATTTCCTGACAGAAATTTGGTCTCCCTCTTTTCTTAGCTTCTTTTATTTATTTTCCTTTTACATTACCTTATACGATCATTGTATGTTCACGGAGATAAATCCTCGTATGGATCCTTCCGTGTAATTTTGATGCCACAGAAAAATGCTATCTTCAGGTTCACTAGTGTAAGATGTTGTGGATGCGTGTGAGTTAAATTCCTAAAATGCAAGCATAATGTGCTTCTGACAAATGGAAACATTCCTATCATTTTCTCTGTTGCAGACATCTTAAGAAATGGACCAAGGTAATCAGAGCCAGAGCCAAAGCCAGACGCAAGCAGACAACCCAAGTGGAGCAGTAGAAGCTCCTCCAACCGATACAGCAGCTCCAGCCACAGATCCCACTGCCAGCCAGCCTGCTTCTGTCAGGCCTCGACGGCCACAGAGAAGTGCCAAAGTAGAGGGCTCTGTAGACATATCCGAACCCAAAGATGAACCCAAACACGAACCCACACCAGTGGCTAACCAGGACGAGTGCACTCCTGATGGCGCTGCGGCAAGTCGTCCCAAACCCTCTCGCCCTGCAGCTGTCAAACCCTTAGGAGACCGCACCGCGCCTAGCATCAAGTCTGGTCCTAAAGGTCCGGGACACCATCCGGTCAGGGCTGCCTCAGTGCCCCACCCACCTGCTAGCAGGCCTGTGCCTCCTCACCTGACCCCTCATGCACAGAGAGCCCTCTCTGTTGCAGGTACAGCTGACACTCAGGCCCAGGCTGTGGAAGACTTCAGGCAGGTTCCCTGATCTTTGTGTGTGTGTGTGTCCCAGCATTCATGTCTCAGCATGCCTCCATATAGCCTTTCATTCCCAGACAGCTGAGGAAGATTAGCCTTGGCACATGTAGACTGTTATAGACTTTAACAATTAACACCGCAAGGCTGTCTGATTATACAGCAGCTAACATATGAATGTGGTAATTCTGTTAAATACTGTGATAATCATTTAACACAATTATTAGTTTCATTGTCTGGAAACATTTGTTTTCTTCAACTTTTGAAGCTTATTATGTATTTTCACAACTAGAAAAATTAAATTCAGATAAATAATTTACTATCACCGTCAGTAATATCACTCTCCTAAATTTTGCCAGCCTGCAACTTACTTGCCATCTTAACATTTGAAGCCACAGTATCTCTTTATACAGACATGAATCCTTGTGTTGTGTTTCTATGGGTGATCTAGAGTTTCCCATTCACATGACTTGCATGTGTTGGACTGTGGGATGAAACTGTTTCTAAATGTCTGACGCTGGCATGAGTTTCATAGCATTCAGTGGAGTCAAACCCAGGGCATTAGTTTTGGTGCCACCCAATATATAAAATAGCATTGCATGAATAATACTCTAATTACCATTATTAAATGTGTAACAGGGCTCCTTACACATGCTTTGATTTGAACCACTGGTAACCATCTTAATTTATGGTGGTAATTATTTTCATGGAAAGAGAAGCTCCTGGATGTCCACATCATCACAGATAATTAGCGTGTATTGTATATTGTATTGTTGTTTTTACTCAATATTAATATATATCGATAATGTCATGCAATTTGCTCTGCATATGAATCAGAATGACTGAGTAGATTACATTAGAATCATTTGCCTGGTGTAATTAGATGATTGACATCTAATTAAAATAACGTGTACAGTCAAGAAGTTGCATATTGTGCTCATTAGATATAGATAAGAATATATAAGATACATTAGGATGTGTTAATACAAGGGTCTCAGTCTGTAGGTTATGACAGTGCGGTGTGTAGGAGATGAGTGTTTCTGAGAGATATTACATAACACTCTTTGTCAACAGGGTGCACATCATCACTTGGAACGTAGGTTCGGCCACGCCACCTGATGACATCACTTCTTTGCTGGGGCTGAACGTGGGTGATGGAAACACAGACATGTACATCATTGGGTGAGAGGCAGCAGCAATCCAGTTTCTTTCACATAAAAGCTGAAGTGTCCATTTATGTTCACTTGTCCTACATTGACAGTGCAGACAATGTCGCTAATGAGTAGTCTCTCTCCCTATGGCAACGATTCTCTTCCATTTATTAATCATCCATTAAATTATCAAAGCCACCTCTCATCACTTCCTCCTACGTCTCTGCCTGCTGTTGACCCTGTGTTCTTTTTCTTCAAGGCTGCAGGAAGTGAACTCTATGATTAACAAAAGGCTGAAAGATGTCCTCTTCACAGACCAGTGGAGCGAGGTCTGCATGGAGAGACTCAGCCCCTTTGGTTATGTGCTGGTCAGTAATGGCTTTTCTATAAACACACATATGCTCGCTCTCATGTTAAAATGCTAGACAGCATGCGTACGCATTACATGATCGCTGATGAGATCTCTGCTTCCTGCTGCTGTTTCGGCTTATTTTGTTCCCCGAGCAACGGATGGAGTGATAATTTATAACAAGCATGTAATGTCAGCGTATCTGCTATCTTCTGCTGTCTGCTGCCATGCTCATTGTGCAAAGTCAAGCTCTCGCTGTCTTCCGGTCTCTCTCTCAAATATACTAGATGTACTTAAAGCTCGAATTTAATCTGTGAATTTCCTAACAGTATTCTGCACATATTGAATGTAAGATGATGCAGGAAATACTAATATATTTTCCATTCTGTATATCATGTATAACATTAAAAGCATGGCCATATTTATATCTGTAGGATACTGGTATTTGCTGTGCTGGTATTTTGCATATTTTATGTGTTTACAGGCACATACCGTTGCTGGCAGTTGGTGTTCATCTGGCTGCATCTGAAACGATGTTTGACTCTGTTGGCATGGTGAGCCGGGGAGCGTGAATCAGCTGTCGAGCTGAACAAGCTAGACAAATGTCTCCCAGGGTGCAGTTTTATTTTTGGATCACGTTGTTGTCAGTGTTGATGGGCCGCTGACAGTGAGACTGATGCTGTCCTCCAGCTATCTCACGGTCTGCTACGCTAGTTTAAACCTCGTCAAAATCATCTTGCTGTGACCTTTTTGTGTACTTTGTGCTGATATTAATGCTGTGAGCTGGTTGGTCAAGCTCTTTAAGTAGAGGGAGATACACGGCGGTGTCAGTAGGAATCTGTATAGTTATGACATGGTGGACAGACACGTAGTAACAAGACACCTCATCCGTTCTTTCCTCTCTGAGACAGTCTGCTCACCAAGACTCATTGTCAGGTTCAGACTGTATCGGCTGCAAGCAGGGCAGCAAGAAAGCGTTGTCAAATCAGCCCCTCACTGCAGAAGCACATAGCCAACAGGACTTTTTTTTAACCACACAGTTGCTGATTGTAACCATTATTTCTGATTAAGTAAGCTACATTCAGATGCATACATTTGTAAAGACTTTTTTTCTGGCTCTAATCTCTAATTGCAGCATGGCACCCCTATTGAATGTGTTGCAGTAGGCTTCGTTTGTGATTTATTTGGTTGACCATTTAATTAAAAAATGTTGACTGAGCACTTTATTCACTAGCTGAATCATTTTAACATGCATTGTAAAAAAAATTGAAGCTTCCAAATTTAACAGCCTTCAAGACATTTGACAAGGACTTAGGTTACATCATCTTTTATAGTTTTGGCAAATTCTAGAATAACAGGAATAACAGAGACCTGCATTTCTATTAAAGTTAAATAATTACCAAAAGCTATACTTATGGCACATATGTCAACAAACTTGTGATGGTCAAAACTAATCTCAGGCATGCTTTTATAGTTTCTTCAAAAATCTAACAAATTAGGTGATGAACTATGGAAGAGGGTGTGGATGTTTTTGTGGTCGTCAGCGTGAGAGACAGGAATCATGAAGCCTTTATTTTGCACTGAGCTCCTTTCTCTAAATTCCCATGCGGCCCTGCTAACATCACACATGTTACTCACAGCTCAGTTCTCCAGTCATGTGTGTGCTCTGCAAGGTCAAACATACACAGCTGCACACATGTACTCTCTTTCTCTCTCACACACACACACACTTGTCTTTGGGCTTAAATGTCTCTTATGTTCTAAGCCAAAATAGAAGCCTTCAGGAGCTCTACCAATGTTCACTGATGTTAATAAGAAATGCTTTTCAACCACACAGGCAAAGGTACATTCTCTCAGACTTTACACAAGTGCACACACACACACACTCATTGTCTGCATCCACACACATACCACAAATAAAGTCGGTCCACTTTGCGGTTCAGTAGAATCCATTACGCAACAAAGTCGTTCAAATAGCCAGTTAGTACTCGGGAGGGTCTTCAGTCACGTGGAGATGTGTGCCTCCATTACTGCCCACAGGGCATTTCAGGCGGGGTGTGATCATGCTTCTTCGGCCTGCGGTTGGGGGGTTGGGATGTGTAGACAGTGAGGGAAGTACCATAAATATCTGGTGAGGGGCTTGACATAGAATGCAAATACCTTATCTCGTTCGGCTTAGTGAATGCCCCTCTTGCACAGTAGAAAAATATGCGCACTTTTTTTATACCAGTAGTTCACAAATGTCAAAAGTTGCATATGTATACACGTAGCATAACAAGAAGTACATCAGATGATGGTGGAAGGCTTTAAAAAAGGAAAGGTCTGACCATCAAGCGCCTACAGTGTGTACATCACATTTCCCCCTACAAAGTGGTTTGTTTCCATAGTGAGAGTAGACCGCAAGCTACGACCTCCTTAATGTGCAGTGCTTCATGTAAAGTAGTGGGTGAGCTGGGCCACAGGCTCCTGCAGGGTAAAATGGAAATGCAAGGGGTTAGAAAGAGGGAGAGTACAAGAGGATGGGAGGAGAAAGTGAAGCCGAGCAGCAGAAATGGACACACAGCAAGGCTGGAGAGAATTTACATATAGAAATTTCACTGCAACTAAAAGAGATATTCACCGTTATCTTTCTGTGCAAAGTGAACTTAATTTCTGTCCTCTTAGCAGAATTATGTAAAATGGGTCCTCATGACCCTCACTGTGTACTTATTTATGTTGTGTTATCTTGTTCTTCATGTCTGTCACTTCTCAACTGTTTGTCCCTCAGGTGACCTCCCAGCGGATGCAGGGGTTGTTGCTACTGATCTTTGCCAAGTACTACCATCTGCCCTTCCTCCGTGGAGTCCAGACTGAGACCACTCGCACTGGACTGGGGGGTTACTGGGTGAGATGACCATAGAAACTTCGCCCACAGAAACAGAGCAGTACAAAGGACTACAGTTCCCTTTGGGAGTGAATAGATTTAAGGTCGCATCTGTCATGGATATCCTGATATAGATTTGAAAGACAAATGATCGATTACAGTTTCTACACCCTGCCTTTTACATACTGCTTGGTTTGTAACTGTGCAATTTGTTTGCTTTATCCAGAGCTGGTGAGGATGTTGCATCCTCAGAGCATAGAGCTCATGCAAATGACCTAACATACTGTATTTACATATATAGAATAAAAGACTGGAGCAACAGCACACCAACCACAATATCAGGCCTTGATATTTGTTATTCAAATGTTGTTCCATCTAGTTTTATGAAAATAAGGATATAGGATAAGATAAGGATGTTTGTATCTCACAGCCAGCGGTTGTTAATGCTTCGAAAGTCATTCATTACAAAATGAACCAAAGCCAAACTACAGTCTTGACTGATGCTAATGTTTAGTGATTTTTTTCCATGTATTTTGACTGGTATGAGAATTGGACAAGATGAAGTTAGAGACTGAAATCACATTTGTTTTGACTAATGGCACCAAAACTCTAACAAACAAGAAACCAGTCCATCCAATCCAAGATTTTTGTTTAGAGGCACTAATTCTTAAAAAAAAGATGTTTCTACAACATGTCAGCACAATCTGCAGACTTAACACTGTAACATCTTCTGTGTTTTATCGACTCAGAGCAATTGGGAGAACAGCCAGAAGAAATCTGCAGGCTCATCCTGTCCCCCCACTGTGCACTTTGCTGTTAGCATTAAATATTCACTCAATGGTCCTTAATGAGTAAACTTCCTGTTTTCCTGTGGCAAAGACACATGGACACCACTCAATACAATGAAAACACTGATATACCAATCACTGGCTTTAAGTACTTTTCCATTATTAACAATATTAATTTTGGTTCAACACATTCAAACGCCCTCTTCCTCTATTAGCAGTTCCTCATTTATATAATAACTTCTCATCTGCCTGTCTGTGTCGTAGGGGAATAAAGGTGGCGTGAGTGCCCGCATGTCGGTGTTCGGTCACACCATCTGCTTCCTCAACTGCCACCTGCCAGCTCACATGGAAAACTCAGAGCAGCGCATGGAGGACTTTGAGAGCATCCTGCAACAGCAGCAGTTTGAGGGCCAGGCTGCCACCGGGGTTCTTGACCATGAGTACGTTACCACATGCATGGACACACATACAGTTTTATATATCTGTCCGATAAGCACTAATAAAGCACTCAAATGCAGATATTCTGAGTTCAGGTGTCCAGTGTCTAAGCCTTGCATGACTGAATACTGTACGACAGAGACTACACAAACTGATAACCCCTTTTCACTTTCATCTTATTTGTGAAAAGTAAAGCTATACAGGTGTTGTTCACTGTGAAGGGAAATCTTATCATAATCAGTTATGTGCTTGCACTTGTTTGAATTTATTACATTACTCTGTTTTTGCAGTGTGGTATTCTGGTTTGGGGATCTCAATTTCCGCATTGACGACCTGGATATGCAAGTGGTAAAATCAGCCATCGATAACAACAAGTTTTCCGTGTTGTGGGAAAAAGATCAGGTAAAAATAAAGGTTGTCTGATATTTACAATGATAGAAGATTGTGAAAATTAACTTAAACTGCATTGCATGTGCTCTCTCTGAAAAGACAAAACTTGTACCTTATCTTTTTTCATAGCAGCAGAAGTAGCGTTTATGTAACGAAAACCTACTGAGAGTTGTTTTTCAAAAAGCTGTAAATTCTAAAAACACACAAGACTTGTCCCTTCACAAGCTCAGATAATGCTGAAAAGTCAGAAAGTAGAAGATAAAATGTCTTTTATCATTTGGTGGACTGTGATATGTGTAGGTTGAACCACTAGAGGGCAACAGAGAAATATGCTACCCACCTGCTACCCACTCACAAGAGCTATCATTAAGTGCGAAAGAGGAATCCTCGGTGAGTGATGTCTACTGATTCTCATTGTTACAGCTAAACATGGCCAAAGACAGTGAGACAGTGTTGGAGGGATTCCAAGAGGGGCCGCTGAAGTTCTCTCCTACCTACAAGTTTGATGTTGGGACAAATACATATGACACAAGGTTGGTGATGCTGGCGGCGCTGCTTTGAATTCTAGGCCACTGACCAGATATCTCAATGTCTGGCTCAGTAATATTTAAACACTCCTGTCTGAAAGGTTCTCACTAGCCTGAGGACCCTTGAGAATGCCTTTCTTTTCTTTCCTCCACATACTTCCTCTGATTTTAAAGGATGGTTGTAAGAGATTTCTCTACATGTCTCTCTCTCTGTCCCCCTCCCAGTGGAAAGAAGCGTAAACCGGCGTGGACCGACCGGATTCTCTGGCGCCTGAGAGCCACCGCACCTGCTGGCAGTGCAGGGAAGCGTGGTTCCATTTCGGGGCTGACCAGTGGAACCAAAGTGACGCAGCACTGCTACCGAAGTCACATGGAATACATCGTCAGTGACCACAAACCAGTCTCATCCATCTTTACCCTGCAGGTGAGACACACCAGGCACCACTGTGAGGGACCGACATCGACAGGGTATCATTACAGCTGGGCACCAAAATTACCAAGTTTCCTTAGTTTGAGAACATTGATGTTTTTCTTCAAAGCCCTTTGTTAATTGAACAAAATATGTTTCTGTTTTACTTTTTTTTTACGTACAAGAACTTGAGCCTTAATAAAATACAGTCTAAACTTAACAAGGTTTTGATTTTAATGAGGAAATATCTGATCAAAAAAAGTAAACAGGACTAAGAATGTAACCAGGCATTTGATGCCAACTTTCAGTACTTAACAGTATTTAATAATTGATGCTAAAAAGTATTGAGGTTCGATCCCCAGCCCTCAGATTCATTTAATATTATTTTAGAAACCTTACATCAATTTGGCATTGAATAAATATTTGTTGTTCTCTGTAGTTCCCCTACAAGGTGGATATTCCCCTGGTCACAATCATAGTGGAGGATGAGTGGAATAGCATTGCTGATGCCATAGCGAAATTCAAACTGGCACCCAACTTTTCTCGAAGCTCCTGGGACTGGATCGGACTCTATAAGGTAACAAGTCTTACCTTTACTGGCCAAATAATGCACGATAAATCCATGTCAGTAAACCATCAGCGGTAGCATAACAAATATTTCTGTGCATAGCTAATTTTAATCAAGTAGATACTATTTGTGATTTTGCCTCTGCTGCCCTAGGTGGGTTTCAAACACCACAAGGACTATGTGGGATACATTTGGGCCAAGCAAGAGGAAGCTGATTTCCTTCGACAAGAACATCAGGTAACCTGGATGTGTGCTGAATTCTCTTCAGAGACAATTTTCTTTCACATTCAATTAATGTCTTACAAACTGTTTTCCAGGTAGCCTTTACTGAGGAGGAATTGCCCAAAGGCTCAGGGGACTTTATCTTGGGTTACTATAGCAACAATATGAGCACCATTGTGGGTGTAACAGAGCCATTTCAGGTAATCACAATACAGCATTGTTGAGGTTTAAATAATCAAATGCATTATCTTTTGCAAGTTGACATTAAGTATGATTAAGCAACGACTGCTACTGAATTCACATCCACTGCATCTTTACACTTGTTTTCATTTCCTCTGCTTTTCTCTTCTCCATATTCCACCTCTTTCATTCCACTCTTTTCCTCTCCTTCATCTATCCCCAGATCCAGCTTCCTACTTCAGACCCTGACAGCAGTTCTTCAGACAGCTCTGACATCAGCTCCGAAGACGATAGCACTGTTGTCCTCATGAAGACAAGGTCCCGCAGTCCCAGTCCACGCAAGAGCAAGCACCGCAGCCATCGCAGTGGCAGCCATGGCCGTAGTCTCAGCCGCTCCGGCAGTCCTACACAGGCCAAGATGAAAGAGCCAAATGTCACTGATGGTTCTCCATCCAGCACCATGGAGGCAGCTGAGAGTGGGTCCACAGTACACCCAGCAGAGGGCAGCAGCAGCCAGCTGTCTGTTCCTGGGGAGAAAGACAAAGACTCAGAGGGGTCAGGGGTGTGATACACAACCAAGTCCTGCTGTTGTCACAAGTCACATAGCCAAATGTTGTGTCTTTCATTTGATACATCCACTGCACTGTATGTTTTCTGTAATGAAAATGTACAGTTTCTTATGCCATCCTTTTCAGGAACAGCCGTCTGGTTTATTCAGAAGGCTTACTTTGCCTTGAGTTGATTTATTAAGCTGTGCACATTGTATATTTTTTTATTTGTAAACTTTTCACTCTGTCCTGTGTTTCTTCTATCTTTGTCCGTTCTCAGGTGTGGACAGTACAGGGAACTGACACCTTGCATTAGAAAACTCTCAAGGATTTATGGTCATGTAGAGTAATGGCTGCTTAATACTTTTTAGAGACTAACTTCCCTATATTCCAACAACGGTTTGAAGCTCTGCACTGACAGTCATGTTGGCAGACTGCATACAAGTGACCGAAAAAAAGCTCTTGAGACAAGGAGCATGACATACTTGATACAGACATTGCTCACAAATAGTATCATTCACTGTTTGCTTTAGTTGTGGAACATGTATCTATTATGAAACAAATCCACTCAAACCGAGAGGACCATAGAGACAAAAATACATTTTCTTCTGAATCTTAGAATGAAAACATCAGTTTTGTCAACTTGCGTTACTAGTTTCTGCAAATCTGCAAATGGAGATAGCCATGCAGTTGAACTTGGCTGTGTGGTTCTACATTCCCTTCTTTGGCAATTTGGTATGTATTGCACATCAACATGATATATACTGTAACATGCAGAGAGCATCTAAAATGATCCATCAATGGGAGTAAAATACCTCCAGGGGGGCATAAAAACAAAACAGAACCAAATTAGGTGGAGATGGGGTGTTTAGGGGCCCCTGCCACAAGCCATTTCAGTGTAGAGAATGAATGTGGGTGTAAAGGCCTTTAAATAGACCGCCAAGTCAGTGCAGTGAGATGTGATGGCTGTGGGTGACTAGCTGTCAGCTGACACAGCTGTCTTGCCAGAACTTGGTGATTACTTGCTGGCCTTAGGTCCACTTACTAACAACTATAGCAATATCTGTCCCAGGAGAAACATGTTTCAATTGCTTTGACAGAGATACCTTTATGTGAGTTAATGGGCCTTAATCTAAATCTTGCCTTTCACAGCAGCAAATTTAACCGGAACACAAAAGCAAGAAAGACACTAACTGGTTATCAATCTGGATATCTCCAACAAATTTGAGCAGAAACTCTACTATGTAGTGCTACTAGAGAGCTTCGTATTATACTGTTAGTAGTATAATACAAAGCCGACATGTTCCACTATTGTGAAATATCACATTGCAAATATTATATTTCAAATACATGAATTGTCATATTTATTGCTTCACTTTTTGTATGTTTTTGACTTTTGCTTTGTCTTTTCAGTTAACCGTTTTTTAAAATTTGTTCTCTCTTTCTCACCCTCCCTTACTGATCCCGGTCATTACCTGACAGTGTGCTGTCACGATAGATGTGTTAACATTGGTATCGTGTGACCTCTGATGCACCATCTTAGACACTATTTACCTTTGGGCTCTTAGCATAGGACAGTGTATACTGTTGTAGCTGTAACCTCAGTGTGCGTGTCTATAATCAGTTTTTGTGTGTATGTGTTTTTATGGAATTGTGTGTGTGTGTGTGTGTTTGGGATGGCGTGTGTGTGTGCGTGTGTGTGTGTGTGTGTGTGTGTGTGTGTGTGTGTGTGTGTGTAGCTAGCAGTGGCAGTGAATGGAGTGCGACTGTGTTTGCATGGTTTGCTGCTGGACATACTCTACATTCCGGTACTGTGATTTTTGTGCCGTAAAGTGCTGTTTTTGACTCCTCTTTGTCATAATCGTGGCTGTGAAAATTGTTAGAAAAACATGGTAAGGACAGTATAAAAATTTAACTTCCGTGTAAACGTTAGGTGAAGAAAATGCAGGATAGTTATGCTTGCATAAATCTATAATTATTTGAATCATTTCATAGTGCATTTATGTATTTTCTTTACTTTAAAATAAAAAAATACACAACATTTGTTTAGAGTAAGAGTAAAAGAGTGTTAGGGTGTTTAGAGTAAAAGATTAAGATTGTATGAACTTTGTCCTACTTTAGGTGATGTAGATAAGTATGATCAGTACTGCAGTCATGATCAGTGACCATTGTGAAATGTTAAAGAAAAAATGCTCTGTCTACAGAATGTTATCGTTTTGTTATTATGTGGCTAAAATAGAAGAATATGTATGTAAATGACAAATATGAAGTATGATATAACACACTAAATAGCAGACAATCTATGCCACAAAGTTTATTTTACGTAAATTATGTATTTATTTTCTTATTTAACTGTTCAATGAGCCTGAATTCTGCTGGCCAGTGAGGGAGTATTATTTCAATGGAAATGTCAAAATATATTACAGAATATTGATCATTATTTTCCTTTTCTATTTGGAACTATGAAGAGAGATCCTGATTTCTCCAGTATGCATTTTAGTAAATTCAAATCAGATGTTGCTTTTATTGTCTGATGTGTAGATTGTTTAGTCTACATGTGTTTGTATAATTGTAGATGAAATTGACCTGAATACAAAAAAAAAAAATACAGCAATGTTGTGAGATATTTGACTGGATTGTTGGCACATGAGGATAATTAAAAACATCTGTTCTATGAGGTAAGAAGGTTTTTTAGGGAGTTGCTTGCTTTGTTCTCCTACCCAAACACTAGTGCAACACTGTCCAAAGAAATAATACACTCCCCTTCAAATTGTGCTGTCTGTCTTTTTCCTGAGTCTGTTTATTTTATTTGCTTGAGAAATGGGTGTTACAGCATAATCAATTCTATTGAGGGGCTGGACCATACTGTAACAACGACTGCAGTGTAGGGTGTGTGCTGTGGAAATGTTATGAAAGCATGACACACTGAAGAGTTAAATATTTTCTGCTGAAAGGTGTGTGTGTCTGTCTGTCATAGGCTACTTTCGGAGAAAAATTTCAGACTAAAGACCAGTTATTTGGGGACGGCTTGTCCAACTGGGGACAAAAGTCATGTCCCCAATTTGGAAAAAGCTGATTTTTGGGTCAGTGGTTAAGGTTAGGGTAAGTCTCCAGGAAATTAATATAAGTCTATGTAATGTCCCCAAAAGTGACGTTAGGGTTAGAGGGGTTCGGGTTAGGGGGTTAGGAATTAATGTGTGTGTGGGAGAGAGAATAAAAAAGATACATTAAGGAATGCACTGTACCTGAAACAGTGACTCAGGACATGTGTTTACAAAGTAAGTAAGGTCGATGGCCTTAAAAATATGAATGTCATTCCCCGAGAGAATGCGGTCTGAACTGCTGAAACCTTCGAACAAATAAGTGCAGCTGATATTTCCCTCAGCCAGTCTCTATAAAGGCCATAACTGAAACAACAGTACTCCACATGCATTAACTTCAATTATGTAAAAGAACTGAACTTCTAATGATTACTAGTTGTAGAGTGGACTTACACTGCATTAGTAGTCTTTTGACAGCCAATCAGCTTGTAGTGATTTAGGATGGTTTAGGGTAGAAGTCACTTGCTATTTTGGACTTTCTGAATGAATGTGTGCGATGAGCAGAGCAACACATCCTGTAGAAGGCAATAGCAGGTGCATCTTGCATCATGCTTTTGCTCACTGAAAAGAAAGCGTCCACCCTGCAAATTCACGGTGACAAATGACTGTACCACTATGATGCAACACTAGTCAGGGATTGAACTGCTTGGTTTAGTGACACTATGCACCATAAGCCAAGTAATAATAATTCATTTGATTGTCTAAAATGATACAGGCTAACAATACAAATGATGCTATGATGCTGTAATGCCATAAGTGTGAAGAGTCTTGTGTATTTTTTTTTTTTAATTTTCTATCAATTTGCAAACTTGAATGGTATCATTTCGGCTTCTCTTTAAGAGATACACAAGTGCAGAAGGAAGTGTTTGATATTTGACCTTTTACCCTGGTGATATGAGCTACTTTGTGTGTGGAATAACAATCAGTACATGGGATTAATAATGTTACCTTTATTCTTTATCTCACATGATAATAACATTACCCAACAGCCACTGTTCAAGTTATCTTAACCTTCACAGTGACTGACCATTGACTTCTGTTGACAAACGCTGCCAGGTTGAAGTATTATATCTCGTCAGTGTAGCCCAGAGAGAACATCAGGTTACTGTGCTTCATGATGTAACACTGGCCTGAGATTGAAACATCACTGCTCTACACTTTCACAAATGCTGTGTCACGGTGACCAGCAATATTTTTTTTTTCGAAATATCTTGGAAACATGATGATCAATATGTGCTGGATGTTAAATATTCACAATGATAAGCAGAAAAGACATGCATGAGCTGTTTTGGTGAATCAGTGGTCTGAGTCACAAACTCTGTAACCACAATGTCTCTGCTTCATGTGCATCAGATTGTGGATAAATCTATCTTTGGCTAAGACAAATGTACGAGAATATTACCAGTTAAAACCAGTTCTTAAGAGTGAATTCAATGTTCACAAACTAAAACTAAACTTTTTAGTTCACTTAGTTTAATTTCACCTCAAAAAAAAAAAAAAAAAAAAAAAGGAATGGATGAGAAAATGTCCTGCTTTGGAGCAAAAACCATGGTAAACCAGTCCTTATAGAGACAATAATTAAACCCATCTGTAGTCCACTAAGGTACAACATGTTCAAAATGAGAGCTTTTGATTATATTACACAACAGCGCCTGAAGGGTAAGAGGAAGATGGGGGCTTTTTGAGCAAAGTATAACGAAGTTATGCTGAGAGATAATATCCTCAACCTCTGCTCTTCTCTCCACTGCCCAGCTCTCACTTTATTATGAATGTATTTTCAGATTTATCTGGTTGTTTCACCGGGAAGGTACATGTTCTGATGTTCTTGTGATAGCTAATATGAATACAACTTATCAGATCAATTATACCTGTGGGTGTTTATATTAAACTCTAATCATGGTCTCTAGGACACACGTATTTGTTGTCTGGTACACTAAGGCTGATGATAAAATGCATCACCCACAAACACAGGAAGAGTTTTATATAAGACATCATAAGAATTAGCAATCACGTTCATTGGTTGCTTATATTTGTAGAGCAAATAACTTCGGTCTGATGTATGAATTTTTTTTTAATCAGACATTAGGCTTGAAGTCTTTTTAAAAATAAGCTTTTAAACTGATCATAGCATCATAAAAATGTAAGTCTCAATGTAGCAAACAGTGCACTGGAGAGTTACAGCCAACCAGCTCTTATATGTGCTTAAAATACACAAAACATGAGAGGGAAAGAAGTATGGTCCAGTGGATGTTCAGGCTGAGGAGCATCAGGTATCAAACATTCCTAACATACATACACAGGAATCATATGATCACACCATGTCTTAAGTTTTCATGTTATTATTTACAAAGCAAAAACTCTTGGCCTGCCCTGACTTCTTAAAGAAGCTATTTTAAGTTTAGGGGTTGAATTTAATTTCAATTTTAAATAGATTTGCAGAAGATTAAGTTTGTGTTTGAGTAATGGCTGAGTTAAGGCATGCGGCCCCCATGGTATCAAGGCTGGGGAATGAAGCACAAGGGCAGATTTGTGTGTGTGTGTGTGTGTATGTGTGTGGCAACACAGTGGTAGACAAGGGAGAAAGTTATGATACAAAATCATGTTATATTGTCAGATTTAACCACTTTGTGTGTGATCAATCAATCAAATTTTATTTATATAGCACCTTTCACACAAATCAAATGCAATTCAAAGTGCTTTACAAGCGATTTAGAAACTCATGCACATCAAAATAATTAAAAAGCAAAAAAGTAAATAGAATAAGACAACAATAAAATATCAGTAGTTAATATAATAAACGATAAATAATAAAAGGCAATACAAGCAATAAAAATGATAAAATCGTAAAACACCAGATAAAAGCCAGGCTACTACATAAAAGTCAGACTAAACAAATAGGGTGGAGGTGCTGAATGAACAAGGCTTTCATAACATATACATAGCACACACCCTACACTGCAGTCCTCCTTACAGTATGTATTTTTTTCCTAGGATGGTGAAGTCATGATCCGCTCTACTCTACGTCTTATTGGCTTACCCTGATATTCTTACCCTAACACTAACCAATCTCATTCCTCATGCCTGAACCTAACCAATCCAACCAATGAAGGCAACAAGTACTAGCCAATCAGAGGTAGAGTAGGGCGGGTCATAACTTCGTTATCCTAGGGAAAAAAAAAAATTGGCTTACAGTATGGTACAGCCCCGCCATGGGCTCAGTGGTATGGCCCGCCTCCTAGTGACGTCAACGCGTCTGACTTGATAGAATAAATAGTGGAGCTCTGCGCCATGAGGCTCAGGCTACAGGATCGATACACCGAGAGGCTGAGACTGAAGAGGAAACGCAAAGGCACTGCTAGAAAATAATAATAATACACAGTTAACGTAATATTTACGTTGCAACATTTTTTTTTTACATTTAGTACCAGCAGTTGCCGTTAACGATGATGAACGGACAGATGAATGGTTTTCATAACTCCCTCATTGACGAGGACTGCTTCTTGTTCACCTCGGAGTCTGTCGGAGAAGGGCATCCCGGTAAGACCAGCACGCCGGCCATTCATCCGGTTGTGTTTGATTAAATAGGCCACGGTGATATAGTTTTTACGACGTTTTTTTTTGCCCCCACGTACTGTAGAGTGTAACGTTTAATAAAGAGTAGGTTGGACGCCGTTCAAATGTTGCCGTTACGGCCTTCTTCGTTGCGTGAAAGAAGATGGGCCAGCTTCAGAAGCACGCGCCAACAGCTAACTATCGCTAGCTAACGTTAATCTTTGCTAAACGGTTGATTGTGTGGCGTGTCCGGTCCACCGACAGCAAAACCCCCGCTGTGTTCATAACAGACAGTCGTTGGAAATCGTGACCTAAGTGCTTTTCTCAACCTAACGTTAATTTTTATATCATAATCGGTATACGTTCTCCCCGTCCGCGGCTGTTCTTGAAAAGCAACAATGACTCGGTTACTTTATCGGTTTGCCTGTACAACAGTGTATGCTTTTTATTGTGTCCTCGGTATAATTAATTAGTTTGAAGGTTAGTTAGAAGTTTAACTCTCTTGTCTTCCGCTCTCCGGTTTTCTGCGCGCTCCCCCCGGCTGCTCCACACGTGCACATGCTGAAATGGCGACTGTTGAGAGGCTTCGAGCCACTCCCACTGAGCAGGATCGCCTCATCTGGCTTTTACCCGGTGCTTTGGTCTTGCTGCAGTCTGTTATCAGTGCAGGTAATGACGTTACATTATTGCTCTGTTTTTTTCAGACAAGATCTGTGATCAGATCAGCGATGCAGTCCTAGACGCTCATCTCAAGCAGGATCCTGATGCCAAAGTTGCGTGTGGTAAGAACATTTTTCTTTTTGTTTTCTTAATGTTGGCTCAAATCATCAGTCCGTTCTTACGGAAAATAATTTTCATTTGTCTCTTGTCTGTTGCAGAGACCGTTGCCAAGACCGGAATGATCCTGTTGGCAGGCGAGGTGACATCTCGAGCCACGGTGGACTACCAGAAAGTTGTCCGTGACACCATTCGCCTAATTGGATATGACGACTCCTCCAAAGGTGTGGCATGTTTTTCTTTTAGAACTTCTGCTTTGTGGTTTTCATTGAATTGTGTCACATCAACTTTTATTATTGCGTATGAATGGTGTTGACCTGCTGATGTTTCCTCATGCACAGGCTTCGACTATAAGACCTGTAATGTTCTTGTGGCCTTGGAGCAGCAGTCTCCTGACATTGCGCAGGGTGTTCATGTCGACCGCAACGAGGAGGACATCGGAGCAGGGGACCAGGTCAGTTTGCCACATGTGTGCTGACGATACAAAGTGCTGCTTGTTGTTGTCCTCAAATAACATTTATGCAAATAAACCTACTCACTGAGTAATCGTCTCTCACTTTGCAGGGCTTGATGTTTGGATATGCCACTGATGAGACCGAGGAGTGCATGCCTCTGACAATCGTTCTTGCCCATAAGCTGAATGCTAAGATGGCTGAGCTGCGACGCAACGGCACCCTTCCATGGCTCCGGCCAGACTCAAAGACCCAGGTAGAGCTGCCATTTTACCTGTTTTTAACTACTGTAAATTCCTTCTTTTAATGAGGTTTGGCTCATCCGTATTTTCACCTTTTGTGCAGGTTACTGTCCAGTACCGCCAGGACCGCGGCGCCATGCTTCCAGTGCGTGTGCACACAATTGTTATCTCTGTTCAGCACGATGAAGATATTTGCCTGGAGGAGATGAGAGACGCCCTGAAAGAGAAGGTCATCAAAACTGTTGTTCCTTGCATCTATTTGGACGATGACACCATCTATCACCTGCAGCCCAGCGGGCGATTTGTTATTGGGGGCCCACAGGTAAGTGTCGGAGGGAGTGGCTTTCAGAAATCATGTAGCCTGTGGGTTGCATACCTGTCTTGACATCTGTTCCTCCATTACAGGGTGATGCCGGCCTGACAGGGCGTAAAATTATTGTTGACACCTATGGAGGTTGGGGAGCCCATGGCGGTGGAGCCTTCTCTGGAAAAGATTACACAAAGGTGGACCGTTCTGCTGCTTATGCTGCACGCTGGGTGGCCAAATCTCTGGTGAAGGCTGAGCTCTGCAGGAGAGTGTTGGTCCAGGTGAGTACTAGTACCATAACACACATCTCTGTTTTAGAGAAAGGGGCTGCAAGAGGTTCCTGTCTGAAGTTTTCTGTGTTTTGTAGGCTTGATATAATACATGTATATGTGCTGTATTAGGTGTCCTATGCCATCGGAGTTGCCCACCCCCTCTCCATTTCCATCTTCCACTATGGGACCTCCCACAAGAGTGAGAGGGAGCTGCTTGACATTGTGAAGAAGAACTTTGATCTCCGTCCAGGAGTCATTGTCAGGTAATGTATGGCCTCTGAAGCCACGTGCTACTCACTGACAGAGCAGCTTCTGGCTCCTTCTGTTTCCTGTGTCTTATTGTCTCTTTTGTTTTTTTTAGTTGCCCTGCTGAGGATTTAGAGTTTAGTCTATTAATCTATTGTGATAGAAAGCTTTGAGTTTGCCATATCTCTGTTTTTAATTATATGGCTTAGTGTTAAAGGTTGCACATGTGGACATTAGTGGGGTCTAATTTATTAGGGCAAACATGTAAGAGATTTGGCATAATGAAGCCTTGTAGCTCATAGTTAGCTCAAGTGTCCTTCTTTAAATTGGATGAGTGTGGTTTCCATCTGAAGCTGCAGTCACCACACTGCTCAGGGATGAGTTTGGTTGGCAGGGTAAGTGTTGAAGCTTTATGTGTTCTTCCCTCTTTACCAGCTGGTCTAACAAACCTCTATTTTATTATATTATTTTATTTTATTTTATTAATTTTTTTGGTAGTGGCTCTTGACACTGCCCACTGGCTAATGTGAGTGTTAATGCCTTTTGTGAATATGAATGCATGCATGTGAGCTCACTGGGTTTGACTGCTGCTAAATGTGTTGATTATGTATTCCAGGGATCTGGATCTGAAGAAGCCCTTGTATCAGAGGACCGCGGCCTATGGCCACTTTGGCCGAGACTCCTTCCCATGGGAGGTGCCCAAAAAACTCAAATACTAAACCTGTTAAGCTTTTCCCCCCAGGCTTGTTGGTGTATACTACAGAGAAGCCTCCAAGTTCCGGGGGTGAAATGCCCTTATCTCTTTAATAATGGTATCATTAACACATGACTCCATCCCTCCCTCACTCCACCTCCCTCTTCTTGTCTGGTTACTGTTTTTCTGCTGGTTGCAGTATTGTACTGGGTCCTAGGAGGCATGCCTCAAACTTGGATGTTTTTAAAGAGTTGGATGGGTTCCATGAACTCATGCACCATAGTGCTTCATGTTCTCCCACGTCTTGAGGTCCCCTTGCTTCTCGTTGTGATAGTCCCCGAATAGCTGCGGTTCAGTTGTTCTTTTGGCATTCCAAACTCCGTCAATATTGTCAGTCCTCTATTCAGTGTCATAGTAGTAGCATTTTAGACAATATGCGTTGCTGGTGCTACTGATTTATAAGGAGTCTGCGTTACAGCTAAAGATTTGAAAGTCCATTTTAGAAGCAAAACCTGACACTGGAGGATCCTCTGATCTTCCCAAATAAGTTCAGCTTCTTTCTAAACATTCCCCCTTTGTCAGTCTGGTACAATTATTCCTTGACCCAGTGTTCTTTATCCCCTTTTTGTTAGCTTTATTCCCTCGTCTTTGTGGAGGATGCTAGAATGGCACAATTAAAATTCAAGGGTTGTTGCTGTTTTCACTAAAAATGCTATGCATTGCAGGCTAAGGGGCAAGTCAAATCCTAATTATTCAAGCTCTCAAGTGAGCATAAAGCCTCAGATGCCCCTACAGACCTTTGCTGTTTTCTGACGTAATACAGAAAAGTCAGAAGCTGCTATGTCACTGCTCTGGTCTGCAGAGGTATCGGTAATACTTGATAGTGATGGAAAAACTCGATTGTTTATGCATTGAAATTCAATTTTTAAATGAGTCCTTTTTTAAATGTAGATTCACTTGCTTTTTTTATGGTTTGAAGTGACTAAAGGCCCTTTGACTCCATAAGAATATTGATGTCAGGTGTAGCTACAGAGAAACCTGGTTCCCATCTTTATTCTTACCGGAGTTTGTTCTTTGCCACAGAGTCTTATTGGCTAGATGTCAAACCTCAATACTATTTATTTGTTCTCTGAAACTCGGCGTGGATACAGAGAAGCTGAAGTTTCAGAAGGCAGCTTTAAATACACTTGGTTATTGAATCTTGAATTCCTTTTGACTTGATCATTTTTCAGTGTTTGGCTTGAGGCTCCAGAGTGTTGTACAGAAAAGCTTTGGTTGGCCTCAACAAGAAACTGTCACTGGTTAATGTTAATGACTATTTTACACCTTTTCTTATTTTTGGACAGCAGATATTAATTTTTAGATGGGTTGGTTTTGAAATCCCATTTTAAAATGTCTGGTGCAATTCTTTGGCTCTTACCTGTCCTCACTAATGGGATGGCAACATTTGGTTGGTGTAGTACAGAGAAACCAGCCTTGTTTACATGGCCATCCCATGTGTTGGATAGAGGTTTGGAGTTTTGGTTTTGTTCCCTTTTACTACTCGGAGGTCATAACGTTGGCTACAGTAAGTGTAAGAGTGCCTTTTCTATTTCCTCTGCTACCATTTCCCTTTCTCCCCTCCTACCAACATGCGTTCAACTTCCACAGGAACAAGTAGCTCATACTGTATTATGCTTCATGTTTAGATTGGGTCGTTTCCTTATGCTCTGTAATAAACAACTCCCTTCAAATGTGCTGTCTCAATTTCGTTGTATGTTCACTGATATTGTATGCACACAGAATTTGGTGGCTAAGTGAAAGAAACTTATCACAATGAGGAAGTAGGGTTGTAATTTTACCCACAGCTGCGCTTTCTGTTAAATTTGTTAAGAGACTTTGTACTTTTGCAATCCTCCATCATTGTTTTTAGCACCAGCCTATATAGTTAAGTTTCACCTCTCACCCAAAAGGCTTCTTCAGTCCCATTGTGTTACTAATGGACATTTACCAGATATTATCAAGTTTAGATGGAGCAGCAGTTGCAGGAAATTATATTACTAAAGTCTGGAGGCATTATTGAGGAAATGTTACAATATAAGAAATTGCCCTGTTTACTTCCTGCTTGGTTTAATACTCAATGATAACAGGCTGTGCTGTCTTTCTGTTTCACCAAAAATTAGGTTTTTTGTCAGGGTGACTGATTATTATGAAAAAGCTACTGGTGGCATTTACAAGTCATGTGTTTTTCAGGCACCTGTTGTCTGATGTGTTGCCAATAGCATGCTAGCAAAGATTTTACCAGTGGTGCAACAAGAGCTGGCCACAGTGCCTCGCAACTCAGCCTGACTTACGGTTTTCATGATATACAAGTAAAATCATAGGCTGTCTAGAAAAATACCAAAATTCAAAACATTAAATTCCTTACTCTGCACTTATACACTTAGGTGGTTGTTTTGATTTTTTTTTTTTTTAAACCAAATTTGAAGTAGAAGTGGTACCAATAAATTATCGTGCCCTAAAAAATGTAGTGCCAGCCTCCAGGATAATGACTATTATCTATAAGCCAAAACACTGGAAGTCCCCTATTCTCAGGTCACCATCTCTCTGATGGCAGCTGTAAAAATGTTAAGTCTGGAAGTCTGAAATGTCATTACAAATGGATATATTTTTGGTTGGTTGGTTGGTTACTCTTTTTAGCCTTTGAAATGTATGGTTTACAAATCCAAAAACGGAACAACACTTTAACAGGAAGCTAAAAGATTTAATCATGCGCTGTGTGCAGATCTGTGATATATTAACTGAGACTGAAACAGTCCTCAGTATGGATTTGTGCACAGTTTCGCATTCATTACCTTGGTCACTGATGAGGCCTTTTGTGTCTTCTCAGAGGGAAACAGTTGGAAGCAGGTTACAGAGTTTTAAGTGGTATATGTGTCTTTCTCCTTGATCTGGTGCAGTGCTGACTGCAGAGTTTGACCCCAAGCCAACCCCCGTTCTTACTGGCCTATTTTAGCTGCCTGTGCTGAATGAAAAGGTCAGTATTCTTTTAGCGTGACAGGTATAACAGCTCTGAGATTAATGGCGTAACCAGCTGGTTCTGCTTCTGAAGCAGGTAAAACCACTGTTGGCTTTCCCTGTAAAGTGGTTTCATGGAATTTAATATTGTGAAAGCTGAGGTTGCAGTCTCTCTTCATATCCTGTCTCCTTTGAAGACCAGTTGAGCTCTTATGCACTTTTCATAGAAAGCAGCAGGGCTTGTTGTTTGTGGAGACACTCATAGATATGACTAGACAGTTAAACAGGTTGGGCCCAGTATGTCACCTGGTGTAAATTACAAAAATAGGGATAAAAATCATAAGAACAAATGACCCATGGAGTTCATGACTCTTTTTGCTTGTTTGTGAAAATGTTTATTTTGTTTTCTTAGTTTTCACTTGAGCAATGGCACAACATAAGCCCCTTTTTTTATTTTACCAAAGACATTTGGACATGTCAGTAGGAAAATCACAGGTGTAAATAATAAAATGAATGATGACTGAATTCCATTTAGCCGCTCCAGTTTCAGGGTCGTAGTATTGTACATACTGGCTCATTGTCACACTTCCATGGCTTACTGGGACATTTGAATACAATGAAGCCATTATAATGTTTTTAGTGACAGGTGTGCTTTTCCTACTTTGAGAAGTCAAAATGTCTGCTGTGAAATGGACTACTTTGCCACTATTTTCTATATTCAAAAATCTTACTATGCATGCTGGCATTTTGAAATATATGTGTCATTGTCTGTTGTTTTCCAGTGTGAATGCATCCTCAAAATATGATTACAAGCAGTTTATAACATGTAATTAGGGCAGAATGTAGAAGTGTGGTTTCATATGAATGTAGATTATGCAAAGCAACAGGGCTGACATCACTCTATTATATCCTCTATAAGGCTATAATTATCCTTATATGTGTCCTGAACAGAATTTATTATTATCACTGCTTCACCTTAGCACTACCAAAACTCCTCTTTACTTCAACATCCACTCTTTTGAAACGGGACAAGGATAAGATGCAGTGGGGTTTAGGCACAGACCCAACTCTACCTATAAGGATGAACAACGCTGCTCTCTGTGAATGACTTCGCTTTTATGCAAACTGCGTCGCCTAAAGGGAATAGCTCATTCCAGCTCTTTGTGTAACACAAAGTGTTATCGTCCAGCTTACAAAACACACATTGGTTACATGTTTTAACGTTTCCTTTTGCTTACTTGAATTGTATTCAAAAATGTATAAAATCAGTGATATTGCATGTATCCATATAAATTGCAATGGTAACATGCACAGAAAACAGTATTAACAGGGTTAACATATGGTTTGTGCGTCAATTATTTGGTCAAAATCTACAGTATTTCATGCCTGAGTTGTGAGATAAAAGTGTCCTCCTTTAACTACAGGTTACATAAATGCTTTAAAGAAAGGCATCACTCTGTCCAAAATGTGTCCATTTCAATGAATGACTCACAGGTAACAGTCAATAAACACGCAATATTTGCAAGCTAACCTTCAGATGCATTAATGTGCTAGAACACAACGGCTGGCCTCATACAGTAGAGAGGGTAAATTGGTTCAATATGTTTGTGCAACTATTTGCTATTTTGTTAGTCATTAAACTAAACTCTTCATTCAGCTTCCACCCTTTCTCAGCTCTTTGCAGATTATTCTAGGCTATTTACCTTAAATGAACTCACTTAAAATTGAAACCATTTGCAGTGTTTACAATTAGAACAAGCACAACTGGATTTTTGAATAATCTTTATGAAGATTAACTGAGGCATTCACATGTATGAATTGACAGACTGTAGAAACAACAAAACAGAAATGCTGCCTCTATGACTCTGTAGAGTTTTGCACGTCAACTGGCACATTTGGCCCTTTGACATTTTGCAATCATAAAAAAAGCACAAAGGATCTTGGAGGTTGGTGAAAGAAAAAAAAACACAATACAATGTCATTGGAACAAAAGATACAGGAAATAGATGAGATAGATGAGATAAAGCAGTTTCTCCAGTTAGGTGTAGATGATGTTTGACTGCTTGTTACCACCACAGAGTTAAATTGTGCAACCAATTCCTTAAAGAACAAACAGCCAAGACTAAATAAAGAAAACGATGGGTGTCATTATTTTGCAGCTCTATACTACATTATTCAGGGAGTTTAGTTAATACAACTGTAACCATCAAATTTCTTCCACTATTAATAAAAAGAAAAGTTCCATTATGTGTTCATAGTATACAGTATGTACAGTATTATACTTGATCTCAACCTGACACATTACAGCTACATCAAAGTGTAATTGTATCATAATACATTTGGTCTATTCACACACTACTCCCATTTTTATTTGTAAGTTTACCCTTGACACAAACATTTTGAAAGTTATGTATCAGTACTTGTACAAGCAATTGTGATTTCTATATTTCAAATAAATTCTCATAAAATGTTTCCTCATAAAATCACATTTCAGGCATTATTTTACTGTTGTATCTATATAAACTGTAAATAAATAAGATATAATGACAGATAACAGTTACAGAAGCACTGTGAAAAGCTGAATTCACAGATAAAATAAACACTTGGACATAAAACAAATTGGTGATTATGATACACAGATTGTAAAGTGAGAAAGAGAAAGCACATATGAAGAGCACACAGTACTCTCAGTAGTGTATGTGTGTGTAACCTTGGAATGAATGTATTCAGAATTGTCCTTTAAGAAAGCTTCTTCACAAAGTTGGAAAAAGACAAGGACGTGTCTAGTCTGTCTAGTCTAATCAAGTAGTAATAGAGAAGGACATAATAGAGTAGTAGCAGTTTGCTTTGACTGCACGGTCACATGGGTCACAAGGTCACAGTAGTTTGTGATAAACTCTGAGCTACTGCAATTTACCAGCTATTTGCTTAGTTGCATACTAAGTACAAGTTTGAGTTATTATCTCTGAGCCCAGGAATATTTTTGGGAAAATGTCTGAACACACAAAATGTTCTCAGTCTACCCTCCTTTTTAATCAACTGTTCTGGGGAGAAAAATTTAAATTGTATGTAATTTGAAATTGATTGATTAAGTTGATTGCTGTGGGACTCTGGGACTTTTTTGGCATTGAATTTTTTTTCTGTCAAAATGTGCTGTTCCCGTGCAAGCCAGTTTAAAAAAAACCTGCTCACTTTCAATTAAAACATCCAAAATAATGAAGGTATCTTGGTGTCCTAATGGACTCAGATTTAAATTTCATCCAAATTACTTTTGTGAATTGTCAGCTTTTTATCGTCCTACATATGTGATAAGAAAAAGAGTCAGAACTGTAAAAACAAATATGTGCCTTTATCTGCAATGCGATAGGCTACACCGCATGGTATTCTGCTCCACATTAACAAATCTAGCAGCTAATTCAAAGTACTGCTGCTTGTGCTTTAACAAAGAGTATTGTTAAAAGAATTTCTTCGTAATGACCATGAAACAATAGAGACAGGAGCCGAAGTATCAAAATTTAAAAGAATTTATTTTCTTGTACAAGAAGGAGCATTTCGCAGTGTCACAAAGAAAAGTGCTCCTAGTGGAACGCATATAACAGGGTTTTATACACCTTAAGTGAGCGTTACAGTTCTTTTCTTAATCTATCAAATACAGATTTATAGATAACATCATGTCTGTTTTCAGTTCTCCTGTCCAGGAGCCATCCTGCCCAACTGACCCCCAGATAACATGTCGCACCCTATCTCCAATGAATTTTAATTTCTACATCTTCCTCTTGACAAATACAATACTTAACTTCCTTTAACGTCAGCTGATGAGTCTGCTGATGTTGCAAACACAGGCCAGGATGAACTAATTACAAAAGAATTGAAGATTTGTGCACCTTTACAGTTATTTAGACTGATAATATGTTTTTATCCGATTGTGTGCTCTGTAAGTCTGCAAGTGTTACATCGTTTTGTAACACTTTCTTTTATGTTTTGATTCCAATCAAATTTCTCCACTAACAGCCAAAAAAAAGATAAAATATACTCCAGAATGTGTGTGGATGGTGTACACAATATTAAAGAATAACACCATGGGGGACTTTATACTGTAGAGAAAGCTTAAAACAGCTCAAGAAGATTCATATGATATGAATACAAGAATTTCAGTTCATCCTCAGTTATGAAAACCTCTGTCAGTTGGTTTTGAATTATCCACTAAGACAAGTCTGGGCAGTTCTCTCTAGCCAGGGCCTGAAGGGGATATCAACGATAATTGTCATAGTGTTGAGTCAGCGTACAAACAAGGCAGTGTTAAAATAAATTAAACATTATATGGTACAGTGATCTGTTTTTTCCTGTTACCAAATTTCTGTAAGTTGATCCTTGATGTAAAAACCTGCTTCATATGAGTACAGATAACTGTCTAGTTCAAAGCTTCGATATGTTTATTTCACATGCTGACTGAATCTCATTCATAGGTTTTAGCATCAAATCCTGTTCTAGAGAGGGATCTCTGGAGCCTTTTCTGTGCTGAAATAATCCACTGAGCCTTTTCACTATAATTAGCTTTGTTGCTGTGCCACAGAATCCTATCAGCTTTTTAAAATGAATGAGGGGATTTTGTGGCCTGCACACATGTGGCAGTTGCACCATCAGCATGGACAGTTTGTGTTATTAAAAGAGACCTGCACACTTGTATTTAACATACTTTTGCCTGCTATGGTAACACTGAACACTTGGATAGGATGTCATGTACCTACTGAGGTTTCATTGCGTGAATTACTTGGAAGGAAGCGTCCATCTGTCCTTACATAATAGTATATAGACTGTTACAAATCTCCCTGTAAAATTACAGTAAATTACTGGCAGCTGTAGTTGCAATTGTCTTACCATTTTTTTTACAGTGTTGCTACTGTAATTTACTTTAACAATTAATTACTGTAAAAATGATTACAGTATTTTACTGTACAATGTGAGGTTTACAGTTTGATACTGCAGGCCTGCAGTAATATACTGTATTTTTATTGTAATGTACTTTAACAATTTCTTACTGTAAATGTTACAGTAAACAACTGAAAAGTTTTCTTCTTATTCATAATAATAAAAACAACCATAAATTGCAGACACATACTGTAAATAACAATGTGTCTTCAATCTTCGTAATGAGATCAGCTCTGTTTTACATTTAAAAACATAACTCTTAACATCTAGCACAAAAGAGGATGAGACAAGTGACAGCTTTATGGGACTGAATATTTAGTCAATATGCCAAGTATATTCAAATATGTTTGAAAAAATAATTCTCAAGGTTCATGCCCTTTCACAGGGGTCAATGTAAACCCTGTAATATCTTGAGCTGCCAGCAAAACCAAACAGCAACTGCTTTGCAAACTACTGTTAACAAATATAAAAGCACAAATAAACATATTGCAGGATAACACAGTTTGTAATGCATTCAGATGTCCTCTGTTATAAGCAGAAGGTCAGCGTCAAGGCTTCCAGGTCACAGCTCACTGAGTTAGAAAGAACCAAGTGTGGGAGCACAGAGTGAGAAAAAGAGAAGTGAAACAATTGAATGACGGAGAGAATAATTTTAATCAAGAAAGACACCTCACATTAATGAGGTGACGTCAAGTACTTCAGAAGAGTAGTGATGTGGATTGTGGACTGTGAGTGTGTTTGCCTTCTTAGGAATTACTTTCTGTTCCTCTCTCAGTGTTAATCACAATGAAATCCCTGAAAACAACACATAACACTTGTATAAGTAAACAATATAATATGGCTGAAAATACTTATTATATCCCAGTTTTATTACAGCTTGGCAACAAACTACAATATCTTTGCGGCAACCTAGTAACAGCCTAAAAACACACTTGGGTTCAGCTAAGATAACCAATATGACCACCACAACTGTTGTGTGCTTTATATATTAGGCTATTATTAATTATGAAATGCATGTGGGATAAACAAGGTGAAGGTATAGACCAGGCCGGACTAACGTTAGCATTCACTGATATGTAGTTCAAGAGAAAACAGTCATCCAAAAATAATCTAAAGACTTACAAGCAGCAGTGAAAATACTGTTTAAATACCAGTAATTCAAACCTCCAACTGCTGAAGATAAACTACCTTAAAATGCTCTCATGTGCCTGTCAGGTGCTTGCTAGGATTATACCAATTTAATTTTTAGCAAAAATTAAACATAGTCACTAACTGGGTAACCAGATGCCCAAATGTTATTCTATTTTCTGAATAAGAACTGACCTTTTTGGTTTGTTATTGCAGTGGCAAAAATGAAATTAGAAATAAATAATAACATAAATAGAGATAAATAAATAGAAATAACGATACCTCACTCATAGAATTTCACAGTAATTTTACAGCAATTTATTTATGAACAGTGTTGATTTATATTATTATGTATTCATTGTCATATGACATCTATATATCATATATTCATTGTCATATATCCATTAAAATCCGTCTCTGTCCAGTGTCCTCTGTAGATAAACTGTGCCCAGATGACCCTTGACTGCAAAGTTCAGTTTTACACTGTCAAAAAATCTTTTAGAAAAATTTCCCACAGGAAATACATAGCTGGCATTTCATGACCTTAAATTTATATCTGGAAGTATTCCAGATTTTAAGGTCCCTTGACTTGGAAAGCTCCTGGCACTTTTACAAATGACATCACAACAGTTACAGTATATCAGGCTATGAGTGGTATTCACGCTCAAGTAACATCATTGATTTCAGACTTCAGGTCCTGTCTGCAGTTTAAGTACAGCAGCTGTGCATTTCCACCCACTACCACCTTGGCTCAGTCAGACCTCTATATTTAACTCTGAATGGTGGTGGGTAATGTAGGGGGTTACACTGTCACCACAGCCTTGAATGGGCAAGATCACTTTCCATTGCACGAGCATCACAGCACTGACCGCGGCTGTTGCAACTGAAACACACTAGGCTGCAATAATAAAAGCCTTGGATATTGTTCCTCAAGAGCACCGCGCCACACCTGTACCATGCTGAATTTGTGAGGCAGTAACGAAGCCTTAAACTTTCACCAAGTGATAAATTGGTGTAATAAAGTTGGCTCTGATACCGTATCATATCTTTGTTTCTCTATAACAAATAAGAACAGAGTGAATTCTTCCCACAACAAAGAGCTCAGAGGGTGCCACCTGCTGACGTATGAGACCAAACAAAATACCATGGGCACCATAACATAATATAACATTGAGACCAAACATTGGTGAGGACTGAAAGATAAGGTCTCATGGTGCCCTCAGTTTTCTCACAGTCAGCACAGTTAACAAGCAGAGCAGTGCAGAGTTATCACAGTGAGAAGGGCAGACTCAGGTCAGTGGGATTTCTCCAAAGTATTAAGTAACAGCTGATGCAATATTTGTAGGAGCTTGCTGTTGCTCTACTGTACGTCAGCAGGAAAGTGAAGTTAAGGCCACATGTAGCATCTTTACCCAAATATTGCACTTGTGATTAACTACTCCACTTTAAAATGTTAACATTGGAAGGAAACACACCATGTTTCTTAAAGCACACAGTCCACTTTATAGTGTATTATACATGGGATTATTGGTTTTCAAAATGTGTAACGTCATGGAATAAAACAGTATGAACAATCAATGAGTTTAGTGTTTTCAGCCAAGGACTTGTGACTTTGTTAAGAAACTATTAATTGTGTTGTGTTTGTGTTTTGTTTGTGTGAGTTGGGTGTGCCACCTTATTATTACAACAAGCTCCTGTTTTAATTAAGGTTGCAAAAGTGTATCCGGTTGCACTTGTACTGTTGTGTCACACTTGCGTCATTTCCAGGCTCAGTTATGCAATCGTCTTTTCGGTAGTTATGGAGACTTTTCACAAATCTCATCCCAACTGTAATTTAACGGGTATTAGACTTGTCATTGTACCCAGCCCAAACTAAATTATACACTGTATTTTATAACGTGTTGCTGAGATTATTCATTTGACCAAGAAATGTTTAACAATGACTTAAAAGAACCACTTACAAAAATGGTCAGAAGTTAAAGTGTGAGGTAGACGAGTTGATCCTATTGTAAGCTCCAAAATCTTTTGTTACACAAGATTATTGTGACCATATTAATGCAGTTTATTTAATTGTAAGTACACTAAAAAAACATGAAAAAACAAGCAAGTACAAAACAAGATAAATCAAAAGACAGTACAAAATGGTGCAGGAGGCCTGGATGCTCTTAGCTTTTTCAGTTAATGTAACCAAATAAAACAGTGAGTAAGTAAATAGTAAAGATCAATACATTAACCGAGATGAGCAAACAGGAAGAGAGGGGAAGAGCAAGCATATTGTGTGTTTAACTTTGCAGCTTTGTTTGCAGTATAACTATTCAAAAGGTTAGTACAGCAATACCTAAATCAACAGGACAACGTTGTCTGTGTATTTAGCACTGTAGGAGGGATTTAGAGAACTGAATTGCCAGTAGCAAAGGGTTTCATGAGGACACTGGATGATATATGTGTTTGAGCATCTACTGAGTGAAACAATAGTTTTGATGCAAAACTACAGGTTGTTTTAAAAGAGATTAGGCAACACTCAAATCTTACCGAATAGCCTACATAACCGCCGGCCTGCCAGTCACAACAGGTACTTCAGTAGATTACATAATTTCAAGCTTTCAAAACATTTGACAGGTGTTTCCTGGAGATGAGTTATTATAGTTTATGCTTTATGTAATACGTTAACGTGAAGCTACAGTAAGGGGGAAGGGGCAATGGTGTGAGTTGTGATTGGGTAATTTCCAGCCAATTGAGAAATGGTGAAACTGGAGATAATCTGTTGAGCAGCAGAGCCAGTGACAAGGGAATGTGTCCCCCCTCTCAATAACTTCAGTCACATGCTGACTGAGGAAGGAAAAGTGAGCCAGGAGGGAGGGCATTGACAATCTAAAGGGGAGTGTCTCTGTTCCACCAATAGCACGCCGAGCCTGTTCCTCCTTGACAAAGTTTTGTATAACACTGTGGAGACTTGGCCCGCCATGTGGTCTGAAGTTTGCATATTTTCATGTATTAATGAAAACAAAGAATTAATCTGCTATTGCTCAGTGGATCAACAGCTTTTCTGCACACGTCAAGTCAAGTTTGGTTTTTTTCCACAGTCGGGGAATTTTAGTGGAAATTTTCGTTTACTTTTCAGCATAGAGCTGGGAAAAAAATGTGTCTGCTGTTTATCTGTTTGATGTGACAACAGTAACTTGTGCACTGGTACAAGAATCTTTGCAATGCCATCCTTTCTAAGGAACTCGTGCTATCTTTTTATATCTATCTATATCAATTTCTGTGTTTCCAAGCAGTACAGTCTGTGTGATATACAGCTTGACATTCCTTTTCTTTGCTGCAGTCTTACTGTAGATGACAGTGCTCATATGTGGCTGGGTCTAACTTGCCAGGTGGGTCCCATGTGGGAAAACAGGTTAGAGTTTCGTAAAAAGTGGTTGTTTCAGAAAATGACATAACAGCTAAATCCAAAGAAAGCCATTATCAACACCAGTGAAAGGTTGAAAACAGACAGAAAAACTCATTCTGTGATATTGGAATGTAAAATGAATATTGTACAGACTTTTTGAAGTCCTAAGATTTCATTTCGCTTTGTCACACAAGATCACAATTTGGCACCACAAACAAATATTGGGTAAAATTTAAACTTTCTTATGTAATGCTGCTTGCTTGCATGGTGACTCTGAAATGGGCCTCCATGTGAGAGCTCGCACTGGATTACAACACAAGACACTAACTTCTTATCTTGTGCATTAATATGTGGAGTTTAAGAACTCTAGTTGAGCTCCTCATTGTCAGTTGAGCAGTTTTACACAACTGTGACACTGCAAGTTCGTTTAAGCTCTCCACTGACAAGATTTTGTGTAAAAAGTGGTGCAAGTTCAAGAAATGTGTGCAATTTTAGAATGACTGACAAACACTGTTAATATGTTGTGTGTGGAAATGTTATTGTATGGCTATTTATCTTTAAAATGACAATTGACTGTTACAATAAACTCAAGGGGAAAATGTAATTTGACTTCTGGAAAAAAAAAAGTTGTAGCACGTGGAAAAGAGGAACAGATGGGCCACATAGTTGAAACACAGATTCATACTGCCACCTGCTGAGGACATGATGTAAAACACTTACATCAGTATTCTCATGTATCCCAATTTATGTATTACAATCTCTCCATATTTCAAGATAGAACTGATCATAGTCAGTAAACAGGTTGACCTGTTACTTTCCCCCCACAGATTTTAGTGTTATACAACCTGTCAAGACACTAATAAAAGAAGAAAACATTCACATTATATGGCTGTTCATTCCACAAGCACACACCCAGACACATTTGGACAGTAATAAATGTTTTTTTTTATGTATATGCCATTTTATGTGTAAAGAATTTGTGTCCTCAGAAAATATTACAGTATCAAAAATAAAAATATTTTTACAACCAAAAATAAATTACAATACCGGATGCGATGAAACACAACACAAAGCACATTATCATGGCTACAAACACTAAACCGTCCAACTCAATATGACACTGAATTCTCACATTTCTATGCGAACGTTTACTGAAAGATCCGTTTTCTGTTCACAGCACTTTTCCCAAAAAGTTTAAATCTTGTTTATAAAAACTAGATCTTTGTAAACACAAGAGACACAGGACGTATTCAATAGCAGAAGATTAACAGTGCTCCCTGTCAAAAAGTGCCAACTTACAAACATTTTAACTGTTAGAAAGCAACATAAGTTTACAGGTCCAGTCATCTTAAATGTGTATAATGTGTCCCTAAAGATATGAATCAGGGTATGAGGTAACAGTCCAATGTGAGTAAAATGTAGTAAACATGAACATGACAGACCCACAACCATTCTGTCTATTACAAGTGCTGTCTCTGCGCAGACTGCACTTGAATGTGAGATATCACATGGTGACCGTCTGCTGACCGTCACTGTACAGGATCCTGGAGTTCTCGTTATGTCGACAGCCCTGATGCTTATCAGGAGCACAGAACTGTAAATGGAGTATTGCTCCACAGGTTTTTCCCTGTAGCTATTGTCATCATCGACTGTTTGAGATTGTAACTCAGCGTTTGTCTCGTCTTTTGTCCATTTCCTTTTGAATCCGGGCCTCTAGAGCTGCCCTCATGGCCGAATCCAATGTGTTCTTCTCTGCGACACGTTCCACCACCTTCTCAGGCTTATCCTCCTTCAGAAACAGAGAGAAAATCAGGATGTGCAAAGAGCAAGATGTTTAAAATACACATTAGCGCAGTAAGAGTCAGACACATTAGCGGCAGGAGGGATGTGCATTAACCTTGTGCACGAGGAAGGACGTAATGGCACCAGAGTCAGCCTGATAGTCAAGCCAGAAGAGTTCAGTTCCATGGGTCTCCGTCTCTGTACTTGACCCACTCTCGTTCCACTCCTCAGCCTCAGCACCGTTCCCTGGCTCTGAACCATCTAGGAAATGAGCACAGTGGAATAAGATCACAGAGTGGATCTAATGTAATTGGAAAAAAGCTAACAACAAAGAGCACCAATCTTACGCCTTCGTCGAGGATGGTACACTTGGATGTCGGGTCGGCGGGGTCGTCTAGGGATTGTGGTGTGCCTCCGCCGCTGAAGCTCTTTGGCTTGCTTCACTTCTTTATCATAGTCGTCTCTTGAAGTGACAGTGAACCAACACTTTGTTATAGCATGAAAAATATATAATATACAAAGTGCTTTTCAAAAATATACAGTGCATGATATCTGACGGTCTAGCCGAGTTAGTGACACAACATAAAGTAGGTCACCTTCTCCTTGTTTTGCTGTGGTTTGCATAAAGATAACAGAGTTATAATCCTGTTTCCCAAACACAAACAAGCTGTTCTATAACATATATTCAAGTCTAAGCTTCACCTTCATATATGTAAGTACGTTGCAATTGTTCAAATATATTTCAGAAAAGGTTTGTGTAAAAAAATTAATTATAGAATTTCCCTTTATATTTGACGTGCATTTCAGAGACAGAAATGAATATTATTAGCTTTTTGAAATTCTCAAATACAGTACCAGTCAAAGGTTTGGACACACTTTCCCATTCACTTGAATGAAAAAGTGTGTCCAAACCTTTGACTGGCACTGACAAACTGTTGATAGTTATGTTGTGTCAATGGTGAGCCACATTGACTAATATTTTTGTAGAGGTTCTACTTAAATACCGCTGAAGATATGACAAAAAAAACTACAATTCAGCAGTAGAAAGTAGGATAGTAGGTGCTTTTTAAAAAAAATGTCCATCAATATATCTCATGGAGGTTCTTCGTCTTAGGCTCTTTGATAGTTACATCTAATAACAGTATGCAAAACTGCTTCTTCCACTAAAATAATACACACTTAAATGTGTTTTATACCTACTGTGTCCCAAACCATGGACAACTCGGGCCTGTGCAACCTTTCTTTCATCTGCTTCACAGCAGATGTCTTAATCAGTATATGCCCTCCTAATTAACTTTACTTCACCATCTGATTAACTTCTAGTTAACATTTGCGGCTGCAGCTGCAGATATAGTGGCTGGATGTCGCGGACCAGCTGTGCTACTATCTTAGCTAACAGTTACTAGCATTAGCTGAGGGAATCACCTAGCAATCTGGTTCCTCCGGATATGGTGCAGGAAGCCGTGGCTCATATCCAAACGGCCACCAGGTTTGTATTTCAGCTCATGCGCTTCATCATCTCTTAAAATGTCCATTTCCACAGATACAGTTTCAACACGGTGACCGTATTTATGAGCTAATCACGCTAACGGGTCACAAGTCCCAGTCAGAGTAACTGTGCACTGACAAAAAGCTACATAGCTAACTAGCTGCTGGTAATTTGTTGTCCAACCGTAACGTTCCCGGAGTTTACAAATCAACCCCCATATACTGTTTATATTTTGTACCATCCCCTCATAATTAGTCTCTGTGCCACAAATGATTCATGAATACCTCGTGATACCTCATGAATGCAGTCACAGAGAAACTGGGTGATTAATCCTTAATGAAGCTTTCACATAGCAGAGAGAGTTTTTGAATAAATATGAGTCAAACACTCTCTACAAAAATGTGAATCAGTTGCACACAAAAAATGCTTTTAAAAAGTTGAAATATTTCCATTTTTGGTGTATTCTGGGTCACATTAGGAGAAGTCACAACATGTCGGGCTTAAAGAAAAGTTTTTAGGGTGTTTTTATTGCTCTAAAATGTAAAAATTGGCCAAATTTGACCCTGAACAGTAAGTATGGAAGGGGTTAATCATATCTAAAAACAAACATGTTTTTTCAAAATCGTTGAACACAAAACGCTCTAAAACAAAGTATCAATAAAAATACAAACCATTTAATTAAAATCTATTCTTTATGAATAAAACATAATTTAAGGCTCATTTCCCCCATCGTGCAAAATGAACATTCTGCACAAATAATGAGTAGAAATAATAAACTCCTAATCTACTAAGAGTGACTATAAAAAAATCAGGTTATACTGTTTCAAAATCACATTGGTATTGGCCAAGGACTGATGTGACCAGGCTGTATTTTTTAACTCCGGGTTAGGTTTTCCTCTGCTGTGAACGACTAGAGACCGCGAGACTTTCGACGCGCTCTGTGCGCGACTCGTTCATTTATCCCAAATAAAGTTGTACCTTTATCTGTTATTTTGACGTCAGGCGCACAAACTTACTGCTGTGATGGTTTCCCTGAAGCGAGAAAGAGACGTTGAGGTGGACGACGATGACAACGAAGACGGAGGTGAGTTTATTTGCTTTATAAACGTCTGTCCTACGTCTGGTTAGCCGGTAGCTAATTTTACTATTGAAAGTGCGTTTGATATTTCCACCGGTTGATCCAGCTTCACACAGGCCAGTCAACAAACACCGCAAATGTGTAGTTTCTAACGGGCTGAAACAAATTCACCGCCCTTCCAGAGCGCCCTGTGTATCAAATCAATCATCTCCTAGCAACATAAATGCTAGGTTTAGCTAGCATACATTCAACTGCTAAAACACAAACTGAATTGACTTTGTTTTCTTTTTTGTTTGATTTCCATGTTTCAGTGGTAACCAAAATACGACGAGGACGTGTAGTAGAAGACCGGAGAAGCCGCCACTGCCCTTATCTTGACACCATAAACAGGCAAGATTTACTTGAATGTGTACAGCTAACGTTAATGCTAAATGCTACTGAGTCCCGACCTCCTTCATTGCTCTGCAGCTCATTCAAGGTTTCTGTCTGTTTATCCACCAGGAGTGTGCTGGACTTTGACTTTGAGAAGCTCTGCTCCATCTCTCTCTCCCACATCAATGTCTATGCCTGCCTCATATGTGGGAAATACTTTCAAGGTAAGAGAATGCGGGGTTGAAACACCTTGTTGTGCTTTGTCTTGACTTCATACATATATATTATAAATCCATGATATTTTTGTCATCCTGTTTTCCATGCTGTGTTTCTGAAATTTGTCTTTCTTGTTCTATTCTGTACACACAACATCTATTGCATGTTTGTCCATCCTGGGAGATGGATCCCTCCTCTTTTGCTCTTCCTGAAATTTCTTCCTTTTTTTCTCTGTTAAAGGTTTATTTTAGGGAGTTTTTCCCTCCATTTGAATCGAGGCTCTAAGGATGGAGGATGTTGTATTGCTATACAAATTGTAAAGCCCCCTTGAGGCAAATTTGTGATATTGGGCCAATACACTAAAATTGACTTAACTTGACTGTTTCACTGTGTTTCACATGTTTGTCTCCTTCTGTAGGTAGAGGCCTGAAGTCCCATGCTTACACTCACAGTGTACAGTTCACCCATCACGTGTTCCTCAATCTGCACACTCTCAAGTTTTACTGTCTGCCAGACAACTATGAGATCATCGACTCTTCACTAGAGGACATCACGGTGAGCGAAGTGATAGTGTTATAGACTAATGAGTTTACATTCGTCTTTGTGAAGAGGGATATATAAAATGGTGTTTGTGTTGAATTAATGTATTAGTTGTATTATGTAATGTATTAGAGGGTATCATGCACTCAAAATATTGTTATATTTGCAAACAGTACTTTTCTGTCAGTAATTTGTTGACATTTCTCTTTCTGCAGTATGTGCTGAAGCCAACTTTCACCAAGCAGCACATCACCGGCCTTGACAAGCAGGGAAAGCTGTACAGAGCCTACGATGGTACTACTTACCTGCCAGGCATTGTTGGGCTCAACAACATCAAAGCCAATGACTATGCCAATGTGGTGTTACAGGTATAAAGAACTGCATCACTTAGTCATAAACTTTTTAACTAATACAGATTTTTTTTTTCTTCAATTTAATTTTTCCTTGTTTGTTTTCAAGGCTTTTTCCAATGTTCCACCATTGCGAAACTACTTCCTGGAGGAGGAAAACTACAGGGGAATCCGCAGACCACCAGGGGACATCATGTTCCTCTTGGTGCAGAGGTTTGGTGAGCTGATGCGCAAACTTTGGAATCCAAGAAACTTCAAGGCTCACGTGTCTCCCCATGAGATGCTGCAGGCTGTGGTGCTTTGCAGCAAGAAGAACTTCCAAATTACCAAGCAAGGTAAGATTTGTGTTTCCAGACATTAGTGTTGCAGCACGTATTACAGTTTTGAAGAACAGAGGATTCATTCACAGCAAAAAATGCTGCACTATGGAGAAAGCTGTAGGTTGTGGTGCTGATCGATTGTTCTCTGTTCTGCAGGAGATGCTGTGGACTTCATGACGTGGTTCTTAAATGCTCTGCACGGTGCTCTAGGAGGCACAAAGAAAAAGCCATGTGAGTGGGAAAAGACTAGAAAGGGTTTCATCTGTAATCTAAAAAAGATGCTCATATGAGTATTTGGCACATTAACAGTATGTTTATCTGAGTTGAAGGAAAAAATGGGATATAATTTTGTATAAAATGAGAATTACGTATTATTTCTATGTGGCAAAAATAAGTTGGAGATTGAGTCGGCCAAATATTTCTCATTATTTAGTATCATATAAGTGAGAATCAGCCTCTGTCCTCTTCTGTCTTTCTGTCATTACAGCAATCATTACAAAAGCTTTTCAAGGCTCCATGCGGATCTTCTCGAAGAAACTACCACACCCAGATTTAGTGAGTTTCCTGCTTGTGTTTTGAACTCATTAAATGACACATGGAACATGAATCATATTGCTAATAATTAAATCAGATTTATTTATAAATCATGTTAAAATTATTGGATGAAAGTGCGTTGGAGACAGTGATTGTTGAGCTGAAAAAAGACTTTTTACTTTCTATATTACTTTATTTTCTGGTCAAAATACAGGGCAAATCAAAGCTGATTTTTGGTGCATTATTTTAACATCTGTTAGTTCAAATTTGAGCTCATTTATGTTTTTGGAGATTTTTTTTGGGCCATGCAGTTTTTTGTTTCATTAAGACACCACAGTTTAAAAGAATTGAACTTTGAAGGTTGTAAAATGAAAAGTGAAGAAAAGTATGTTTTTAAAATTTCCCAGCTCCCAGAGGAGAAAGAGGCGTTGCTCCTGACAGAGGAGTACCAGGAGCAGCTGTCTGAGTCCACTTTCTTGTTCCTGACCCTTGACCTCCCAACAGCCCCACTGTACAAGGATGAGAAGGAGCAGCTTATTATCCCACAAGTCCCTCTCTTCAACATCCTGGGCAAGTTCAACGGCAGCACAGAGAAGGTAACGATTCCTTCACATCGTCTTGTCTTTGATATAATGATGCAAAATAAAAGTGTGAAAAGTTTAACTCTATATCTGGACACACTTCTGTCTCATTTACATTCAGGAATATAAAACCTACAAAGAGAACTTTCTCAAAAGGTTCCAGTTGACCAAACTGCCTCCGTACCTCATCTTTTGCATTAAAAGATTCACGAAGAATAACTTCTTTGTGGAAAAGAACCCGACAATTGTCAACTTCCCCATCACGTAAGTGCTGTTCATATACTGTAAGACAAAGTACAAAGCCTCAGTATAAATGTGCTCATTCATGTCACTTTGTATTTCTTTCAATAGAAATGTTGACCTCCGTGAGTACTTGACAGAAGAAGCCCAAGTTACAGAGAAGAACACAACTTATGACCTCGTCGCTAACGTGGTGCATGATGGGAAACCTACTGAGGGAGCGTACAGAATACATGTCCTGCATCATGTAGGTTACAGACAGATATTTTTATAATTTCCCTGATTTTTTTTGATGGTATTAATTACACACAACCTAACATTAAATTGTGTTTTTTTTTCCCAAACCAGTGTCAGTAATATGGTTAAAATGATGTCACTGCCTCTTAGTTATAATGTGTCTTTGTGTTTGATCAGGGAACTGGGAAGTGGTATGAGATGCAGGACCTGCAGGTGACGGACATTCTCCCCCAGATGATTACACTGTCAGAAGCCTACATCCAGGCAAGTTCTGCCATTCATTGTGTGTGTGTGTGTGTGTGTGTGTGTGTGTGTGTGTGTGTGTGTGTGTGTGTGTGTGTGTGTGTGTGTGTGTGTGTGTGTGTGTGTGTGTGTGTGTGTGTGTGTGTGTGTGTGTGTGTGTGTGTGTGTGTGTGTGTGTGTGTGTGTGTGTGTTGGAAAACATAAATGTTGCAGAGCCGTGTCTCTGTACTTTTCTATGCAACATGAAATGATATAAAACATTCATCACCTTTCATCTGATGGCATTTGAAGCACACTCATATATCTTTCACTTTATAAAGACAGAAGCAGCTTCTGATTATAGCAATTTGTATTTTGGTTGAATTTCACTTATGATGCCCAACAGAAATAGTAGTGATATGAAAAAAACGTCAACACAAATATTACTCTATTAATCTGGCAAGCGAGTCCACTCAGGACATGCTGGTCCCTTTCTCATTGTAGATACAAAAAAAAACATAATTTTAAAATCTGCAAAATTTTTATTTTTTACAAAAAGACCTCAACACAACAACTTATAAATGTAAAGATGTTGCATATAAAAGAATAATTGTATAGTTTATTTACCATCACATAAGGACCCAGGTCTTTTCTGTTGAAGCTACTGTTTCATTGGTAATTTATGTGCTATTTTAGACACTTTGTACTATGCCAAGAATACATTCAGTGGAGGACTGAATCTTTACAATTTCTTGGTTAAAAAAAATGCCCATGTGTCAGTTAACAACAATGATTATCAGTACAAAGTATCCGTAAAAAGATTCCTAGACTTCAAAATCCTGAATGAAAAATACCAGAATGCAGTTGTGAATCATGAATTGAACAAGCACTTCTTGTTTCGCCTAGACCTCCATTCATCTCATATTGGTAACAACTGTTTTATTTCTCTTGTAGATCTGGAAAAGACAAGAGAGTGACGATGACACAAACAACCACACGGGGGCGTAAGTGAGGCAGGAATTTTCTGAGTGTGAATGACCAGAAGTGGTGTCGCTATTCTGGAAATGGACCGGGTATTTAAATGATTGAAAATAACAACGGAATCTAAAATGAAGGTGGAAAGAGAGCACCAGGACTTTTTGTTAATAGACACACAAAAAAAGGAAACACATGTAAAGGTCTCCATGTTTTTTTCACTGTTTTATCTTTTTACTATGTGGAAGTTTCTAAATAAACTATCTCCAGGACACGTTTTTGTCTGTGCTGCATTTTCATGTCAAACAAGATAACAGAAGAAGCAATTATGTTGAGTAGTCAGTTGTCCAAATAGTCTTTAATTCATACTGGACAGAAAGCTCCAGTGTTTTCCATTTTCACTTTCATTATGACATACATAAACAATTTACAGAATACCACTGTTCACAAAACTGTAACCACTGCAGAAACTGATATTTCAGACTGAATTCCAGCCTCAGTCTTGTGACACATTTCATGCAAACCAGAACATTTATGGCTCATTGATTGACTGCAAGCCTACAAGAAGGAGCAACTTGCCTAAAAGTTAAAAAAAAAAACAATCAGTGCATTAAACTTGTAAAACATTAAGAGTTGATCAGTTACATAATATATTTGTGAGATAAGTAGTTTCCTGATGTGAACATACAGTACAGAATATTCAGAGCTGCATTCAGTTTGGCAGGTTGATTCATTTGTTCTTCTTCCACATGTATTTCGCACAGAAAGCCACGTTCTGAAAATAGGAAAAAAAAATACAGAAAGCAGATGTGAAACAAATAGTTTCAAGTAGTGATGGGCAGTTTAATGGTTGGTTGGTTAATCTATCGAATGGAACTTATGAGAGGAAAAAATCACTTGTGTGCTTGAATGTGGAAAAAATAGTTTTGATAAACGTTTCTCTAAGACAATTAAAACCTTTTATCCTCACTGCAGAGTGAGCATATTGACTCTTTCATTGCAGACATTTGTATTGATAGTTTATATAATTAAGCTTTTACTTATTCATCACAGACCTAAACATTGAAGTCATTATCATCATAGCCTGAAATGTTGGATACAATGAACAGCAGTTAAGTTGGGTGATGCAGCAAATGGCTAAATCAAGATTTACTAGAGAATATTATGTATGTTTTACCCTGTAACTGTCAGGTGATGGGATTGACCCGTGCATCACCTTTTTTTAGCCAAACAAGTAACATGTGACTGAATTTCACTTACACCACATTCCTGAGCAGTTTTTATGTCTCTGCACCAGTAGCTCGGTCCCCAAGTACAACGATTCTTCCCCAGCGGCTCCAACTTCTTTGTGGCAACACACAGATCAGCTCTCTGAAGGACAGACGGGACAAACACTGATGAGAAACTAAACTAGTTTAAAGAATGGCATGTGAATAAGTTGCTACACTGTGTTCATGACTAGTGTTGCATGGACAAAGGCTCATTTCTTTAAAGCGTTATATAATTTGGTAGTATACGGGAAATGTGCTCATTATAGAGTTTTTAAGAAACAACTAAATATGCTAATAGTTAGTTTGACACACAAAAATACACACTGAAAAGTATTTTCTGTCTGTTAAAGAATTAATTTATTAAGAATTTTTGCAAACTAACAACTAGGTATGAACTGAAATATAATGAATTGGCACTGACCAACTAAACCAACACTTTTTTTTTTCAGTTTTTTCTTATTTGTACCAAATTGCAACACCCTTTCTGTAAAATGTCCTTAACATTAACATTATACTACTTGTAAAATAAAGTGTTACTTAAATAAGTTAGTAAATCAATTGTGCTGTTGCAAATGATGGTAAAACTCCACAAACTACTGGAGACAAGTCCTCTTATGGATTGGTAATACGGTGTGAAGTACACGTGCATATGACTATTTTTTAAAGGAACTTATTCTTACTTCACAAGCATCTGGATGGTCCAGCTGGTTTCCCAAAACCTGCTGCAGCCGGGAGCCATAGATTTTGGTGAAAGCCTCACACTGAAAAGAGCATGACAATTACTTGGCTACTTCTCAAGCAAAGAGAAATGAGACCTGATTAACAAACTGCTTTACTGAAAACTTTAAGAACAATGAGAGGTCAAATATTCTAATATATAAAAGCATATAGTAATAATAAAAGGACATGTAGGGGCGTTTGACATAATCTGCTGAGAGTTGGTGGGAGCTGAGGGTCAGACCTTAGGAATGGCTTTGGGGTGATGAACACACACAGACTGGAGGAAGGAGGATGTTTGAGTTTGGGTGGAGTTGAGACCCAGGTGAAGTCGGCTCAGCACAGCCAGCGTGCGGCACGACTCACAGTCCGAGGGGAGGAACACCTCTGGGAAATCAGCAGAGAGTTAATTTGGTGACAATAAGGAAGAGCGAGGGTCAGCTCTAACCTATAAATGTATTCATTATAAACATGTAACTGACCTGGAACAGGTGTGTCCTTGAACAAACAGATGTGCAGCAGGGTACATATTGTGTGAGGAGCTGCGGACGATAAGAGGAACTCCACTATCTGTGTCCCATATTTGTCTACAAAATCTTCACATTGGTCCTTGTAGCTGTGAGGAACAAGATAGCAGAACTCCTCCATGAGCTTCATTAAAGCATCCTGCAGGACAAGAAAGACGATGGTGACATAAATGAAGTGATGCGTGATGAGGGATATGTACCTGAAGCAAGACGAAGTAATATATTTTTTAAAAAATAGTCACCTCAGTCATGTTTTGGGGCAACAGGGTTTCCAGTTTCTTGATAAGAAACAAACACAGGGTGCAGGCTGGGTTGATCTGCTCCTAGAGAGGAGTTAGATGATAAGAGGGTCATTTACAGAATTCAAAGGTTGGCAAAAGTTCCACTTCAACTTCTATTTGATACTCCACTTCTGCTTTCTCATACTAACATGTGCATCGCTGGACGTGCTGAGTGCAGAGATGTCTTCATAGGTGGCATGGTGGGGTAGTTTCAGTGGTTCTTTGTCCTTGTGGGCAGCACAAAGTCCAAAAACCATACAGGTCTCACCTGCTTTCTACAAAAAACATATGATCATAGATTGAAACTTTCACTGAAGGCCACAGTGTTCATTATATTTCCATATTGTACATCTAAAAAGAAGCTTACCAGTTGATCAGGTGTTTGCTGCAGAACTTTTGGCAAAAACATCTTCACCTGTAAATCACACTCTGATGCCTGTTCTCTGGGGAGATGCTGGCACAGAGCGTGCAAGGTTTCATACATGGTTTCCTGCAGAAGCACAGACGTTAATGCAATGGCTCAATTTTTATGTTGTTGTAGGAATACTGGGTGTCTGTGTGTACATTAACTACCACGTACAAAGACAGTACATGCAGAAGTAATCGGATACGTCAAAACTGTTTGATTGAAAAATTGTGTCCTTGCCTGTTTCAAATGTAACTTTAAAAACAAAGGGAAAGATATTACATGGATCCCAGCTGCTGGGTGTGATTGTCAGTTTCCTTTCAGTGTGTCCGGTAAAATAAAATAAAGTGAAGTGAGAATAAAATGACACTGTGCAGTGAGTCAGTCCCCAACAGCCCCACCTTAGTATCTCTGCTGGAAATCATGTTGCTGGACAGCTGGATGATCTGGCTGCATTCTGAACAGATGTCAAACGTCTAATGAGGTGAAGCCACAAACAGAGAACTGGTCAATTTTTAAAGACATTTGTGTTAAAATGTATATTAAACATAAGCAAGGCTTGTCTGGGTTTTCACTTGCTGTGCAGATTAATAATAAATGGTGTGAACTTTTAAAGAGGAAATGTTTATAACTGAAGCCTGATGACTGTATAGATATCAAGAACAACCCCACTAATAAATAAATGCATCCACTGTTATTATATCTACAATTAACACCATACATGAATATGCAAAAATAATATGTGAGTGAGACTTCTGTAGTTTCCCTGATATGGTTTAGCGTGTATACTGTATGTTGTGTGTTGAAATGTAGTTCCATATGTTGGTATGTTGGTCTTAGAAACATTATAGAGAATCAATCTTACCAGAGATGTCTGTTTGATGAGTGTCAGAGGGTCTATGATGAGCCTGGAGTCTCCTTAAAAGACCCAGACAGAAAAAGATTAGATGAAAAAGACAGTGATATAGAAACAAATGAAGCGACAGATTCATCTCAGCATAGGTTCGAATATATATACGACCGTGTGTGCTCTGATTTTTTTTTAGCAGAGTAAGTTAGCAATAAATCCCACAATAACAACCTGATCTGTCAACAGAATTAATGACGGCTGGTCAGCTGACATTTCCGCAGACATCCGTCAGTGAACCTTCATCTTACCGGGACATAGTGACACCGCGAAGACCAGCAATATGAGCCGTGAAGCGGACATTATGTGAGGGGGAACAGGACGATATGAAGCGCAGATGATCTGTCTATAATAACATCAGTGCCGTTGTTTGGGCTGCACCGGAAATCAAGGTTGACGGTAGAGGTACAGCGCAGGCGCAGTGGAGCAAATAATTTCAACTAGAAAGTTAATGATCAACTAGGTTAGCGTTAAAGTAATATCATATAATATATATAAATATAAAAATAGACAAACCTGTTTTACTACTTGAGGGCTAAACTGGAATATTTTCTGAGATTTTGGTCTTTTCTGTCCTTGCTGCTCAGACCTGGACTTTGTACCATGGTCTAATGTAAACAAAGGCGTATAAATTAATATGTCGTATTTTTTAAAAGTACATAAAAAAAGTCCATAATCATGTTTGACAGTTCAGGAAGGCTTCTGAAGTGACCAGTAGATGGCGGCACAGCAAATGAAATACAGTGCTTGAGCTCATCCAGAGCATATTGAAGTAAAGTAACAATAAAACAACTTTTTGTGACATATTGGATTCAAGGAAATGTGTAGTAAGGCTGAAAAATAAGAATTACAAAAAATTAATATAGGATAAAATAAAATAAAAAAAATATATGCATGTAAAAATGAAAAATGTACATGTACCACAATTATAGGCAAACCATACAGTAACATTTTTTATATGCTAAAGTGCAAATATGTGCAGGGCAATGCAAAAGATTCATTGAGAACAATATGCTGTCCCAATAGGCCATCTTGATGTCCTGAGGAAAAAAGGTTTTTTATAGTCTCTCAGTGTTGGGTATTTACCTGAGCGAAGAAGTGGGTAATGAGGATCTTTCATAATCCTACCAGCTCTGCTTCTGCACCTTCTGCAGAGTGGGAAGTGTAGATCTGATAGTAGGCTCAGCTGATATGTATTTCTAATATTGTATATTCTGTGATATGCTAATTGCTTTCTGCATTGATTTATCCTCAGTTTTTTTTTCAGTTTTATTGTTATACAATATATTGTGTCTGTGCAGTTTCCTACGGATTTGGACCCCCAACTTTGCGCTGCATTTTCTATGTGTACTTGCATGAAAAGGCACAGGTGGGGCTCAATTCGACGTCATTATAGGCTTTGAGGTTCTCTTTCGTTAAACATTTGCCCTGATGAAGTTTAAAGGAAAGGTTCCCAATTGTTCAAGTCTGTCTTAAAACAAAAGTCAGGTACCAATATGAACACTGAAACAGGTTTTCCTTTCTGTAATCATTCCTCCTGTTCATACTGGCTAATAAAAGTGCAAATGTGCTTTAAATGTAAGTGACGGGAGCCAAAATCTGATCAAAAATTTAAAAGTTTATCTGAAACTTATATGAGGCTTCAGCAGTCTGAATTAGTCATATCAAGTCTATATCTGCCACATTTACTGTCTTGTCTTTCTTGTCTTGTCTTTTTAGCATAATAAATTCCCTTGTTTCCTTGTACAGTGTTTCCCTGTTGAGCTGAGGTGGAAGTATAGTAACAAAAAGACTCTAATATTGAAAGATGTCTGCTTGATTTGACTAATTTGGATGCCTGAAGCTTCATATTAGATTCAGATAAACTTTAAAGTACATTTTTGCACAGAAGGAGGCCTGTGGATTTTGGTCCCTATAACTTAACTTGTAAGTGCATTATGAAGGGATCTTCTAATGGACAGTATGAACAGGAGGAATGATTACAGCAAGAAAAACCTGTTTCATTGTTAAGTTTTACTGACTGTTTTTTGTGTACCTCCTTTAAGTGACTGAAATGACTGATTCCATGCAACCTTCCTTTCACCATGTTGGATGCATCTATAAAAATAATAATTATTATTACATAAAATAACCAGCTCACCAATTTCATAATTAAATAATTGACATACTGAGGCAGTCATTTGTGAAATCCTATGCAATTAAACATAATAGCCCCGTGTAAAGGCTGTTCCTCTCCCTTTTCACTAGGCCCTGTTCTTCAACATTATCATTATTTTGTGTGTTAAATCATCATTATGTTCAGTCAAATGTCACTGTTAGTTTGTCGGTTAGGTTTTTTAATAAGTGAATACATTGGTTGATATGTGTGGTTCATCTTTGTTTAGAGGTTTATGATCTGGTAGGAGGGTCAGCCCACTCTGTGTTCTTTCAGTTGTTCTTCCTGTGATGTTGAGGGTTGATCAGCTGCTCAACCAGGGAAACAGGTTTGCATCATTAGGTCCTCTTAGCATTGAGGGCACTGGGCATTGTTAGGATGGGATGTTAGGATGTGAGAAAATAGGTAAAACTGTTCTGTAGTAAATGAAATCTGGTTAAACTTGGTGTAATGAGGAACTGTTGGTGGGTTTATAGTGGATTGTGATTGTCAGCAACAACAGAAAAATCCAGTGTTTATAATTGGGTGGAGTTGTGTATGTTTTGAAAGCCCAGTATCTGTGTGACTCACCCCCCAGTTAGGTGAGGCTGAAGGCAAAATACCATTCAGTGGTCAGTAGGGAAGAGTGGAAGAGGTGGTAGCTTGCTGTAAGGCTGCAGCTTTTATTTTATTTGTTTGTTTGCTTTGGCTTAAGTTATTTTTGTTGATATTTCCTTGGGTTAATTTTTGCCTCTATTTAATTAATATTTTTGTTAATAAATATCCCCTTTTTGTGCACATACTCTAGTCTGCTGACCTGCTTTATTTTTAAAATGTCCCTTTAAAAAGTTCTAGTGCCAACCATCTTCTGGCCTTTATATGGGGTGGTGACACTACATTTGGTGGCAGTGGTGGGATGTTTTGTCTTCATAGACACTGGAAAGCAAGAAGCAATCAAATCATTCACAACACAACACCAGGAGTGTGCAGAGGGCCATGCAGAATTTAAAGTGCCAAATACCATCTTCTGCTCTTTACATGGGGTGGCAGCTCTACACCCTGTAAAAACTCAAACACTCTGTCACATGATAACTTTTATGTTTTGTTGCCCTGCATTATTATTTAGGGTGTGTCAGACATGTACAGACTTGGTTTCAATTATTGTTTAGTGTTTACTGCAGATACAGTATAATACTCATATCAAAATGACAATATGTAGCTATTTCTTTAATGATTTAAAGATGCTGTGTGATTAGTTTGCACATGATGAAATGTGCATACTTATCACACAGCATAATTGCATAATTGCAGCTGTTTTTTCTTATACAAAAGAGAAACCACAGAAGCAAGAAACAAATAAAGTTAAGTTTTAGTTTCTGATGTCTGCATACTTCAGGATATAAAGTTGTGACCCATTTAAACTGTGTTTCTCTGAAAGAGGGCAGACTGAAATGTCATATCATTGTCCACATTTGCAGTTCATTCTAATTTTAATTCATCAAGTGATTGTAAAATATGTATTTTTATAGAGAGTCGTGCTGAAGATTACTTGAAAATATTGTTTCTCATCCTCAGACATCTAAAAGAAGTAATCTCAAATTAATCAAACATTCTCATCAGTCCTCTTGTCCATTCTGTCTTTACACAAATATCACAGCAGCTCTGACAAACTGCAATTTGCTAGAATTTGCTTGCAGGTGCTAAACGTGGCATATTTGAATAGTTTGGTTTAATTAAGTCAATGGGAGATAATCAATGTCAGAAATGTAGAAACCCTTTTATTTGTGTTCCACAACACACTTTGGTCATACAGCTACGCACTGCCTATGCACATAGATATTAGAAGACCACAACAAACGTTTCCTCCTCCTCCTCCTCCTCTTCATCACCATCATCACCATGATCATCATCTATCTACATGTCTGTTTGTGGTAGAGATAGCTGACACCCAACTTCATTGTATGTGTACAAGACATTTCAGTCATAAATTAAGTTATTAATAAAAGTTGCAGTGAAATATTTCTGTTCTGACTCTCAGTTTATTCATCACTGATGCCTCTTCCTGTCTGCTTCTCACCATCACAATGCTGAAATCCAAAATGAATTGTTACAAAGTCCACAGTGTTTCTGCAGGTCAAGCTTTTCTGTAACTTTTAAAATATCTTTCCCAAATATATTTTAAAATATATTTACAGCATCTCTTTCTCTTTTCAATCTATTTATTTTATAATGAATTAAAATAATGTGTTTTCTCAGCCAAACAATATCTTGTATTATCAGCTGAGGTTCCAGAGAGGAAAGACCAACTCGTGAGCTGATATCAATTAACAGGGTGAGTGAAGAAGCATTCATTCAAAATTTCATCCAAAGCTTACAACACATAAAGCTGGCTAAAATGAACTATTATTATTGTTTTGAAAATCATCCTCTAACATGTTCTACAGAGCTGAAGGCTACGCTGTTAATCTGCATCAACTCTTATGTGACACTTTTCATTCAGTATCTTTTACTTTTGCTTCTACCCACTGCGTTCTCTATCTTTCTTTTTCTTTGAATTAGTAATGGTGGCATTAGTCAGGTTTGAGCTATATTTAGGTCACTGGGTAAATGAAAGGGTGAGAACAATTAATCAGACACAATCCAAACACGCCTTGCAATTATCTTACAGAAACTCTCTTACAGTTATACATTAAAAAGATTTCCTTCTTGTAAGATTAATCACCTGACTTACCGGAGATGCCTTTTAGCACTGACCCAGATGGCACCATGCCGTAAACCATGTTGGAAATATTTAACTATACCGAAATGAATTAATTCCACAAATGTCAACATAAAATCTATTTTATATTTTTGCTGCACCAAAGGACTCCAATTATAAATACAATATATGTACCAAAAGATACATTAAGAAATACTTTTGACAGGGCCATTCTGTAAAGATATTGTAAGACAAATCAACAAACAAGCACACAAATAATAAACTTTACAATAAAAACTATATTTACATAGCACTTTTCTTAACAAATGTTACAGAGTGCTTTACAGAAAAAAACTAAACAAATGTGTGTCCCCTTCACCTCTGACGTGCCAGCAAACACACAAGATGTTGACAGGCATTTTTTTTTTAATTTGTGAAAGCACACGAGCAGATGTGTAACATACCTCCTTATGCTTGAAACAATCTTCACTGCTGATGAAATCAGATAGGATCAAATATGAGGAAACACCAAACTAGCAGACTTTCTTTTTCCATCTGCAGTGTAGCAGAAAGAAAAATTCACACAAGACAAAAGAGGGCAAGACAATGATGGAGGAGTGAAGGTGAGTCAACCTGCAGACAGACAGAAGTCACACTAAATGGACACACACACACAAATGTACACACAATTAATGGGTAGAGTAAAGGAAAAAATCCTTGTCACATTCATATATATCTTAAATTGTGATTTTTAAAAAAATGTATCTTCCCAAAACAGCCTGTACATATACCAAACACTCCTGGTAAACTACTAAGTCACTTTTCCAGTTTGGCATCTTTCATGACTGCATGCATACCACTCTGTCCCATTCCTTTCAGTTTACTAGAAGGACCAGCTGTCTGACTGGTGACAGACTATTTCTTGTTCCTTTTGCCAGCAACTAGATGACATAAGAGGAATAATTAGTGGTTAAGATGCTCATATCAAAACTAAGATACCTTTCTTCTGAAATGGAACCATATGAATGAACAACATTTGTTTTTAAGTAAATCATTTTTTACAAGGACAAAAATAAAGAATTCATAAATTTGAGTGCACAATATGTTTTACAATTTAGCTGCAGTCATTTAGAGTCAAGAAAGCATTTTCTGATTTTTAGATACAATGTGATAAAAAGTCTGAGGGTGAAACAACAAAACTTGCCTGTTCATGTCATTAAACATCTCAACAGATAGAAACATGTTTGCCAGATTGCATCAGATCATATCAAATCTTTTATTGTCCTGTAGGCTGGAATTTCACTCCACACAGACTGAAGATTAGGGTGATTGAAATGCTGCTTGCATTGCATTTTATTAAAAGTTTCTGTACTGATGGCTGCAAGATTTAAATTAATGCAGATTTCATTTTGTATTGTTCCTGTGAACACTGCAGTTTTTGATTCATCTAACATATGATGAGCTTTAGCCACTAAATTTAGCAGTAGATTAGTAAATAAGGAAGAATCTTTGCACCTTTCAAAACCAGACTTGCAAGGTGCTGCACAAGTGCACATAAAAATACAATTCCAGGGAATTCTTTAATGCAAAGAATTAAAACAAAACTAATAGACACAACACAAAATATTATTAGTATAGATTTTTAAAATTTAGCACTGACTCAGCTGACTGGATGTCAAGGGGGAAGATTGTTCCAGAGCTAAACCAATAAAAGTATGATCCCTCTTTGTCCTGAGCCTGGACTGCGTGGCACTTTGGTTGCCAGGCCTGTAGAGTGTTGGTGCAGAGATGTATAAAATTAATGAAAAGACTGAAAATCTAAACTGAATTCGGCTGCATTCTTCACCAATTGCTGGTGCTGATTAGTCACAGCATTTACAAGCCTTGGATACAAACATAATGCAAGTCAGGATTACTCAGTGTGAAGTGAAAGGTCACTATGTTGTTAACACTGGCCAGAGGAAACACATACCAACCTGTCATCTTGCTACTGAAGTATTCAAGCGCAAAAGGCGCTCCTTGTCACATATCGTTCAAAGGCTTTTAGCTTGGATGAATCATGTTGCTAAAGGAAGTGTCCACCGAGACATAAAGTTTAAAATTCTACAATATACCAGTGTTACAATGAGATGATAGGCAGGAGCAGCTGCAGGTTCTGGTGTATCTTTCCCCACTGTGAATGTTTAATGATAAATGTAATATTTCTCAACACAGAGTCAAATGGATCATTAAACAATCCAGGTGACACAGTGATATGTTTCAGTTTTCTTTCTGAGATGTCATATTCTACCATCACTTCAGTATGGATTATGACACTAAATACTACATTACCCATGAGCTTCAGCAGTCATTTCTGTAGAAGGGATGCTATCTAGAGCCATAAAATCAAAAAATTGAAGAGATCTAGCATCTAACATCTCCATTGTCTATCTACTTGATTGATAATATAGTATTAATAACATTTAAGTTTGTTTAAACAGCATGTATACTCACTGTGAACTGTTACAATATTATTAATTGTTATTTTTTACAATTAGCATATAATTGAATGGTGGAAAAGTAGATAGTCTTAAGTAATAGCCTACAGTAGATTCATTTTTGTGCTACATCTTTCTTATCTGACATTGCGACATGACACTGCCAAGAAAGTTACTCGTCATAAAATCAACACCTGCATAAGACCTCATTAAAATGTCGCTTTCTTTCTTCATGGGAATATCATGCATACTGCTTCCAGCCAGCCTGTGGCCAAACTGCATTCCAACTGCACTCCATGTTTCCCGTAAGCCCATACCTTTCCCATCAGATCAAGATTAATTCATCTTTACAGATACATTCACAAATGTAACACAAGAAAGACAAGCTGCTGATGTTATCAGCGTGCCTAAACTGTTCTGGTATTTCTATGTCAGCTATGCACAGTAACTGCTGTCTGACAAAGCCACAACATACAGACAAGTAATAAATTAAAGGAAAAACCAACATAAAGTGTCTAAGTAAGGTGTTGGGCCACCATGTGCCAAAACAGCTTCAATGTGCCTTGGCATTGATCCTACAAGTCTCTGAACTCTACTGGAGGGATGAACACCATTCTTCCAACATTTGGTGTTGTGATGATGGTGGAGAGCGCTGTCTAACACGTCAGTCCAAAATCTCCCATAGGTGTTCAATTGGATTGAGATCTGTTGACTGTGAAGGTCATAGCATATGATCCACATTATTTTCATACTCATCAAACCATTCAGTGACCCCTCGTGCCCTGTGAATTGGGTAATTGTCATCCTGGAAGAGACCACTCCCATCAGGATAGAAATGTTTAATCATAGGATAAAGGTGATCACTCAGAACAACTTTGTATTGATTTGCAGTGACCCTTCCCTCTAAGGGGACAAGTGGACCCAAACCATGCCAGCAAAATGCCCCCCACAGCATATCAGAGCCACCAGATCCCCTTACTGTGGGTGTCAAGCTTTCAGACCTGTGTTGGTTTTTCCTTTAATTTGTAACCCGTCTGTAGTTCAATTGCTTTGTAACATTCATGATAAATCAGCTGATTTAATATGCAAGCTCCAAGACCTCTGAGGCCGAGGAGAATTTACCGATAAACTCAAGCCTGTCTGAGAGATCATATACAAACCAGCTCAAGCTCTCTGTGATTCACTCAAAATCTCTGAGATGTTCATTTAAACTGTTGTGACTGAGAGCATCTTAAACTGCAGATCAATGAAAGCAAGAAGACAGTATTTATGAGTGTTATCCATTACGCAAAAATGTGGCAGATGATGCATATTAAGAAACCAAAGAATCACGCACACTGTCAACCAGTTTGGTTCCCCCGTCAATCACAAATGTATTTTGCGAATCAAATCTGTTTGAGCTTATGGAAAACAACAAATTATCTAACAACTACAAATTATAACCATAATTATGCAGACACACAGATTTATGTAACTATATCACTAGGGGACAATTGTACTAAAATCAATGAATGGATGTGCCAAAATGTCCTCCAGTTAAACAAAGATAGTTGTTTTTGGAGCCAAGGAAGAACAATTAAGTCAGTGCTCTGGGAGCACCCTGATAGCCAAATGTTTACTACGCATGCTACATAACCGCAACACCCCTGATTCAATTCCAGCCAGAGACCCTTGTTGAATGTGGTATCCATGTCTATCCCCTTGGCCCCCCCGCCCCAAAAAAATCTTTATAAAAAAGTCAGCGCTCAGCTTTAATTGCTAAGGTGAAAAACTATGAACCGAGCTAGAAATCTTGGTGTAATAATAGATTTAGATTACTAGATTGTAATAGCCACATTATAGATACATTATTTAGATAATTACAAAGTCATCCTATTATCACCTTAAGAATATATCAAGAATTAAGGACATATGTCTCAACAGCATTTAGAAAAAGTTGTGCATGCATTTATCTTCAGTAGACTTCACTACTGTAACAGTGTCTTTACAGGTCTCCAAACAACTGCAGCTGATTCAGAACGATGCTGCTTGAGTCCTCACTAAGACCAAGAAAGTGGATCACATCACTCCAGTTCTCAGATCTTTACACTGGCTTCCTGTCTGTCAAAGAATTGATTTTAAAATACTGCTGTTGGTTTATAAAGCACTGAATGGTTTAGGGCCAAAATACATTTCTGATCTTCTGCTATGTTATGAACCATCCAGACCTCTCAGGTTGTCTGGGACAGGTCTGCTTTCTGTCCCCACAGTCAAAACTAAACCTGGAGAGGCAGCATTCAGTTTTTATGCTCCACATTTCTGGAACAAACTCCCAGAAAACTTGAGGTGTGCTGTAACTCTCAGTTCTTTTAAATCAAGGCTGAATACTTCTCTGTCTGCTGCTGCCTTTTATTAGATCAAACTGGAGGCTTTCGAATCATATCTAGCAGTGCTCTGTAGCTATCCTTTCTTATTTTAGCTTGTTTTTGTACTTTACATTTAACTCTTATAATTCTATTTAAATGTGTCTTTTTATAATACATTGTGCTTCTTTTACATTTTGTCTTAATACCTTTTATGTTTTATGTAAAGCACTTTGAATTGCCTTGTTGTTAAACTTGCCTTGATTATTTTGCTTGTAAGGCATCAGGATATAGTGCACATATTATGACAGAAAAGCTGCTTTGTTAGTGACAGCTTGTTATTGTTGTATTAAGGAAGCACACATAGGTAGAAAATACTCCTCTTTTTCCTGCATTAAGCAACGTCAGTGGATACTTACCAAGTTACATACCACTAAAAGCAATCATCAGAAAGACAACAGAGCATTTTAATTTAGATTTTCTGCCAAAAAAAATAACATCAGTTCCTCTACTGTCTCTGATTTAATTTCTGGCTTTGAGGAAACCTGTTTACAGATCATGAAGTTATTTATTTTAGTAACAAAAATAATATGTTTTGTCAAATCTGGAGCATATGAGTAACTGAATTTGTGAGTGTGGTGTTCTAGGACAAAATCATACAAAGTTACTGTTGCGAGGTCTTTAACTGAATTTTAAAGTGGGCCTGGATGATGGCTCTTTCAACAACAAGGAAATTCAAAGTGCTTTACATAATACATCTCTCTCAACCCAACAGGTCAAGGCAGATAGCTGCCTCCCTCCCTCCCCCCACGGTTATCTCACATGTACAACTAAACAAAAATTAGGAATTTTTGTTCTTGACACCAGTTTTCTGGTCTAATATGTTGTCCTCAACTTCAACTTTCAGCCCGTTTCTGACTCCCAGCTCTCTGCCTCATTCTTCCCATACCTTGAAACCTGCAATCATACAATCACAAACCGTTCAATCAACAGGTTAACTATTATTCACTCACTTCAACTGTTCAATCTCAATAGTGCAGTTACTGTTTTCACTGTTTCTGTGTTTTTGCATGTGTAAATGTAGTTGAAGGCACAATTATTTTTCATTCTGACTACATTTTTCCATCTCAAGAGTTGTTTAAACATCAGAAGAAGACTGCTTGTGGTGTTTTTAGCTTTAAACGGTCCTGGATTCAAATGATATCATGTAACCATTATCAAAGGTAAATTCTTTGCAGACATTTGCTTAAATTTCAGGACGCCTATTTTAACCTTGATGTGTGGGCTTTCAGTCAGGAGGAAGTGAACAGGTGTTCTCACCAATGTAAAATGTTTCAGGGAGTTCCACTAGTGTCACCTTTTTTCCTTTTTTTTCTGCTTAAGGTTTCTTCCCGTTAAAGGGGAGTTTTTCCTCACCGCTGTTGCCAAGTGTTTGCTCATGGGGGAATTGTTGGGTCTCTGTAAATAGAAGAGTACAGTCTAGACCTGCTCTAAGTTAAAAGTTCCCTAAGATGACTTGTTGTGATTTGGTGCTATATAAATAAAATTGAATTGAACTGAATTGAATTGAATTGAACTGAATTGAATTGAATTGAATAACACATCAAAACACATTAAGACAATATATAAACACAACACACAAGGCAATGTAAAAAGACACACATGAATGTTAAAATAAAAGATTAGGATAAGCTAAAATTGCATAAAACACATAAAACGGGAGACCAAAAGTTACAATGCAGCTCCAGTACAGTGCAAAATATGAATTAATACACATTAATACATAATGAGAGACAGTGTCAAAATAAAAAAGTGTCTTGAATAGAAAAAATAATCATGCATGGTAGGTTCATACATGTTTATTCAGTTCAAAGTGCTTCACAGGTAATTAACAGGTAATTAGGTAAAATGATGAGGAAGTAGGAACATAAATAGTAAAACTGTGGCAGACTAACGCATGCGACGTTTGACACAAAGTGTTGAATTAAATAGGATTAAATATATAAAAATAATAATATACAGTAAAAAGACAAAACAATAAAAGATGAAGATTGAATGTTAGTTTTAAAACAAATAAAGCCAAAACCAGGGTAATAAGGTAGAATTTAAGTTAAAGATATCAACATTTTCAGCTACTTTCAGAGCTTCTGGCAGCCTCTTCAAAAACAGCTTGGAGCAAAAGAGCTAAAAGCTGCTTCAATTAAGGTTTTAGTCCTGCCCTGCAGAACAACTTAAAAACTCATGCCAAGAATTTGAGGGCCTTCCTTCATTCATTATTGGTCAATTATGTAAGAAAATATAGGGCTTCATAGAACAATAAAACTGTTTAAAAAATCAATTGTTGTATTCTCTCCTGGTTCTTCCCTGTGCTCAGGCAGCAGGGTCCTGAATCAACTGTTAACTGATTTATAATGGCTTTGGGTGGAGCAGATGGCGGAACATTAGTTTCCTCCATGTGTCATCCAGAAAACACGAGATGCTATTGTGTTTCTATCTTTTGTTTTGGAACTTTTTTTGTCTCTTTGACTGACTGTGTGATTCAATAGATGCTTGCAACAAACCAAGAAGTCGTTGAGAAGATTTATTGTTGCATTGTTACTCAACGTGTACTGTTCAGCATGATTGAAAAATTCCTGTGTTCACCTAAATCACAAAAGAAGTTTTTCACGTCCGTCATGTTAAATTATGGCATATACAGTAGCTATTTAGCTTTAGAGTGACACCAATTTGAGGCAATGTGTACATATTACTCATAAGATGGAATATAGAATAAATAGAAGCTATGTGCAAAAAGGAGCAGACCATAATCAGATGTTCTGTTTTTCTTCTCATGAGCAAAAATCTGCAGTGAAATGATCAATTTCTGACTTCATGAAAATACTGTGTGCTTTTGCTGTACATTTGTAACTTGGATGTAACTCACTTTCTTTCTGATAACAAAATGTCTCTTTTAATTTTTATCTTAATTAATCTTGGGTGATGATGCAGTCATCCTGTCAGCAGGAGTTCATAACTTTCTGTCTGTTGAAGACTTAGTCACATAGGATTTTGCATGGATTGTGCTTCACCAACCATCGTACTCCTATCATGACATCATTCAATGTTCATATAAGATTTATATGTATGTTTGTGGCCATTTGAAAGTGTGGAAGGAAAAAGCTACGATGGACCCGTTTAGTGGAAAGAATTACTTCTGTTTTTGTTTGACAACACATTGTCTGCGACTTTGTTGAAATGCAGGGCTGTGAAGGTTTTTTAGTTTCCTGCTAAACAACATGTTCTCTTCTTCTGGAAAACAAAAAAGGTAAAGGGAAAAAAGATGCCCCAGGTGTCACCAAGGTGTGTCTCCAGCTTAAGAAAACACTATATATATAGACAAGAAATTGCTGCAAAATACACCAACTCCTGCCTGCAACTGGAGGATCAGACTGGGCCTTGCAGGACATCACAGGTACTGTGCTCATGAGCTTAAGCTTCTTTTCTTACTTAAACCTTCCATATAGTTTTTATAGTATATTTTTTTAAGAAATAAGAATGATTTAGTATTTAACTGAGTTATTTATAACAGGACTATGTTTGGCCTTTTTCATAGGGATGAAGTGGTTTCTGTGCCTGATAGCTGCAGGTGTTTACCTGTGTTTTCAAAACCTCGTAGATGCTGGTGAGTGTTGCTGCTATCATCTTAGAATAACTACTTCTAGTTTTGAATACATTTATCATAAATGTGAATAAAATAGTCTACTACAATCTATTTTGTCATTTAGTTAAAAAATGAATATAGAAGATTTACAGATGAGCATATAAGTTTATATTTTATTCTTTACTTTCTGTATAATAAGAATAGTGCTCTGCTGTAATCACTGAATAAACATTATACAAACAACAAACTTTTATAACTTCAACCAACTTCAGTAATCTATTACCATCAATATAGAAAATAAAGAACCAGAAAATAAAGAGACCACCGTGTAAGAGAGCAGAATTGAACTTAAGATAGCAGAAAGTAGATTGATTGAAAATGTATTTTGCCTTCAGAACCACGCTTGAGTAGAAGTGCCATTGAAAAAGCTGTGATGGAAGCTAAGGCCACTGTGGACTCAGCTTATGAGTACTCCAGAAGAGAGTGAGTGCACAAACCTACTGAAGTTCTGCAGTTGAAGAAAAAACAAATGGCACAACATGAATGTATAAAATACATGTACTGTAAATAAAGTGTCCTAAATCCGCTTGGCTATCCCAAAAATGAACAAGTGCACCGTCAGAAGCAGTGAGCTCATAAATCTGAACTCTCCACACAATACAGGAGCATTGAACGTGTGAGGAGGAATATGGCGAATCCTTCAGACATCCTGCGGCTGTTGAAGCAGCCTGTGGGACTCACTCGTGACGCTGTGCGTGCTGCTGACTATATGGATAATACTGTGAAACTGATCAAGAGGTCTTTGGAAAAACGTCAAAAACGCTCCATAAATGCCACAGGTGTGTAGCCTTTACTAATTGTCTGAATTTTCCAACACATGGTTTCAAGTCACAGCTAATTTGTCTCTTTTTTGCCTTTCTTAATCAGATCTGATCTCTGAGGAGGATCTGCAGGTCATTGCTGATCTGACAGGCTGTTCTCCCCGACATCGTGTCCCCTCTTGCAAGATGACTCCTAATTTAGACAGGTTTCGCACTGCAAGTAGCGTCTGCAACAACAGGTGAGTGGTGAGGCAGCAGTTGAGCAACCACTTTGATGTTAATGAACGAAATAGGACATGACAAACATTTCAGAGCCAACATTCCTTTGAAAGCTGTCGCCAGGCATGTCATATACTGCTACGTGCCTTGCATGTTATACTCATCTGCAAGACAAAGAGAAAGAACAGTATGGACTTATTTCTCTCTAGAAAAAACACACGCTGGGGATCTGCCAACACACCGTTCACCCGCTGGCTCCCTGCTGAGTACCAAGATAAAATCTCTCTGCCTAAAGGCTGGGACCCCAAGCAGAAAGTCAACAAACGCTTTCTTCCTTTGGTAATATATATATGTATATATATATATATAAAGTATATACTGTATATATACCATTATATGATACTATATATAATATAAAGTATAGTATGTGCTGTAGAAACGGTAACAATAAAGATAAAATACAAATTGAACATTTAATCACATCTGCACTGGTGCTTGATGTATTTTCTAACTTGTAAAATGAGAAATTGACAGTGATAGATGTGCAAATCATTTCCACAAAGGTGCTTATTGTCTACATCATCTCCCTATAGGTGAGGGAAGTGTCCAACCGTATTCTGCGCACTGCCACCTCTGACGTGGAGAGCGACCCACTCTACACTCACCTGGTGACAATCTTCGGCCAATGGACTGACCACGATCTGACCTTCACTCCTCACTCTCCTGTCATCCGCTCATTCAGTAATGGTATCGACTGTGACAAGAGCTGTGAGCGCACAGAGCCCTGCTTCCCCATCGAGGTCAGTCTCACTGCATTACACAAGAAAATTGATGAATGCATCCACACAAACACCAACATACTGGATGCTTAGTTACCACTTCTTGTCCTCTGAACAGCTTCCCAAGGAAGATCCCCGCTTTGGCAGAAACTCAGAAGAGTGCATCCCCTTCTTTCGTTCAACAGCGGCTTGTGGATCTGGCAACACGGGCCACATCTTTGGTGCAAGCAATGTCCGTCAGCAGATGAACTCTCTCACAGCTTTCATTGATGTGGGTCAGGTGTACGGCTCAGATGATACCAAAGCTCGCTTCCTCCGGAACCTCACTACAGATGAGGGCCTGTTGAGAGTCAACACAGAGTATACTGACAACGGCCGTGAGCTCCTGCCCTTCACCAGCATGGGAGCCAACATGTGTGCCACCCGGAGCCGCATTACTAATGACTTTAATGTCGAGGAGGTGCAGTGCTTTCTAGCTGGTGAGTTGCACAAAACAAGCTGATATGCAATCCAAAAAAGAGCGTTAAACATACATGAATGTAAATCTTGTAAATTAAATCAACAACTCCAAACAAACCACATAAGGAGGTTTGGGTGGTGGAAGGAGTTGCACCAGCAAAACGTTGCTGGCATGCCAATGATTGTGAAGCATGTATGAAACAGCTGAAGCTACTCCAGCCAATACAGCATAACTTCAGTCCTTTGCCTGAATGAAAGCTGTGCTCCATTCAAATAACTGGATCTCAAGCAGGTTCATTTATCTTTTGGAAGGGAGTCATTTTATGACCCAGTGTGGTTTTCCTCACTGTTCATACTGACCATTAAAAGATTCCCTCCAAATGTGCTTACAATGCAAGTGATGGGGGACAAAATCCACAGTCCTCGTTTTGAGCAAAAATGTATTTAAAAGTTTATCTGAAGATAATATGAGGCTTCGGCCCTCTGAGTTAGTCAAATAAAGTGGATATCTTCCATAGTAACAGTCTTTGTTTCGCCACAGACAGTGTTTTCCATCCATTAATGCAGGTTAATTTAGGCACCCCTTACTTGCCAGTATTGTCTGTTGTGTCTCCCAGGTGATGAGCGCTCCAATGAGAACATTGGTCTGACTTCTTTACACACACTGTTGATGCGTGAGCACAACCGTCTGGCACGTGCTCTGGCCAAACTAAATCCTCATTGGAATGGAGAGAGACTCTACCAGGAGGCGCGCAAGATCATGGGAGGATACTTCCAGGTTAGAGAGGAGCTTAGCTGAATGAACTGAAGAGACTTTGTGTTAATTGGTGACGGTATGTCCTCACAACTCAGGTGTCATTCTCTCTTTTTTGTCTTTCAGGTTATCACTTTCAGAGACTACTTGCTCCACATTGTTGGTCCAGATGTCATTACCAACCAGCTGTCCACCTACCCTGGTTATGATGAAACCGTGGACCCCAGCATCTCCAATGTGTTCGCCACAGCTGCCTATCGATTCGCTCACCTGATGGTTCAGCCCTTCATGTTCCGTCTTAATGAGCAGTACAAGGAGCACCATGAATTCCCCAGCCCATTGCTGCACAAAGCCTTTTTCACACCATGGAGGATCATCTTTGAAGGTATGGAGAAGATCTCTAGCTTGTTGCCAAGAAAGCTACTCAGGAACATTGCAGTTAGTGGAAGTTTCATTGCAATAATATCAATGTAGGAGCAAAGTCAGTCTGCTGCAATCTAAACCAATGAGCTGAATCGTACAGGACAATCTTGGATCAGGGCTAGATGCTGCCTGCTTATTAAGTTCTTATGGCTACCATGTAAACAAACAATGCTACTTACATTGAGCCATCAGGACCAAATGGATGGACTATCAACCCAAACACAATGAACACAATGCAGTTGTAAACTCCAATGAGAGTAGGGTCATGGTCAGCAGCACCAGCAATGTTTTGAAATGACACGGTCAGTTAGTTAGTTAGTGCAATGTTTATAAAATAGTCCAACTTAAATTGTTACCATCTCTTGTGCTCCTCAGGTGGTTTGGACCCAATCCTGAGGGGGCTTGTGGGTCGCCAGGCCAAGCTGAACACTCAGGATCAAATGATGACCGATGAACTGAGAGAAAGGCTGTTTGAATTCTCCACTGAGTTGGCACTGGATCTGGCTGCTCTGAACCTGCAGAGAGGCAGGGACCATGGACTCCCTGGTATTACTCTGATTTAGTCTTTCTATGTATTTTCTGTTCTGTATCTCTAGAATTTTGCCTGCATCTGAGCCTTTGCTGGCATTACATATCCTACCTTAAACATTGCCACATTGTCACACTGAGTGCCCTTTTTTAGGCTACAACAAATGGCGCAAGTTCTGCGGGCTGTCACAACCAAAAAATCGGAGACAGCTGGCTAAAGTTCTGAAAAATGGTAAACTGGCCAGGAGCCTGCTGGATCTCTATGGCCGACCTGACAACATTGACGTGTGGGTGGGAGGAGTCGCGGAGCCTTTTGTCCGTGGAGGAAGAGTGGGACCCCTGTTCGCCTGCCTGATCGCCACTCAGTTCCAGAGGATCCGAGAGGGAGACCGGTAATTATTTACTCACATGTTCCAAAGATGTGGAATAGCTGTGTTAGCTGCACTTTTAAATGTTAATAAATTGTCAATTTCAGACTGTGGTGGGAGAACAAAGGAGTCTTCACTGAAGCCCAGAGAGAGTCCTTGGAGCAGACGTCACTTGCACGCATCATTTGTGACAACACTGGTATAACTGAAGTACCAGAGCGACCCTTTGAATATCGGCCCAGAGGGTCCGGTTACACTAAATGTAAGAACATCCCGGCCTTTGACCTCAGTCCATGGAAGGAGAATACTGAGTAGATGTCCTGAAATCCTCATTACAGCGGTCTGAGTAAAGAAATGACATCCCCAAGACATTACTGACACAAAACTGAATTGTTCAATTCTGACAGTTTGCTTGTTTTGTTCTGTCAAATGAAATGATTTACCTTATGCAGTTTACCTAAATGTTTTATTTAAATGAAAGGGCACATTTTCTGTCACATTTCTTTGATTGATTAACTGTTGAAAAGCAATGTGATTGCCATGATTAATGATCAAATAATGTGTGAATCTTTCTCAATTCCCTTTCATTTCCGCTTTTTTTTATCCCTTTAAACCTGTCTTTAAAAAGTGATTGTTACATTTTACATGTGCACAATCTGATGATTCCTACATAAAATACATTACAAGGTGTGCATTTTTCAATAGATTTGTGAAGAATATAGCTTTGTTTGTCTAAGGTGAAGCATTACATTAAAGTGTGACATAATAAATGAGTGTTACTCTGACAAACCTCTGAGTCATAATTTTATTTTCATAAAATATTCACAGGACTTATATTGTACTGTGTCACATTTGACCTGCACAAAATATGTATACGATCATGCTGGCTTGGTGTAAACAATATTGAAATAAATAACACAGTAATAAAAAATAATGTGATAGCAATTACTTGTATGCATGTAATGGTTTTTATAAAGGTAAAGTCAAAATAGGTTACTTACATGGTGCTTGAGCTCTTATACTTTGAATGAGTTTGGAACTATAGCTTAAGAGAGAATATGTTTCTAAGGCATGCTTTTACATGCTGCATTTACAAGATTTCACTTGAGGATCTGTGTTTTCTCCCTAAAGGCAAAAAATCAGACCGCCAGCTGATGTTATACATGGTGACCCATCTCCCAGCTAAAGGAAAGCTAAAAGCTAAAGGAAAACACTCAACATTAAGAACTGAAACACCTTGAGGGAAAGCAATGAGAGAGAGAGAGTCTTTTCACATCTCAGCTCCTTATCCGTGATGATGTAGCTGAGCTCCTTTTCCTCGGTAGGACTGTAAAGTATTAAAAGCTCTTCAAAAAAACTAAGAATGTGATCAGAATCAACCCTGATTTTAGAAAGACTCTATGTAATAATGTGATATTACATGTTATAATTTGCACGCCATAATGCTGTTGGCCAGACAGCAGGTGACTATTTTGGTCACGGGTTTCATGCACTTTCTGTAATAAAATATCTAAAAGCACAAGTCTTGTCAGATAGGGGACCCTGGAACAAAATCTTATCAAATGGGGGTCAGTGGTCTAATTTGTGTCAGTTTAGGGGTCCTTGATGTGAAATAGTTTGAGAACCACTGCACTAGAGGATACCTTGTCAGTGTCACATTTTGCCTCATCTAGGTGTGAAAAGTACACGCATGTATGAAGGTGCACCACCAAAATGCATAGTTCAGCGTATGCATTAATACATCAACTTTGGTAGAAAATAAGCCATTAACACATTCATTTTGAATGTCTTAAGGCGTTTAAAATTGGGTGTTACCACTTCATCAGTTTCACAATCATTGTAAGAGAGAAAACAATTCCCCACTCAACCAACCTTGTATGAATTTAGGTTAAGAAATCATTGATGAATTGTATCAGGGTATTACTGTAGCAGACTTGTGTGCCAATGTGTGTTGTGTAACTGTATCGCAATTCCTGTGTGTGTAATCAGATTTATAAATATATAAAAAAATCTCCAAGTCTGTACTGAGATTTGTGAATGTGTAGACAAATCTGTAAATGCGTACATAAATTTCTTATGTAATGTAATATGTATGTATTTGCGCTTTGATACATACATGTTTTTAAAGGCCAAACCTATTATCTTACACCAGAAGTATTTGTTGTAATTGTCCGAGCTTGTCTCACCTTGTTGTTATATTTTATTTACAGTTTGTCAAAAGATATCAGATTTTGTAGTCTGTACGCACACACATGTGCACCCATGGCAACCCTGAAACCACAGAGCCCCCCCACATAACAAATCTCAATTTAACCGATGACTGTAAGTAAACACTAACATCATGTATAAGATATTCTTTTTGTGGTTTACATTATTACAATGGATGTGTGCAATCTCATCTGTGTTTTATTGCTGGGGTTTGCTAGCATTAGTGTCCAGCCTGCGTCTGTAAACAGATGTAGCTTATGTGATGTAACATGAGAGTCAGCAGGGAACTAAATAATTGTCAACAGGCTGTACAGATCTGTGTGTAAGTGACGGCAGCCTTCATATTAATATCGTCAGTTAGCACCAGACTGCATGTTGTGTCGGTCACAGTCAATGATACCAGGTAATATAACAGTAAGTAAAGTAAATTTAGATTTTGAAGGTAAAACTTACACCAGTTACTTTTGCTATAGTTGTTGCATAAATTTGGGACCTGAAACCTTCAGTGAACTGATCACTAAAGCTTTCTCTGTGTTATATTTAGAGTGAGCTACAAGGAGACGCGGTGTGTTTCTCTATTGTCATCTTATCATCTGTGCTGATCAGATTTTTTCATCTGCTACTGTGAGAGACACCAGTATCTAACCAGTATCAGCGTGAAAGAATGTTGTTCTGACACAGAACACAGAAAAGTGTGACGACATCAATCTCTTGACAAGAAACCTGCAGAAAGTTTGTCCACAAGTTAACATGGCAAATAATTCATTACTGGTTAATATTAGTTGACGTTTAATTTAATAAGATATAAAAAATGACAAGACCAGGTGCCTGTACTATGAAGCAAGTTCAGCTTAGTCTGTCTCTCTTTGGGTGAGCTGGCTTCATTGAGCTTAACATTGGCCGTCCTGCATAACCAGTATCACGAAGCTGCCTATAAACTCAGTCAACTCTGTTTTTTCCCATCGTTCATGTGAAAGAGGCGGGGTTGTTAATTATGAGTGATATTATCAGGACCATGGATGAAGTACCTGTGGAAATTTTCTGTTTCAGAGACAGCAAAAGTCATATTCAGTGAAGTGAAATGTAAACGAGCCTATAATCATACAACAGAATAAGAACATGTAGAAACACTAGAAATAATTTCCGCATATTAAAACTAGGCTAACGCTTAAAATACATGAAGTTATTATTATATATGACTTAAGTATAGAGTGAGTATTTTGCTATTTACTTGGATGATGAAGAAACAATTCTGAATATGTTATGCACATAAAAAAAACTTAAACGTAATGCCAGACTGTTTCTGCCACTGAAACAAACAGTGGAAAAGTAGTTAATGACTGATGAGCTCTATCTAACTGAAATGATGTATTTAAGCCAATTAACAGCGTGTGGATTATTATTTTTTAATCAAAGACAATCTTTCATTTTTATTTCCAATTATCTGTTATGGTTCTTCTGTCCCAGTGTGGCTTTATGTCCCTCCACCAGTCCACCAGATGTCCCTGGGCTTTTCTGCCTGTTTAAGACTGGACTAAGTGGGAAGACGGACAGATAAGAGAGATTGCAGATTATATTCAAGGACCACTTGAGATGCTGTTGCTTTCTACATTGACTCTCATTGGAACTAAGTGCTTAAGTGAACTAAAACACTAATTATGTCATTCAGAGCTACAGTTGTCTTTTAGTTTGATTTATATTGTTTCATAGAGCCTTAATATTCCACTCTGCTTGACAGACTCATTTATTTGTATTTTTGTCAATGGCAATATATACTGAAGTGTGTGGTTGTTGTGACTTGTGCACTTATTTTAGTTGTGAGTTCTGGGACGGTTTGTGCATGTTCCTCCTAACACAGGGATCTAACCAGTCATGGACCCAGTGGAGACAAACCCTTTCCTTGGAACACGTTTGGCACTGGGGGGACCTTGATTTGTCAGACCTTGATTTGTCAGACAAGCAGCCCTGCATTTCCCTGGGCCATGTTGCCGCTGTGCCCACCAGATCCAGAGCTTGTACAGCTGGCTCTCTTTGATCTCTAGTCTTGGCCCATGGGCCCCTGGTGCTGGCTCCATCTGGGCCAGCTGGTCCAGTCCTCACCAGCAGCCACCAGTATGTTAGCCACCAGTATGATAGCCATCCAGCCTCCAAGCTTGTTAGCCACCAGCAGCCAAGCTATCCTGTTTCTTCTGAGCCTGTCACTCCTGCCTCCTCTGCACTTCAGCCTGCACCTGGGACTGCTAGCTTCCAGTCTACCTCTGCCCCTAACTCAGCTAGCCTCCTACCTTGTCATGCCCATCCAAGTCCAGCCCCAGTCCCCACCAACACTGTTGACTGGACGGACTGGACAGACATGGACCCAGCAGATATGCTGAAGGAGGTAAAAGAACTTTCGTATGCTTTGGAGCGATATTCTGCCTATAGGCCATGAGACCTTCAGCATTCAGCAGAAGAATTCAGCTTTTTCTCTGGTACCCAACGCTTGTTCATCCAAGCCATGGCTGCCTACTGTCTAATATGAAAGAGATTGTGAACACTTATGCTGCTGATCCTATTTTGGCTCCAGCTGGTACCATACCTTTATGTCCTACATCTGATCTGCCATGCTACTTGCCTGGATCTTCTGTGGTCCCGCTTTGAGAGTCTCCACTCCCCAGTGCCGCAGGGTCTCCGCTCCCCAGTGCCACAGAGTCTCCACTGTCCAGTGCCACAAAGACTCAGTCCCTGGTTCTTATTATGCCTTTTTTAATGCAATCTTAATGTCTTCTTTATGTCTTATTGTCTTATTTTCAATGTATTCCTATGCCCTTGTAAAGCACTCTGAATTGCATTGTGTCTGAATGGTGCTATATAAATAAAATTACTCTACCTTACCTTACCTTGAATGTGCATGTGTGGTTTATGCATGGTTATATTGTGTTTTCTGGGTTTTTTGGTTTTCTGTTTGCTCTGTGTTTCCTTTCTGTGTTCCTGTGCTCCACACCTGCCCTGCATCAGTCTTGTTAGCCCTGCCCTGCTCCCTATGTCTTCCCAGCCAATTAACTCCCAGCTTGCCCTTGTGTCTTGCCACCTGTTCCTTGTTGTTTCATTAGTTCAGTTTGTATTGAAGTCCTGTCCTGATTTTCAGTTCAGTTTTGTTGGATCCTTTGTTCTACTCTGCTTAGTTCTTCGTGTTCTATTTCTGGTTTGTTCTGTTCTGCCAGCTGTACTTTGCCTGCACAAGCCTTAAATAAAGCATTTATTCCTCAGCCTCATTCAGCCTGCAGTCTCCTGCATTTGGGTCCACCTGCTCTGTTCCACCTAACAGGATATAGCCTACTGTAAGCACAGTGCACATATATATATATGCAAACCTACATGCATATGTACATACAGATGCACACACACGATCACACAGTACCTCAGTTGCCAACTTCAGGCTGGAGCAGCCTACAGACACGCTACAAAGGCAATAAGCCTATTCTACCATTCAATTATTTGGCAACGAGACAAGATCATGGTTAGAAATCAGCAATTAACCTTCAGAATTCAACTTTAGCCTGTCCAGGATTCTTGAAGATGTGCCACTACCTGTCAATGGTGACAATCAGCGGGCCGGGAAAAGGAGACTGAAAGAGATACCACGCTGGTGTAGGGCTTCTTTGATGTTGTTGTACTCTGTTCTTCTTGGAGTAGGAAAAAGCGCCAGGACTTGTAGGAAAGTTCTTCTTTCTTCTTTGATTCCCAAAGAAATCACAGCTTATCCTCAAATCTAAGAAGCCTCAGGATGATGGTTTGCGGCTTACTGCTGTCGTCTCATCTTGGGCTGGTATGTGAACTCTATTTATTTCAGGACTGGGTTGGTCCTCTGGGATCTGCAAGATGTTCTTTAGCGGCTTGCTGGTCCCTTTATGTTGTTTCCTTCCATATTTTCAGGGATGTTAATGAGACATAGGTTATTACATTCAGAGTAGTTTTCCAGATGGTCCACTGTATGCACAAGCTTGCTCATTTGTTTTCTAAGTTTAGCATTGCTGCTCTGAGGCGGATCGATCTTGTCTACCACATCCAATATATGTTGCTCCACACCAGCGATACGTGAGAGTAGGCCAGCTAAATCTGCCTCAATTTTGGCTGTTGTCTGTAGGAATACTGGTAGGGTCTCTCTCATGGTTATCTATGCGTCGGTCGGGCTGTTTATTATATTTCCTTAGCCCAGAGAGGGCAGTCGAATCCCCCACTGTCTACACCTTTGTCAACTTCACGGCCATTTTCCCCCTTCAGGGTCCAGGGACTGTTTACCTTTGCCAAGTTTGATTTGGGTCATTTTACAGTGCCCTCTTTATTTTATAGATTCTGCCATGAGAGTAAATATAGAGACTTTAGAACCCTTTTTTGAAAATGTTAAGTGGGTTTTAGCAATGATTAAGCAGTGTTTAAGGAGAACTCATTTGAGGCATGGCTCACTCCATCGAAACCATCACAGGACTCCAGATGGATCATGCTTTCTAAAGAAAAAAGATTCCTGCATAAGTCAAGGTGCATAAATTCTGTCTATAGCTCACTAATAAACATGTAACCTCCCCTGCTTTGAGTTTGGTAAAATTGGAAATATATTCACAGATTTGAACTCCCCAGATCAATAACTCATAAGCAAAACATTTTTAAAACACAAACAACACCTCTTTCCTACCGCAGTAAGGTAGACAACAAACTACAACCTAATTTTCACCAAAACAAGCTGTCCTCTGAGCTGGACAAATAACTTTGGTCTCTATGTACAGCGCAGGGACCGTCTGAAAAGTGAAACACCAAAAAGAGATACAACAAAAATATTCAATAACTCCTACAGTGTTGTGTCGCCAAAATTGCTTCATACATCAATGATCTCTTGTTGGTGATACTACAACACTTAGTTTGAAAAAATGTGCTTTTGCATAATTTGGGGGCAGAAATGATAAATAAATAATAATAAAATAATTCCCTTTAAGTTGAAGACCAGTTCTTCTCTCAAAGGAATTAATTAGTAATCAATGCAGTCCTTCAAAAGAGCACCAAGGATCCTTTTTCTTTCAAAATACGCCTCCTAGACAATAAAAACTTTTACAACTCTTTGTCTGGGGTGTTTTTTCTTTTTCTGTTTTTGGGCTTGCTCACTTGTGTGCTGACTGCTGCTGTGGCTGTAGCTTCTTCTGTTTTCTCTTTGCCTTATCAGGCGTGTTGTGTGTTGGCTTTGTTCTGGGTGTTGTCTTTTTCATTCTTCTCTGAGAGATGCAATCTCCAGAAAGGAATTCTCATCGAAGAGGAAAGACTGCACAGATGCCTACGCCACAAGCCAAGCCGGTTGCCATTTGAATAATCTATTCTCTTTGTAATCTCCAATTTTTATTGCGTAATTAAACTTCATCAAGACTTTTCTCAGGACTTCTGATAAGTTTAGCTCCACTCTGCAGCCTGCCACTGAATGCCCAGAGACTAGGACACCTCCCTGCTGTGTGTGTCCACTACACAGCCTCAGTTAGTCTGATTGATTCAGATTCTTTATTGACAATATAAAAGATATACCACATAATAAGTAAATAAATAATATATGCACAGCCTCAACCAGGAGGCATCACATCTTTGTACAGTAGTTGTCAAAAGGATAAAACACAATAAAGACCAAGAGCTTATCATTGTGTTTTTGACTCATTTTTGACTCAATTTAACCACTCATTCATTCATTTTTAGTTGTATATATACATAGTGTTTCCCATTTGTCTGTATCCTTTGGTAGTTAAATAAATATCTTGATTTATAGCCAAGTCATTGTATCTGTATTCCTTCATATCAGATGGAGGTCCCTGTATTCAGAGTTCACTCATTGATGATCCCTACTGCTCATCTAAAGATTTGAGTCTTTTTTCATTCAATATGACTCCAAATTGTGGAACTTACTTCCAACTGATCTGACGGTTGTCAATTCTCTCAATACATTTAAGAAGAATGTTAAAATATGTCTCTTTAAAATGGCTTGTTACTTTGCTTTTACCCAGACTTGTAAGTCTCTTTTGTACAGTAAATGTACTTTCAATGCTGTGCAGCAATTTGTCAACTGTGGTTTTGAAGTTTTACATAAATAAAACTTATTATTTTACAGATTTGGGTAATATTAAATATATTATATAAATAAATAAAATAGGTCACACACACATTTTGTAATGTCATAGAGTAAGTGCAAATGTAAACCAAAATTGATTTTCCTTTCATCGTGTAGACAGTATTTCAAGATGTGCTTAAATAGACTGGGAGAGGAAGCCTGGATTAGCATCAAGTGGCAGCCTGGCATGATAACCCACACCTTCCAGAAAGATGACACCAGTTGTGGGATCTTTGTCAAGCAAGTTATTCTATGCAACACCTTATTTTTATAATAGACAAAACAATGTGTTGTTTAACTGTGTAAGATCATACACAGTACAGATGGCCAAGATGACAGTGAGGGCATTTCCAAACATACCACAGACATTTAACATGGACACTTATAAACAGTATGTCAGAAAAAATCCAGTCTAGCCACAAGTGCTTTGGCATAAGTCAAGCTCAAGTTAGTTAGCTCAACTTATAAATGAAGCCCCCCCACTCCCCAAATTCAAAAAAAAAAAAATTCCTCTCACCCCCCTCCCATGGGGGGTGGCGGTGTGTCTTCCTCAAGCTCGGGTCCTCTACCAGAGGACTGTAAGTTTGAGGGTTCTGCGCAGTATCTTAGCTGTTCCTAGGACTGTGCTCTTCTGAGCAGAGACCTCAGATGTTGTACCTGGAATCTGCCGGAGCCACTCTCCCAGTTTGTGGGTTACAGCCCCCAGTGCTCCAATTACCACTGGCACTACTGTTGCTATTACTCCCCACATCTTTTCTAGCTCCTCTTTCAGCCCTTGGTATTTTTCGATCTTCTCGTGTTCCTTCTTCTTGATGTTGCTGTCGCTTGGGATTGCTACGATTGGTTAGCCATTACCAGTTTGTCATTCTGGATCTGGAAGTCCCACAGGATCTTGGCTTGGTCATTCTCAACCACCTTAGGAGGTGTCTTCCATTGTGACCTTGGGACCTCCAACCCATACTCAGTGCAGATGTTCCTGTACACTATGCCAGCCACTTGGTTATGGCGTTCCATGTACGCTGTTCCTGCCTGCATCTGCTATTATGTGCTGAACTGTCTCAGGAGCATCTTTGCACAGCCTGCACCTGGGGTCCTGTCTGGTGTGGTAGATCCCCGCCTCTATTGATCTTGTACTAAGTGCCTGTTCTTGTGCTGCCATGATCAGTGCTTCTGTGCTGTCCTTCAGTCCAGCCTTTTCCAGCCACTGGTAGGATTTCTTGATATCAGCCACTTCTTCTATCTGTCGGTGGTACATGCCATATAGGGGCTTGTCCCTCCATGATGGTACCTCCTCCTCCTCTGCATCATGTTTCTGCTGCCTGAGGTATTCACTTAGCTGTTCATCTTTGGGGGCCATCTTCCTGATGTATTCCTGGATCATGGTTGTTTCGTCCTGGTCAGTGGCTCTGATGCTCACCAGTCCTCGGCCTCCCTCGTTCCGCGTAGTGTACAGTCTCAGGGTGCTGGACTTGGGATGAAACCCTCCATGCATTGTGAGGAGCTTCCTTGTCTTGATGTCAGTGGCCTCTATCTCCTCCTTTGGCCGGCTTACTATGCCAGCGGGGTATCTGATGACTGGCAGGATGTACGTGTTGATGGCTTGTATCTTGTTCTTCCCATTCAGCCGACTTTTCAGGACATGCCTTACTCTGTGTAGGTATTTGGCTGTGGCTGACTTCCTTGCGGCCTCCTCAAGGTTCCCATTTGCCTGCGGGATCCCAAGGTATTTGTAGCTGTAGCTGTCATGAACATCTGCAATGTGGCCTTCCTGTAGTTCAACCCCCTCGGTTCTGATCATCTTCCCTCTCTTCGATACCATCCGACCACACTTATCTTGTCCAAATGACATTCTGATGTCGTTGCTGTAGATCCTGGTGAGGTGGATCAGTGAGTCGATGTCTTGCTCATTCCTGGCATACAGCTTGATGTCATCCATGTAGAAGAGGTGACTGATGGTTGTTCCACTTCGGAAATGGTACCCGTAGCCACTCTTCGAGATGATCTGGCTGAGGGGGTTCAGGCCTATGCAGAACAGCAGCGGGGATAGTGCATCACCTTAGTATATGCCGCACTTGATGGTAACTTGTGCAATTGGCTTTGAGTTGGCCTCCAGAGTTGTTTTCCACAGTGTATATGTGTGGCACAGGTTGGTCTGCCTGGTCTTGCAGGCCATATATATATATATATATGTGTATGTGTGTATGTATGTATGTATGTATGTATGTATGTGTGGTTTCTTGAAGATTAAATGAGTGGACTAGTTTTGATGACTTCTCTTGATGTATGTCATACAAGACAAGTAGACCATACAAAACGTCATCAGTCCACAGTTACACCAGTTGGACTACATTACATGCTACCAGTGTAACTTGGAATCGTCACTACAAAGAGAAAAACACCTGTCAACAGTTGGTCATAAAAACAAATGGAGGTCCACAAATAAAGTCCTAAAAATTATTATTATTTTGGGACTGTAATGCACCAATAACCTATTCAGAGTGAACCCCAATTTTCAACTACTGACCACTGGGAAGGCCTCCAAAACCAAACTTACATCCTTCTCAGAAGAAACAGTTTAGTAAATATAAGATGGACTGTGTGTTTGAGTCTATATGTTAATTGATGAAAGTAGCCTAAAACAATGTTCTGATTTGTGGAAAGCAAATAGGAGACCTCGTTACCTGGTTTAAAAGCTAAAGAGATTCTTCTCAAAATTCATCATAATTAGGCAAAAAATCTTTAAAAGCTAAGTGGTTTTGTAGAACCATCAGGGGTCTCCTGGTGTTTGACGTGAATTTGGTGCTACTACAGTTTAGCTTAAAAAACATCAAGACCATTAAAAACAAAGACATTTTCCAAACTAAGGGGTGATTCACAAAAGGATTGCAAGGCTTTTGCGTTTTTTTTGCGGCTTCTGAGACAAAAAGAAACCATATAATTCACAAAGGACCCGGAAAGGGTGAAATTGCAGCGTAACCAACAGGAGACCATTGATGTGTGAAGTCATTGCGGGGAGACTACACTGTATAAGAGTGAAGTTATTGAATATTTTTCCCAATAAAAATGACCCCAAATTATGCAAAAGCACATTTTTCCAAAGTAAGTGTTGTACTATAACAAACAGGAGACCACTGACGTGTGAAGTGAGGGGACACCTCACTGTATAAGAGTGAAGTTATTGAATATTTTTGTAGTATCTCTTTTTGGTGTTGCACTTTTTAGACGGTCCCTACTTACTTATCTCACAGTCGGCTGTTCATAGAGACCGATGTTATTAGTCCAGCTCTGAGGAGTCTCGTTTGGGTGAAAATTAGGTTGTAGGTCGTTGCCTACCCTACAGCTGTAGGAGAGGCGTCGCTTGTGTTTTAACAACGTTTCGTTTACGAGTTATTGATCCGTGAAGTTCGAATCTGAATAGGCCTAGGCTATATCTTCCAACTTGAATCAAGAAAAACTCAGCTGTGGCTGCTTTTATGCTCTCAGCCCTCACAGCAAACATTTGTCTTAGCTGGACAACTTTTACAAAAATGGTTGACTTCATACAAATATATCTAAGATCATTATACAACAATGACAGGGTTGAACATACAGCCTACATTTATGAACATACACTGCACCGAAATCCAAGAAACTCGCGTGTAATATGTGTGTAAATTAAATGATATTATTTAGTTTTTGGCACAAAAAAGAAAAACATTTTGTGTTACATTCTTGTTTGGAAATTGTGGAGCAAGAAGTGTGGTTACATAGATTAGTAAATTTGGTTTTATAATTATTTGGATATAATTCCCGTATATTTAACTGTATTTTATTATTTAAATGGGGTATTTATGTATAGACTATTTGTTTGGATTCCAATAAACAAAGCAGACTTTTTTTCGTTGGTGCTGGAATCATTATATATATATCATCATATTATTTTTCATCAATATGTCTAATAGCTCACTGCATTTTTGAAATGATGACAATGACCTTATTCATCATGTTTAACAGCGTACATACAGTTATTGTATATAATTACATGTGTGTAGGAGAACATGACAGTCACTGTCTGTTGTGTTTCCTTCATCGGTGGAGGAAGTTGTTTTCTTTTCTTTGGTCACGCAATGCGGGGTTTTAAAGCATTGGGTGGATTGTCATCAAACCTGGTGAATGATTCCTCTCCAGGAAGTTATGTGAACCCGAAATGTCAGACACTGCTGAGCTATTTATTGTTTAACATCCTCACGACACTACCGACGAACTTTATCATGCCATTGATGAGGTGATGAGTTTCATAGATGATATGCGTTAGGTATGTGTTAGAGGAAGTCAGCTACATTTGCTAGTAGGTTCATCCTTCGTTAAGGTGGAGGACACTTTCTTCGGAAACGCCTGATATTTCACCATATTTACTTACATTATTACTGATGTTTGTAGAAGTAGCCCAAACAATATTCATATTGCACTTTCAAAAATATTAAAAATACAGTTAAATTCTCAGTCGAAGAAATTACGTGACAGAGTTAAAAAAATAGTGTGTAGTTTATAAAAACGCAAAGAAAAAAAGTATAGCTAGAGATAGCGAAATAACAGACAGTAACAACCTTTTTCCCAAAATCACGTTCATGTAGGCCTACAACTAAACTGCATTCTTAATTACATTTTGACGGGTGGCCTATTTACTCCGGATTACGTTTGTTTATAACGTGCATGAACATGTCTGCCGTTTATTTTGTTGCTTTTCTCAAAAGTCAATAAAATAAAAAAAACAACAACACTAAAATAACCTAATAACGAAAAATGAAAGAACGAAAATCACAACACAAAAATGTTTTACTATTAAAAATAAACCGTGTCTTTGGTTAACCAAAATACTGTTCAGTTATTCCGGGTTGTTCCTCTACATGACCTTTAATGCCTATTTATAACTACATAAATAAACAATTAATGAGAACATTTTTTTTTTTTTTTTTGAAAAAGCTCTTCTTCTCTAAAAAAAATCAAAGTTGGCTCTCCCGACACTGGCATGAGTATCACACTGGTGTCAAGTTACTAAACAGGGATCAGGAACTAGGAAGAAGAAAATGAATTCATTGTCTGAGAAAACATTTCCTTCTAACTTCATGCTAACTACATGCCGCGTCAAATGATGCGTCATCATGCCTATAAAGACCTGAGAATTGACTGAGCATCGATAGCTGACTGAAGCTGGAAGTTCAAGTTGGATGCGACACCAGAGCTACAAGGACACGAGCTCTACTTTATCACAGGTAACTTTCCATTATATTACTTTTTTTTTTTTTTTTTTTTACACAATTTACGGTTTTCTATTCTACTCTATTCTATAATCAACAATAATGTAGGCTATTAAATTACTTTTTTGCATCATATTTTCAGGAATTTGTTCAAAAGAAAATTGGGAATAAGTTAGATTTATAGGGTTATTAGTTTGAATTATTTGACCAGTGCCTATATGATGAGACAATAAATTTCTTTTTTGCAGAGATGAATCGGTTTCTGTGCCTGCTGGCTGCAGGTCTTTACCTGTGTTTGCAATGCCAAGTGAACGCTGGTGAGTGTTACCTTTCTCATCTTACTTAGAATACCTACAAAAAGATTTAAATGCATTACATTTTTTTTTATATAAATTTAAAATAATCTCATCTTACTACAATGTAATTTATCTTATTTTGTGTAATGAACTGCATGATCAGCTCATAAAGAAATACGTGAATTTATGTTTTGTTCTTGAATAGACTACAATCAACATAAATGCTGTAATTGTGTCACATGACTGAAACTTAAAACTGATCATGTCAGTTATGCACTGATCAAAAACATCAATGTTAAGAGTGAGCCAGAAAGTAAATCAAAGTTCATTGTTTTTTTCTTTCAGATTCTCGTTTGAGCCGGAGTGTCATTGAAAGGGCTGTGATGGCGGCCAAGGCCAATGTGGACTCAGCCTATGAATACTCTCGGAGAGAGTGAGTGTACAAACCTGCTGAACTTAAGTTTTGCATTGACTGGAAAAAAAACAACAACATAGATTTATAAAATTGATATTATTCTGCAATGCCATAAAAGAAAACAGTGCAGTTAATATACCTTCAGAAGCAGTGAGCTCATAAATCTGAACTCTCCACACAATACAGGAGCATTGACCGTCTGAGGAGGAGTGTAGCGAATCCTTCAGACATCCTGCGGCTGTTGAAGCAACCTGTTGGACCCAGTCGTGACGCTGTGCGTGCTGCTGACTATATGGATAATGCTGTGAAACTGATCAAGAGGTCTCTGGAAAAACGCCAAAAGCGCTCCATCAATGCCACAGGTATGTACCCAAAATAGGTTCTTCGAAATTTCCATACGGGTATGTGCCAATTGTTGTTGAGCTGGGTTGCTTATTCTTTGCTTTGTTGATCAGATCTGATCACTGAGGAAGATCTGCAGGTCATTGCTGATCTGACAGGCTGCTCTCCCCGACATCGCGTCCCCTCTTGCAAGACGACTCCCAATTTAAACAGGTTTCGCACTGCGAGCAGCGTCTGCAACAACAGGTGAGGCATCAATTAAGCAGCCACTTTAACATTAATGGTTGAACAAGTGACAAACATCTTCACTGACTGCTTAATTTATTCTGACCCTGGAGCCAAATAAATTCAATGTCGCTTTCTTCCTATCATTTTATAAACAAATAAACTGAAAACAGGTGTGGACAACTACACAGCTAACTTTCATTTTGAACAATATAAAAGTAAAACCTCTGTGGTTATGAGCGAAGCTTGGTACTAATTGTGATGTCCCTGATTTGAGATTGGCTTGGGACTTTTGTTGCATGTTGTCACCTTCTCCTTTTTCCTGCATTTGCTTTTTGTTGGCAAAAACAATTTAATAAATGCAAAATGCTACAAAAGGAATCTCAAAACAGAGAAAATAAGAGTGCAATCATGGACTTTCCCCCCCTCTCACCTAGGGCAAACACCCGCTGGGGATCTTCCAACACACCGTTCACCCGCTGGCTGCCTGCTGAGTACCAAGATAAAATCTCGCTGCCTAAAGGCTGGGATCGTGACCTCAAAATCAACAATCATATTCTTCCTTTGGTACTATACTTCGGGATATTCATCTTTAATGGCTACACCACTTCATTGACCAGCTAATATAACAGCCTCATCTAAATAATCATGGAATAAAGATGACATTTGTAGTTGTATACATCATTTTCACCAAGGTGATCATCTCCCTATAGGTGAGGGAAGTGTCCAACCGCATTTTGAGCACAGCCAACACTGACGTGGAGAACGACCCACTATACACTCACCTGGTGACAATCTTCGGCCAATGGACTGACCACGATCTGACCTTCACTCCTCACTCTCCTGTCATCCGCTCATTCAGTAATGGTATCAACTGTGACGAGAGCTGTGAGCGCACAGAGCCCTGCTTCCCCATCGAGGTCAGTCTCACTGCATCACACAAGAAAACATATTAATACATCCACGCAAACACCGACATACTGGATGCTTAGTTACCACTTCTTGTCCTCTGAACAGTTTCCCAAGAGAGATTCCCACCCAAACTCAGAAGAGTGCATGCCCTTCTTTCGCTCAGCAGCGGGTTGCGGATCTGGCAACACGGGCCACATCTTTGGTGCAAGCAATGTCCGTGAGCAGATGAACACTCTCACAGCTTTCATTGATGCGAGTCAGGTGTACGGCTCAGACGATGCCAAAGCTCGCTTGCTCCGGAACCTCACTACAGATGAGGGCCTGTTGAGGGTCAACACAGAGTATACTGACAACAGCCGTGAGCTCCTGCCCTTCACCAGCATGGGAGCCAATATGTGTGCAACTCGACGCAGCATTACTAATGACAGTAATGCCGAGGAGGTGCAGTGCTTTCTAGCTGGTAAGTGGCAGCAAGCAAACTGATGTATAATCATTATCCCAATACTCATCCCAAGCAGTGCAAAGCTCATTTTAATTGTATGTAACTTTTAAGGTGACGAGCGCACCAATGAGAACATTGCTCTGACCTCTTTACACACACTGTTGATGCGAGAGCACAATCGTCTGGCACGTGCTCTGGCCAAACTCAATCCTCATTGGAGCGGAGAGAGACTCTACCAGGAGGCGCGCAAGATCATGGGAGGATACTTCCAGGTTAGAGAGGAGCTTAGCTGAATGAACTGAAGAGATCTTGTGTCAATTGGTGACGGTATGTCCTCACAACTCATTCATCCGTCATCCATTCTTTTTTGTCTTTCAGGTTATCACTTTCAGAGATTACTTGCTCCACATTGTTGGTCCAGACTTCATTTCCAGGCAGCTGTCCACCTACCCTGGTTATAATGAAACCGTGGACCCCACCATCTCCAATGTGTTCGCCACAGCTGCCTATCGATTCGCTCACCTGATGATTCAGCCCTTCATATTCCGTCTTGATGAGCAGTACAAGGAGCACCGTGAATTCCCCAGCCCATTGCTGCACAGAGCCTTCTTCACACCATGGAGGATCCTTTTTGAGGGTATGGTCGAGGTGTCTTACTTGTTTGTTCTGCTCTCTATGGAAAATCAACAAAACTGATCCAAAAAAATTTATATCTTGTGCTCCTCAGGTGGTTTGGACCCAATCCTGAGAGGGCTGGTGGGTCGCCAGGCCAAACTGAACACTCAGGATCAAATGATGCCTGATGAACTGAGGGAAAGGCTGTTTCAATTCTCTGCTCATTTGGCACTGGATCTGGCTGCTCTGAATCTGCAGAGAGGCAGGGACCATGGACTCCCTGGTATTCATTTAGTCTTTATATCTATACATTCTTTATGTCAAGAATGAATATGCTAATATATTTAAGCTTTTGCGGGCATAACACATTATTTTAAACATTGCAATATTCTTAGGCTACAACAAATGGCGCAAGTTCTGCGGGCTGTCAGAACCACAAAATGAGGAAGAGCTGGCTAAGGTGATGAACAACACTGAGCTGGCCAGGAACCTGCTGGATCTCTATGGCCACCCTGACAACATTGACGTGTGGCTGGCAGGAGTCGCAGAGCCTTTTGTTCGTGGAGGAAGAGTGGGACCCCTGTTCGCCTGCCTGATTGCCACTCAGTTCCAGAAGATCCGAGAGGGAGACCGGTAATCAGACAGGAAATTTCAAAGCTGACATTGCTAAAGATGTGGAGATATTTGTACTAGCTGCACTTTTACATTCAGACATTAACGAACTGTCCATTTCAGACTTTGGTGGGAGAACGAGAGAGTCTTCACTGAAGCCCAGAGAGAGTCTCTGAGGGACACATCACTTGCCCGCATCATCTGTGACAACACTGGTATCACTGAAGTACCAAGAACACCTTTCCAATACCGGCCCAGAGGGTCTGGTTACACCCAGTGCAGTGACATCCCTGCCTTTGACCTCAGTCCATGGAGAGAGGATGGTGAATTGATGCTCTGAAATTTTTGCTGACATTTACAAATGAAAACATTCAATGCTAAAATTTGAGTATTTTTGAATGACTGCTTTTCCCTTTTCATTTGCTTTAGAAGAAAGCTCAGGTGAAACCCAGGGACCAGCAGGTAAATCCAGCACTTCTTGTACTATTATCTATAAATAGTGAAATCATTATAAAATTGTGATTGAAAATACTGCAGTGGGAAATTTCTGTTGGTATAATTGTATTCATGTCTTTTTACACGCAGGACCAAGAGGACCCCGAGGACCCCGAGGTCTGAGAGGCCCCCCTGGACCTCCTGGCACTGTGGAGAAAGTGGCCTTCACTGTACGACTGGGCAACAACTTCCCCAAAGCTGGAGTTCCCATCATCTTCCGTGATGTCATCTATAACGGACAGAACGACTATGACATTAAGACCGGGATTTTCACCTGTGTGCATCCAGGCATCTATGAATTTCAGTTCCACTGCACGATCTTTCAGAACGCTGCCAGTGTGGATCTGATGCGAAACGGAGATCGGGTCCTTCACTCATTCACCACCCGGCAGAAAGGTTACATCACAGCCAGTGGCAGCACATACATAAAGCTAGAGAAGGGAGACAAGGTCTGGCTGGTGGCTAATCATGGCGGTAATGGTCTGACCAAAGACAGCTTCTTCTCAGGGCATCTGCTGTTCACTGAGTAGGAGAACAGTGTCAACACACTGCAAAAAACATCTGTATTTGCAAGTTATTTAGTGTAAAATGCAACCTTAAACATTTCTATGACACCCTTAACGTTTGCTGAGAAGGTGAAATAATTCCACTTGTTTCCAGTGCAATTTCCTGCAATGCACCAGTATTAAAGGTCCTGGAGACCACGCAGGTATTCACAGTTACACAGACTTCCTCTTCATCTAAGCAGAGCTATGCTTAGAGTTACCTGAAGTCACCAATCTCTATTGAGAATTATAAATGGGGGAGTTGTTGTGCCTTAAAGGCTGCAATGAACTAACACAGAGAGTCATGGTTGCAATGAAAGACAAAATAATATAACATGATAATAACTATTAGAATGGATATTTTTTGCAGTGAACCTTGTTGACAGAAAAGCACAATGTTCAAAACCCTGTGGCATGATTTGACTGTATCAAAGCTTTGCACTGAATGAAGTAGAAGTACCTGCATTTGTAATGCAAAGGAAGGAGCCAAGCTTACATATTCTTTTTTAAAATTAACTACTGAAAATCAATGTGATACCTCTGAGTACTACTTACGACCGTGTGATGTTGATCTTCTTGCGATTTAATCATCATTTTGTCTCATAAAATTGTCTTTACCTCTTTTCTTTAGAGATCTGTACCTTTTTACAGCCTATGTTTGGCAAATGAAAGCGAAAAATCAGGTAATCTTTCAATAAGCTAAAATTGCAAAAGCTGCATTTGAGAAATGATTTGTTTGGAACACATTTTTGTTTGTCCAAAGTATAAGTGTAAGACCTTGTGTCACTTTCAATAAACATCAATAAATTATTGTTACACAAATGAACCCTCTGCCTCATTGTTTCACATTCATAATGATCATCACAGTTAATTTTCAATAATCAGTTGTAAAATATGATGACACAGAGCAACATTTTCAGAAGAAAACATCTGTGTGCAGACCCAACCAGCAGGTGGCACTGACATACAATCTTATAAGGACAGGGAAGCAGGCACAAGCACAACCTGTGGTTTTGGATGAATCTCAGATACAGTACTGCATATATGATGTAAATTTGGTTCTCAATTTGCTCCAGCGATTTAAAATCTAAATATCTCATATATTAAGTTTAATGCTTGTACTGAACACATACACTCTGAAAGTTTGTGATTGTTTCAGTTAAAGCAAAGAATCAAAATAGTTGATTCACTGATAAGTGCTTGGAGCTAAATTCAGAGCAGAGCATATTTATTCATGGTGTTTACAATATCTTAATTAAAGAACCTTGTTCCCCCTCCCCTAATTGGAAAGATCCAGTTGGCAGAAACTCTTTGCTGTAGTTGTTGAGTTATTTTTCCTCTGCAGGAGTGTGAGGAAAAGCCCTTTCTCTGAAACATAGTTTCTCTTAGAACCAAATCCTGCAAATCAAAAAAAAAATCAAATCAAAAACCTGCAAATCAAAAATGAAGTATCACAAGTTTGTTAAAAATCTGTGGTGTTTTAAGAAAAGATTTTTTTTTCTTAAAAGCATCATAACCTCAGTCAGACACACAACTTTCTATAATATGTGGTCACTATTTACAGTGATGCAGAAGTTGGCTTGAAAGCAGGTAAATGAAAATAATGAACTGAGTTTAGATGGTTTTATTGTGCACTACATCCTTGTTACTGTGAGCCAGGATACAACATGAGATATTAGACGAGACATCATCTTATAAAACATTTTCCATAGAGGAACAACTGTTTTGTCAACCTCCCAGTGAATCACAAGTTTCAAATGCAAAATATGGACTCCGTCACTGTAATGAAAGCCAGAATGGGCTTCACTGTGATATCTGGAAAAGTGCTGTAAGGTTTATCCCAGCAGGACTGTTTTAATGTGGACTCACCAAACAGATCTTTTTCACAGGAGGACTTTTTTTTGACATGGCAGGAAACCCTCAGATGTAATTAGTAACATTAATTATAGATTGTTTCATTGAATTTAGGTTTTGGACAGTTTCAGCTTTTCCTGTTGTGGTAAAAATATCTGCAGTGAAAATGAAAATGTAACTGTTGAGAGTAATTCCAAGTTTGAAGTAATGTGCTGAGCAGATGTCAGGCCTGTTTAATATCAGTGTTATAGACTCAATTCATTATCTTTTATTTCATTTGATGAAAATGATAAAGTAATATATAGAGGTTTATAGAAATATTGTAAAATCAGAACTGGCTTTTGCGCTTCTGTGACTGTTTTACTCCATCAATATATCAAACAATCATCGTTTGACCATGTATAAGATATTTTAAAGTCTCTTGTGTATTTGCAATTCATTCTTTTAAAAACGATTATCATACTTGAGTTTTTTTCTTTAGGAAAATGGTTTACTCCATCTCCAAATCTCAACTGGCTTTGTGCAGAGATGCATCCACATGTTTGTAATAAGTTTAGCAGATGATGGTTTTTGATATTAAGAAATGAGGCTAAAGGCGGTCGCTCCGCTTTAATTGCGGAATGCCGACACTCCCCTGGGGTTCTGCATCTTTGCCTAAATAAGTAAACAAACAAACAAAAAAAAAAAAAAAAGAAAGAAACGAGCGCAATATATGGCGATCGATAGGAGACGTGATGGGTCGCATTAGCTCTGTTGTTTTCTCCACAGTGGAGAGGAGGGACGGGAACCAGCTGCTGCGTCTCCAGCACCCCCCTACACACACACACACACACACACACACACACACCTCCTGACCTCCGTGGACACAGTGCCATCCACACAGAGTGGCTCCGGGTGTCCCATGGGAGCAGGGGAATGCTGGAGAGGACGAGCGGCACACGATACCCCATTGTTTGGTTTAGCAGTCACTGATTCCCCCCCTTCAACCCCCCCCCCCCCCCCCCAATCCCAAACTCCCTCCCACCCCCGCCCTCCTCCCTAAAACACACGGACTGAGCCTCTCAGCGGGTTAAATTGATTAGAAAGACGTCTGTGATTTGACTAATCTTCCATTTTCGCCCCGGCTCTCCGCTTCACCAAATTAGAAAAGCCACACACATTTTAGGCTGCGAGTCTTGCGGGTTGTGATAGGCTAATCACGGCCGAGCCCCTCGCACCTGTGGGGCTGAAGTGAAGACACAAGTTGGTCCGCAGTGGGTAAATCAACTGCTGCAAAACATCAACCGAAAAAAAATAAATATGATGGGAGTATTTTCTCTTTTTATGTTTTACATTAAACAGATTCGAGCTGCGTTTGACAATAGAAAACAGTCACATCATTGGGATACAATTTTCAATTATATATAAACAGATAATATAACTTAATAGCGATATTAGATGAAAATGGGTGATTTAAACTGGAATTAAACGACAAACTCCATTAAAGGCTTAATAATTGTGATTAAAAGTGTCTCTTTTGCAAAAGATATAAGGTTATAGCACCGTCCTTTCCTATGAAATAGTAAATAAATATGTTATGAAATTTAATAAAGGTGCACATATGAACTGCTTTGCTTCTTAATGAAACTAGGTGATGAGATGTAAGCCAGTTGGACTCAACGTGTCTACTAAAAGTATGTTTGATGACTCAGATGATTTCTGACGTCAGGCTGAGGCAATTATTGCTCAACTTAAATGCTTAAGGGTTGAACATCCCACTTAGGATATATCTGAGTGCAGTGAGTCAAATCCAAAGTTTTAAATGAATATTCTCTCATTTGGTCACTTTTTGTTTGCAGAGGTAACTGCAGAAGCTTTAGTTTCCTTCATATATATTCAACCACTCTGGATCGATTATCTGAGTTTTAGAGCAAGACACTGAAAACAATCCTCTGTCTGTTCATGTGCTTCTGCATAGGACAGTCAGAGAGCCAATAAATCCATTTAACGAAAGCATCTCCCTGCGTTTCATAATGTCCACCTGGAAGTTGTAACGAGTGCAGGAATTTAATGAAAGCGCGCATGTGTGTGTGTGTGTGTGTGTGTCATCCCTTATAGATTTTTCATGGTTTTGGGCTAAGTGGAGCTGTCAGTCATGTTAGGAGAAGTGTGTGAGGGGACACAGCGACAGGGCGGAGACTCGGCAGCAGGATTCCCCAAGACTGCTCTCATAATTGGGGGAACATCTGACTTTGTCCCGCGCTGGCAGATGGTGGGTTGAGGCGGGATCCAAGGGGGGAGATTTACATTCATTGTCCGGGCGCACAAACTCCACACAGAGACAATAGTCTCGGTAAGGGGCAAGGAACCAGGCTTGAAAAAAAAACTTTCCTTTTCAACGCCAGACGAAAAGGAGCGGAAATTAATTTTTAGTTTAAAAAAAAAAATGCTCCAAAGCGTGATATAGTTTTGTTTGGATGTGTCTAAACACAGAAAACGGGCCCATTTTCACTTAGAAAATATTAAGACAAAAATATCATATCATTAAAGCTAATATAAAAATTTTAGAGTAGGATTTACATTGTGGACAAAAACAAGAGGTTAGTAGAAAACTGTTCTTGTGCAGTTTTCCTTACAGCACCGAGCTCAAATGGTTTTACAATAACTTGTAAAAAATATCAAAATCAGCAGCTAAATAAACTTTTGAAGACCAAATGCACAACTCTGTTTTATTTCAACACATTACGCATAAACCGCTTGTCAACTAATCTTTGAGGAAGCATGTGTTTTTTTCATCTTTGATGTTATTATGTCATGATAGAGACAGTTTGTTGTACTGATTAAGAACTAATTTTGGTCACTGTCAGGCTGCGCTCCAAACGCCAATCAGAGCGCAGCGCTGTCCGCTGTTGGCGGAGATTGATGGACCAACCAGACGGCCATTGTTGAGGCTGACACTGATGCGATGCCTCCTCAGCGGAATCACTGCGTTCAAAGGAGCAGACGGTCGAGCTGCTGAATACGCGCCTGTCGAGAGCGCACTTGTGTTAAATTTTGACTTGAATGAATAGACCAAACAGGATTTGCTGTACAGACTATTCAGGGCAGTAGTAGCCCAGACTATACAGAAACGTTTAAACCCACATTTTGACAGGTGGCTTTTATATAACACACAGAGATAAACAATGGGCCTGTATATAAAAATGTGGGAATAAAAAGTAAGATTTTTGCACGACATGAGCGAGTTCCTGCTGTAAAAGACCTAAATTGTGTGATTTCCTGATATTATCTCCCTGGTCGAACTTTATGTGTGAAAAGTTTGCTGGGAGCGTCACTGGTTGGATGCTGAATCTGGCAGAAGTCCAAACAACGGATGCACTTTACACCAATGAGAGCATCCATTTCAACAATCGGTCCCCCATATGGCACTAAGACCCCTCCTCCACTCTCTATCCCGGCAGAGAGTCTCATTCATGCTTCAAGACAGCGGTTCACTGCAAGCTTCCTGCCTCTCAGATCAACTGTTTTGATCAGATCTGGTCTTTTGTCAAAGGAAGACTTTCTGCACATACATTCTAAGAAGAATTTTGAGGCAGACGCGCTCTGAACTGTCCGAGGAGTTGAGCCCACCGAGCAGGTGATCGTTTGCGCTCGAACTAACGCTGGAGATTTGCACTTGGACGATGCTTGCAATCAGTGGGGGAATATATTTATTAACATCGTTTCAGCCTTAAAACAAAGTCCGAGTGGATCTTTTACCGAGACACCTTTTAAAACATCACACAGCACCGGTCACTTATTTTTCAAAGCTCATATTTCTTGCGGCGCTCTGCAGGAGCGCAGCGCCTTGGGCTGGACCTTCTGTTGTTTGCCAAAGTGCTTTAGTGCTTCAGTTTCTTCATTAGTTTAAAAAAGTGCACCCGCCGATCAGGACAGGGCTTAAATGTTCGGGATCCAGGAGCATCTGATACGAGAAGCGAGCGGATTAAAAGAGAGAAGTCTTGGAGAGGAGATGGATCCAGTCCGGTCGTGGGTGCGTAATGTCGGGGTTGTGGATGCGAACGTTGCGGCGCAAAGGTACAGTATAAACCCAGCTGATCTCTTGACATCACCTTTACACCAGTTCTACTTATTCATGTGTTTTTATAATCAGCTGTGTTAAGGCTTGTCAGAGGCCTGGTAAGATTTATTGTCATGTTCAGTATGAGCACTTTATCCTGAGCGAACATTTAACCAAAGAACAGACATCTAATCACAAAAGGGCTGCAAACTACTTGTTGCAAAAGATAACACGAGTCCCCTTTAAAGGTCAGTGACCCCAAACTTTGAGAACGTATTTTAAAAATAAAGAAAGAATAACATTTGACATTATTTTTTAAAGAAATAAAAGGGAAATTCCGACTTTGTGCACAAAAGGAGAACAAACAAACTACTAAAGTCACAAGAAGCATTAGATCAGGGGAATTTCTTTTGTGTAAAAGACCAATTCATTAATTCAGTTTACATTAAATTGTAGATAACGTCTCTATTTTACAAACATCAAATACATTTTTGCAGGAAAAACTGCCCCAGCTGATGATTTTCATGTAGCTGAAAAACTCACCGACCATAAGTTTGACTTTTATAATGTTGTATGAACAGATATAACGCTTTTCACGATCAATCAGACTACATCTTTTCCCACACTGTTCTCCACATTCCCCTGGATGTGCAATCATCCTCTTCTCATTTTTAATTTCTTCACCAGGACACACACATCTATGTGTTCACGTGTCAAACTGGTTGTTTCTAAAGTTGAGGAAACATTATTTACCTGATCAGAAACGCCCGGTAGTGTTTTACATAAAAGAAAAAAAAACCTTTTAAAGCAGGCAACAAGTTAATTAGCATAATTCACAAATTAATAGACATTAAAATGTAATAAAATGAACGCGCTATTAATATAAAACAATCGCGTAATTGTTTTTATGATATTTGACATAAAAGACGTATTTTATGGACGTTAAAATGTAATTTGGAATATCTGCACTGGAGTGATTTGTCTTTCGGCTCTGTTGGTTTTGGGTAAAATATTTACGGCTGTCATGAAAAAATCTATAATGTACACAAGTTAGAGTTTTCTGAAAAGATATGAAACGGCCTATTTTAGATCGAAGTTAAATTCACAGAAATGTACTGCACACACTCACTGTGTAGTTTTTATAATCCTGCACGTTTGATCATCTTTGTTTGACTTGAGATAATCTACCCGGAGTCTCTTTTGATGGGACTAAATATTTGGTTTATTTGAATTAAACAGTTTTTTATTTTCTATACAAGAAGCTCCACCAGCAGTCTAATCAAAAGTGCTGATTCAATTGTCTGTCCACTTCTCAGTATTCAAGTTATACTTTCAACAAGTTTTGCTTTTCCTTTTATTTTCTTTTATTTTCAACATTTAGGGTCTTCTTGGAAGGTGAAAAAGCCTCTCAGGTTTTGGGAAATAGACAATTTATAAATTATCTGTATTTTTGGGAAATGTAGCAATGCATTGATCTATGAATAAACTGGAGGCCTTATCTCTTAATTAAAAAAAAAAAACTTTGTAAGCAAAAATATATTTACATATATATATTTACAACTATAAATACCTTTAATATTCCAGTAAATCTAATATATCTGAAGTGCATATTAATTTATTTTTTATGATTCATCTGCAAACAGAGAAAATGCCTGGTCTTTAGTTTTTATTTGTTTTATTTCTATTTCTTTGAAAAATATTTTCAACCAATAATGGATTATACACTTGTTAGAAGGTCATGTAGTTATAAACAAACCTTATATTTAGCAGTACAAAACTCCATATGGTTTATCAAACACAATATAAATGTCTCTTAACATCATGAACGCAAAGCTGAGAGCTGACTGTCTCTTCCTGTTGTGTCCTCAGTGGAGTTGCTCTTTCAAGAGCTCATTTTGAGAAGCAGCCGCCCTCCAATCTCCGCAAGTCCAACTTCTTCCACTTTGTCCTGGCGCTCTATGACAGACACGGCCAACCTGTGGAGGTGGAGAGGACTGCGTTTGTGGACTTTGTTGAGCATGACAAGGTGTGCGGGTGCATCTGAATCTTTTTAATGATGTATATTTGAGTCTATGTGTCACCAAATCACTGCGTAGCTTATCCATCTTTACAGTGAAATTTCTAAAGCCTTACACCAGTCACCTAAAGCAATATTTGCTGAAACAACAACATATTAGTAATCTACAGTATTTCAGATGTAACCAGGTGCTCAACTTGATCTCCCACATCCTCAGTAAAGCCAAGCATATTGAACAGCTGACAGCTACATGTTTACACAAGCTTTACCCTCAATGAGCTGATGATGTGGGATTGAAAAAGAATATCTAATGACTAATTAGCAGCTTGCCTCATTAGGAGGACATCACTACTTTTTAAAATGCAAATTATGCTTGCTCCTGTTAAGTTATACAGTGAACTAATCATCAAAGTCTCTTTTCCTTCATGCCCCCCCCCCTACTCTAAACACTGCTGTAGGGGGGGGGTTGAATTCCTCAGGTTGGACAAGACCAAAATTAGAAAGAGACTGAGAGGGAGCCTTATGCCCAGTGTTGAGAGATGCTTTTGCCTTGTGGTGAGGGTAGCATGAGTCTCCTAAACTGGCAACAACTCTCCTCTGTGAGAAAGACAAGACGACTACATCCTGTCAACTGAAGTTCAAACATAGTTTTACTCTGAATGTCAGGGAGGGAGGGAGAGGGCGGGCGGCAGTGCTAATGCCAGGGCTGAAAGCTGTCAGTGTGTTCCACTGAGTTCATTTTCTGCATGGTTACCCTGGCATCTGTTTTTGCTTTGTAATTATGCAGAGGTAGAGCGATGGCACGGCAAAAATAAATGTTCCTCTGTGTATATTTACAAAACTTATGAAGCCAGGCATCAATCTATCTCCTGATATTGAGTTCTGAGTTGTGTTAACTCCCAACTTATCTTCATGCATCTTAATTTCTTCTTCTTCTTCTTTCCCTCCTTACAACTGTTTCCCTTTTCCCAGTTTCTCTAAATCCCCCCCAACCTCCTCATTCTCTCTCCTCCTTTCTTGCTCTCGTCTCTGTGATGCCAGCCTCCTGGGTTATTGGACCAGAGAGCATTCCTTTGAGACCACTTAGAAAGACCAGTAGAGGTAGAGGAAGAGAAAGAAAAGGGGGGAAACGAGAGACAGAGAGGGGGAGAGAAGGAAGAAGTGAGAGGGTAGTGGAGAGCCTGGGGGAAGGAGGGATAACGGAAAGGAAGTTTTTCTGTCAAGGTCGACTGCTGCTCAGTCTCACATACAGTACTTTCCACTCCCTGAAACACACACACACACATGAACATATAACCGTGCCTATACTACCTTGTTGCAGCGAGGACCATTGAATTTGATCTCAACGTTTTAGTAGTTCATATCAGACATTATAGTTCAACCTCTACAAAGAACATCCGACTCAAGGTTAAGCGCTAGGCTTATGAACGAAACATGGGGTCCCACATGGGTTTTGAGCCTATAACCCTCTGATCTCAACGCTGCTCCCAGGGAAGGGCAAGCTGCAGGATTAAGAGAGACTCACTGTGCTTAACATTGCGACGAGATGCCCAGCTGGACTTATCTGTGCCCCCAACATGCTTAACTGCATTTGTCTGTCTGTCTGTCCTCTCTTTCCAAGGAGCAGACGGGAGAAAAGACCAACAACGGCACTCACTACAAGCTGCAGCTCCTCTACAGCAATGGTGAGTAGACCCCTCAACCTTAGAGGTGTCTAATTTGATCATTCAGACGACGACGCTGAGCCCTGTGTATAACAGGAGTTGAGAAAGGTTACCAGTGACACCAGTGCTCTAACACGACATGCACCTTTCCACTTAAGTAATCATTCTCCCCTGCCTTACCTCGCCTCTCCTCTCTGAGCTTATAAATTACCTCCCACTCGTCGTCTAATCACTGGGTTTGTACAACTCAGCGTTCAGCTCTTCGAAAAGTCACTTCTGGGCTCTTGTATGGGGAAATGAGGTACATGTTGCCACCCCAAACCCCCTCCTCCATCAACCCCCCCCCCCTCCCGCCCCCCCCCAATCCTCCAACCCCCCATGGTGCTTCCACATCAGATCGGGGATACACAGAGAAATTTGGTTCCCATGAGCCACCGCTGCCCCTACTCTGCCATCGCAGTGGCACCCATGGGAGAGAAGATAAAAGACATGTTCCAGAGCAACCCCCTCATACACACATTCACACACATGAACATGCAAGCACACCAAAAGCACTTCCTCTACATCCCCTCCTCTCATCCCCCTTCCCCCAAGCGATATCAAAGGCATCTCAATCGAGACTTTGATGAGAGGAACACATTTTAAAAGCGATACTCTCCAAAGTCTCTCTAAAAAAAAAATAAAAAAATCCTGGTGTAATGCACTCTTTTCTCAAGTCTCAATTCATTACATGTTGTTTCCCTCTCTTGAGTGATTTACAGTAGAGGCTTCGACGCATCTGGAGGTTCAGGTGTTTCTGGAAGTCTAACACTTGATTACAATAGAGGCAAGAAGCTACGCAAAGACCACACTTGCTTTTCAATTAACCACGTCAAACTTTGTTTCTCATGCTGATCGGTTGCTATTTTACCTGTTGACGTGTGACTGTAATCTCTGGCCACTCAATTAAACTTTGGGAATAAGTCAAGATTTAACATAGAAATAACCACAAAAGGAAGACTTTGACAAGTCGTGAGAATATGGTTGTAAATTCTGGCCTCAAAGCAGAACATGACTAATAATCATCAAACATCAAATAACTCTCAATCCCCTCAGAAACCATCAGAGAGAAAATATGAGCTGCATGCCAATCTTATTCCTCCATGTTGGCTGGACAGAGTTCAATGCTTTTTTTCTGAGAGATTGTCCAGAGTTTGAGGGGAAAAAAAAAAAGATTTATGTCATAAATCTTTCCATTTTATTTTGAGAATCCTCCGCGCTATGTACTCTTTATCAGCTGGTTAGAGTAGACTGAAGTGCAGTTTCAGTTGCTAAGAATTGATTTATTTAGTATTTCGCAAATAGGTGCAAGTGAATCAGCCTTAATTTACTGTTGTCTAGTGATGCAGAAGTTATCTGCACAAAATCAATACAGTCTTTTTCCAGCTTGATCTTTCCTCTATTCTCAGTTTCCATTTATCTAAGGTTCCATTGGAAACGGGCCACTGGAAATTAGCAGCAGCTATAAATGCTGTGATGCATTGCATTGGATAATTGCTATGCAATTCTCTATGTATATTGTATCTGTCTCTACCAAATAAACATCAAAATGAAAATGAAACATTGTTTCAAAAAAGCTTTTTATGCTTTTCTTTGTGCAGGAGTTCGTACAGAGCAGGATCTTTACGCACGACTTATCGACTCTGTCACTAAACAGGTTGGTAAACTCAAGTCTTCTTGAGGGGATTCAGTCTTCAACTATGTAAGCATGTTTACAATGAAGTGTAATTGATTTTACATGGAACTGAATCTGTCCCATTGCACCTTATTTCCTCCTCACAGCCCATATCGTATGAAGGACAAAACAAGAATCCTGAAATGTGCAGAGTTCTGCTCACACATGAGGTTATGTGCAGGTGAGTCTTACACACACACACACACACACATACACACACACACACACACACACACATTCAAATCTTGATCCAGAGGGACGAAATCCAAATATCCATTACTCTCCTTCACTATGCTTTGTCTCAGTCAGCTTGAAATGTGGTTTTTTGGATGTCGCTTGGGGCTCTACTTTTTGAAAATGAGTCTGTGGTTGAACTGTAAGTCTAGCCTGTCTGTCAGCATCCTTGTTACAGTGGTAGCCCCCCACTGCTTTCTGCTGTAACGCAGCATGTCCCTGGCCAGCTCCTGTTTCTTCTTGGAGCTCCATGTTCTCCGGCCTGGAGTATTGCAGCCAGACCTCAGCTGACATCACCAGACACACTTAAGAGGAAAAAACTTGCCTTTCGCTCAACAAAATGTAACTCCAGCTCTTCTGTTTAGCTGAGACAGCATGTTTGAACTTTGTCAACATGTGATGATAAATGTTGTGGTGTATGTGCGGTGTTACAGTCAGAGAGTTGTTGAAAAAGCCCAGTCAATTTGAAAAATCTATCCTTATGGTCCAGTACTGTTGACCAAAGAGTTTTAAGAAAAAAGGTAACCACAGGGTTGTGGATGGAGAAGAGAGCGGTCTGGAAGTGGGGCAGTGACCCAGGATTTGAGGGCAGCAGGGGGAAGGATAGGGGGCTGGGACATGGGGAGAGGGGCTAAGACGGAGTGGGCTTTGCCATTGTGTAGCCAGCAGATGCCCGAATGTGACTCACAGCTGGCTAATAACAGAGCCGAAGAGGCAGAGGGCAAGCGTCACAGCTGGGGAGTGAGGCCGTCTGACAGGGGGGCGGAGGGGGGCAGGGCAGGGCCAAGCTGGGACACGAGAGGGGTGAGGCGAGGTGTAGGGGTGGCAGATGGTTAGGGGTGGGGGCACTTTTGTTATGCAGTGAAGGGGATTTTGGTGGGGAGGTGGGGGGGGGCTGGGTGGCCAGCAGGCTCCTCGGACAGGACTGCTGACGAATGGTAGGATGTTATGGGACGGTGTGTGTGTGTGCGTGCGCAATGAAGCTGCATGGGGGTTGAGTTTGATTTCGAAATCAATGTGACAGATTGCCTGGCTGGCTTTTCACTTTTGAATGGTCTCTCACTGTTTGTAGGGTGTGTTGTTGTACCTTTTCTTCCTCTTCTATTCTTTTGTCTATTCTTCCCCTCCCCTCTCATGCCTCCTTTGTGTGCTCCTGGATCTTGGCCGACTGCGGGGCAGAATAGTCTGGGCCCGTGGATGTGGATGGGCCAGACAAATGATGGCTCCTCCTGTTTAATTTGTTGTTTCCCCCCTCCCTCCTCCACTGACTTTTTCCTCTTGTTGTATTTTCTGCCCACTCAGCCGCTGTTGTGAGAAGAAAAGTTGCGGCAACCGAAATGAGACGCCCTCTGACCCAGTCATCATTGACAGGTAATGAGATCAAACCATGTTCCACACAGTGTCCACCACCTCAAACAAACACCTCTTCATCCCTTTATGTGTTCAGATTGCCCTTTCTTTGTGTCTGCGCACATACACACTCACACACAGTGACAGAGTTGACTTGGTGTAAAGACCAAGATCCTGAGCTGAGATCTCACCAATCAGCCAGTAAAAATAGAGTCTGTAGTGAGAGGAGTAGATGCTTCAGCTACAATGTATACATGCATAGATGTATATCTACAGTATATGTTAATGTCTGATATGTGTTCATAGTAGTTTCTACCATGTCCGTTTACACTGCATCAATGCAAGGAAGCAGTAATATACAGTACATAGTATCTGTGTCCATGTCTGTCTCCCATGTGTTTCTGTCTGCGTTCAGTTTTCTGTTTATCTGTTGATCTGTCTCCAGCCTTCTGGGATCTGTTTCAGTTTGGTCACTCATTACCAGCCAGCGTAGCACCTGAAACCGCCAAAAGCATAGATATCCTTTTATCAGAAGCATGTGGATCTTTCAGGCTCACATATGTAGTGAATGTTCACCCTGACAGCCAGTTATCAGGCTTAAAGGTAGATGACCCACTGCTGTAATCAGCGTGTGTGAGGACCTTCACGTCTGAGGGATTTCAGAGGTCTCACACTGTCTGCCTGGCATTAACCAGTGTGATGAATGCTCATAAGCAGACCGCATGTGAAATACTTTCTCTGTGATGTCATAGACACAACTCTCATCACCTCCCTCCTCTCTTCTCCTCTCCTCTCCTCTCCTCTCCTCTCCTCTCCTCTCCTCTCATCTCCTCTCCTCTCCTCTCCTCTTCTCTCCTTCCTTCTCCCCTTCTATCCTTCTCCCCCTACAATTGTCTGTCTAGAAAACATTCACTTCATATATGTCAAGGACCCTTTTCTTTCCCCTCCTCAGTTCAAGCTGGCTGGCTGTTGACAGTATGTCTCAAAGGATCTCTGCTGAAGATAGTTTTCATATAACGGAAAAATTGGGCTGTTGTCTTTTGAATTTTCCCAGAATACCTTGGAGCAGCTGCTTTTCTCATTTGCCATAGCGCATTACTCTTCCAATAACCCCCTCCACACCCCTTTATACTTCCTTCTAACATGGCTAAACCTCTTCGAAATTTGTTTGTAAGTAGCTTGGCGTAGTGCTGGTGAGGAAAGAGCAATCTATATCTCTTTGTGACTCCTTGTGTGTGTGTGCGTGCAGGCTGGTGTGAGGCTGCGAGGATTGATTTAAATGGAATCATTGACCTACTGTACTCTCTAATCACACTGGGCATATCCCATCCTGATGGGGGCTTCTCCCTCTTGACTGGCCCGCGAAATCCTCTCCTCAGGGAGCGGACTATTAGCAGGCAGTTAATTTCTGATAAGCCAATGGAATTTTGCGTGCCCTTTTATTCCACCTCATGTGCACTTTCTCATTTTGCTCTGTGTATGTACACCACACGCTGAAAAAGTGAGAAAGTCAAAAGATTGACAGGGTAAGATGTGTGTGCATGTTCTGAGCATGTTAACGCTGTTTGTGTGCACACAAACGGATGTATATTTTCAAGCGCGTGTGGATCCTTGCACGTTTATTTATGTATGTGTATGAATGTATGTGCGATTGTCTATGTGTCTCTGTGACCCCTACTCTGACCTTTTCCTCAGTCACTGCTTGGGTCTTAAATTATTCATGTGTGTGTCTGTGTGTGTGCAGCCTACGTGCATGTGTGTGCAGTTGTGTGTGTGTGTGTGTGTGTGTGTGTGGAGGAGGCAGTCTGTTTCTGTGGCTCCAGTAATCAGCCTCCTGCTCCCAGCCCCAACACCTGTTCTCCAATTAACATGCAGCGTGCTGGGGCCCACTCACTCCTATTGCCCAGCCACTGCTTTCTACTCTTTTTCTTCCCCCTTTTCTCTTTTTTCTCTCAGTCTCAGCCCCTCGCTCCCTTGGTGCCCGCCTTAGCTCGTATCGGTGCTTCTGCACACCCCTCTCGCTCTTCTTGTCTCTTGCTGCCTCACATGCTCCTACTGTGCACTTGCTACTTCACTCCCTATTGCTTAATTCACCCGCTCCTCTTCTTTTTCCTTTACGTTACCATCTCCTCCACGCACCACCCCCCACCCCCTGCCTCCCTTTCCTTTAGCCTGTCTAATTTTGCCATAATTAGGCGGTGTCATTAGGACACCTACCCAAGCACAAGGGAGTTTGCAATTCCCCAAACGGCCCAAACCCCCTCTTTTCTAATCTCCTTTCCATATTGTTTCAGTTTTCTCTCCCCCTTCTCCTGCTGCTGCTGTTGCTGCAACCCCCCCTCCCATTCTCCCTAATCCCGATTTGAGTGAAAGGAGAGAGAGGAGATCACAGCTGATCCATAAGGAGGGGTGAAGGGATTGAGGGTGGAGGGACCGAGGGATGAAGAGGGCAAGGGCAGTCGTTGACAAAGAGATGACTCTTAAGTTGCCTATGGGAGTGAATTATCTAATACCCCACTGCCTGCTGTGTCTAATAGTTTTACAATTGTCTAATATTAGCACTGGTGAACTGTTATACTCACAGGCCTGATTTGACTTCTCTATTTGGAGAATGTCACTTATCTTTGATTGATGGACTGGTTTGCCCACTGATTGGTTGGATGATTGATCAATAGACAGATAGATAGATTGATTCCTCTGGGCTTATCACCATAAATCTTCACTAACTCTTCAAACTCATGTCTTCCTAAAAATGAATGTTCTGGCTACTTTGAGTTTATTTTGAGTCACATGTATATTTGGCCTTTATACACTATATATATTTTATATTGTATGGGAACTGTTGTACAGTTAGTGCTAAAACAATTAGTGGATCAATGGGTTGGTCGATTGACCAAGATTTTGATAATCAATTGATTGAAAAAGGTCGCTTATCAAGCAAAAAAGTGATTTGCTCCAAAATAAAAATCTGTTGCTTTTCTCAATTTTATACCTTTGAATTTTAATTTATTAACCCTATCTATAATAATCATATCGATAAAATGAAAAGTATAATCATCCCTACGTACAATACTGGTATTTTTCACTCATCTATGATTCGTTTACTGTGAAAAGCTCCACTACTCTGGGAAGTTCTCCATCCAGATCAGTAAATGGCGGTATTATTGCCATGCTGACCTTTGACCTCTGAGAAACTATATTGGTTCTGGGCCAAAGCTGGCCTCTGTATTTATGAGTGAACCATGGGTTTACAATGGAGACAAGCAGATGTCAGTATTAGTATTAGTAAGAAAGGACTGTGCGGTATGGATGGGAGGGGTCAGTGCTCAGCGGGTGTGCGTGCTTTTATATTTGGCTAAAAAGCAGAGATCAATAGTTGGTCATAAGGAGTGTGTGGAGGGATCCATCGTAAGGCAAGAGCCTTGTGGGGTGGGGATGGAGGGGGGTGGAGGTGATCAATGGCAAGCACTATCTCACTAATTGATCGTGTTTCTAAGAGGGGTCTTTTTTAACAAGCCAGCGCTCAGAGAAAAGAAGAATAATCAATAGGAATTTTCCAATGTTGTCAATATGGCTCCTCCCTCCCCCAGACTCAAAATGAGCTCACAAAGACTCATATTCATTTGATTTTTGAAAACCAAATTTAAAAACAAAACCTTCATTTAGCATTTTTCTGTTATCTCTGACTTTTAAAGGGCTAATTTTGCTCCCTGACTTTTTAATTTTACTAACAATCATTAGTTGTCGTAGGCGATGGCTTGACTTCAGACGCTTGGCTCCAAGAGGAATCCATTACTCTTAATCTTAGGTTGTGGGTTGTATTGATCCGTTTGTAGTCTTGGTTCTAGTTATGTGCATGTACCACAGGTTTGTTTTCAACTAGTCAGTGCGGCCTTTTTTCCCCACAGTCCTAATCAATGTTTAGCTTTAGTTTCAACTTAATTAGAAAATTCCCTAGTTGAATGTTTAATATTGCAGTTATTATTTGTTAATTCCACATAGTTATATCGAAGCATATTTTTCCTGCAAAAAGACATCTTAAAGTATCTTAAACACAGAGTCTCAGTTCGGCAGTGCAGTAAAACTGTACCCGTCTTTATAGTTCTTTACGGATTAAAACTGTCTGGACAGTTTGACAATAAACTATTCAGATATCATTTGTTGCTGTATGTAAATGTCTAGTCTCAGCCACTGTGGTGTCTCAGAGAGGCAGTCTAGTCTGACCATCTGTTTCAATGTTAGTCTGTCCACCTGCTTGTGCCTGCCTGTCTTAAACTAATTTTTTTTAAAAAGGAACTCTATGCAATGAAGCAGGCCATTTCCCTTTGTGCTTCTGAATGGCATTTTTTCTTGCCATCTACCTGTTTTCTCAGCAGGCCATATAGTTTCTCCATGTACTTGTAATGGTGGAGAACACTGGCCTCGTCATTCTTCAGCTGTAGCCAAAAAGAAAATACAAGCTGCAAGTCTTTGGGAAAGGAACATTAAACTATCAGCCAAAGAATAAATGCAGCAACATTTTTTGGACTGTGTCAGGGGTCGAATTCTTCCCCTTTCCCAGATGCATACTTAAGTACTGCCGCCAAGTCGCCCTGTTAGGTCATCATATATGCACATGAGAGTTTTATGTGTGAGACAACAATGTCATTTTAGTAGATTGTTTCTCATACTCCCAGTTTAAGATTCTCCTTTAGCTGTAAAAGTGATTCTCTCTCTGCTGATACTGGCATGCTGTGACTGTACTACCTTTTCTATCACACTGTTTAAAGATGGCTTTTCTGAAGGTTGGCCAAGAGGTGAAAATTCAAAGGATCACTGCTATGATTGGGGCGATTCCTAAATTACAGAAATCATTTCCATAATAAAGCATCCTACTTATCGCCTTGCCAAGAAATAATGACAATCCAGAGAAATATATTTGAGCTAATAATTTTCCTGTTTCGGGATGAAATATATCGAAACAGGATGTTAATGTGAGACCTCAGAAGTAGCTGAGAGAGGCCGACTGCAAAGTGGGCTCTGACAATAACCATTGAGGATCATTTCCCTCATCCATCATCCAACTGCATTTTTTTGGATGTGCATTTTTTTTCCCTCTCCATTCCAGCCTTTGGCCGTAGAAAGGGCAGCTGGCAAAGTTGTTGCAAATGGACACTTAAAGATGAACCAGGGCAATACAGAGATATACTGTGTACTTCTCTCATGTGAGCAATAATGAATGATGAGCTGCCCTGAAGAAAATAATGGATGAGGTGGAGGCAGGGAAATTCACTTAGTTCGGTGTTATGGTGTTTTTCTGCACCCCTCAGACTGAATCGTTACACTTATAATATCATGACCCCTTACTGAGTCGTCATTATTATTATTATTATTATTTTTTTACATTTGTTAGTTTACTTCCTGGTGTGTAGTATACATTTCACCAATTGTAATTAAACATTACTGTAGCGTGAAATATGTTGCTATGGTAGCCTGGAGTTTAAAATACATTACGCACTATGTTTAAGTCCATAATGAATACCTTTCAGCCAATCAGAAACTAGTATTTTGTATTGCCATTTTATATTGATGTTACATACAGTACAGCATACTAGCCTTGGTATAAGCAAACTCAGATTTACAGTTACTTGAAGTCTCTCTGGAAAGCAAGAGTTGTTGGACTGCGCTCACGATCATACACATCAAATTGATTCAGACATTAATATGTATGCATAAATTACCTGTCTGTCACATACACACACACACACACATACACACACACGCATACATGCACAGAGACAAAGTCGGACACACCAGTCCCTTCAGTCCGCTGTCACAGGTCTCTCCCTGGTGGGCTAGTACTGGACAGTCCCTCCAGACCCCCTGTCAGTGAGCCCCTCAGGCAGGGGGCCAGGCAGCGTGGCGACAGGGCCCTGAGGCTCCAGTGCACACCGCCTCACACAGTGGAGCGGCACACAGGCTGGACCACTGAGCAGCTGGCACAGGACCATGGGGATGGCTCCTCCCTTGGGGCAATACAAGGGGGAGAATGACACAAAGACAGACAGGGAGAGACGATACAATGTCTAGAATATCAAATTCACTGACAGGTACTGCCTGAAACAGTGAGAGCCTCACTCAGAGTTAGATGGGTGAAAATTAGTTCAGGGACCTTTTGTGAGGCTCAAGCTTTTTGCAATGTGGTCTCACGTGAACTGGGACGATCCTGGACTCCAGTGTGCACAGGAAGTGTATAATGAGTCGTAGGTTATGAGCTGAGTTTGTGTTTTGTCACCTTTGCTCTGCTTCGGCCAGTGTTGGCTGTCGTGGCTTGAACCCTGACACGAGGAGTAGGCCCGGTTTGTTTTCTTTGAGAGCCTACAGAGGGGGCAGTCGGAAACAGAGAGCAGCACAGAAATGTTTTGACAGGAAATGGGAGACTACCAATGGCCTAATGTGGAGGAACAGTGGGGGAACTTGGAGTGGGTGGGATGCAGAGGGGACAGAGGGGGGAAATTAGAAGTTTTGAGTTGCAGCTCAGTGGCACTCTGAAAGGCCTCGCGCTCTCAGAGTAGCTGGGGCAAACCCTCCCATTTGTCTGGCCACTAATAGGGTTCACCTTTGGTTGAGCAGTGTAGAGATTAAGTAGGGGCACTCAGAGGATCAGAAGGGGGCAGATTAGAATGATTTAAAGGGTACTTCAGATCGCAAGCAAGTGAGCGAGTGTGTGGTTATGCCTGTGTATGACTTTAGATTTGCCTGTGTGTGGGTTTATTTTTCATGTGAAATTCCTGCAGTTGCCATTTATTTTGCAAGGGGATCTTGTGGTCAGTGTAATCAGGATCTCATGTGTTTGTGTGTGTGTGTGTGTGTTTGTGTATGTGTGTGGACCAGGTATTCCTGGTCACACACACACACACACACACACACACACACACACACACACACACACACGTGGGGATGTAAATCTGTCTATGTCATTTTGTGGGTGCTCGTCTCCCTTATGGGGACAAAAAGCAAGTCCTCTTTAAGTAAATCATCAATTTTAGGGTGAAGACTTGGTTTAAAGTTAAGGTTAGTTTAAGGTTGTGTTAAGGTTAGGGTTAGGTATGTGGTGGTTATAGGATAAGTCTCCAGGAAATGAATATCAGTGTAATGTCCTCTGAAGTGATGGAAACATGACTGTGTGATTATATGTGTGTGTGTGTGTGTGTGTGTGTGTGTGTGTGTGTGTGTGTGTGTGCGTGTGTATGTGTGTGTGTGTGTTTGTGTGTGTGGAGTCAGAGGCCAGTTAGCAGTGGTATTTAGGAACAAGGGCTGTTTTCTTTAGCTTGATGCTGCTGCTGTGGGTGGAGCTGTGAGGATGTGTGTGTGTGTGTGTGTGTGTGTGTGTGTGTGTGTGTGTTTGTATATGTCCGGTCATCCTCCTCTGTGAAGGTCTTAAATTTCACTAATGACTTAACAATGCCCCCTGGTGCTCTGGCCGGCCCCGCAAGCCACCTTGTTTGTTTGTTTGTCTGTTTATCTGGAACCAGGACAGACTATACCTCTCAGGAGTCCGATTTCGCTGAAATTCCCCCACCTTTCACTTTTCAAAAACATTTCCTAACACTAATATTTATACATCTGCAGGATTTCTTAAATAACATTTGATTAAGTATCCCTATCGGCTAATGCCTGAGGCAATAGCTATTCTTCCTGTAGTCCATGGAAAAAAGAATTGTGCAGATTCAGTTTTCGTACAACAGATCTACATTTTGAAACACTTCTACAGGCATTTTAATTACACAATGTTGATATAAGCAAGATGATATGGTATAGACAGAGCGTGGGATAGACTTCTCCACTGAATTGCAGCATATAAAGTTAAAGCAAAGCGGGAATCATGACTGGCTCATCTGCTCTCATGGTGGCTGAATCATTTATGCAACCGACGTGTTTTCCTCATCATGGAGGGAAAATATAAGTTAAAGGAAAACAGAAACAGCTATTTAACATTTGTAATGCCACTTTAATCTTTTTGATGTGTCTATATGTGTGTGTGTGTAATAGTCCTGATGAATCTGTCAGGGCTGAGGGCAGGGGGTGTTGTGACTGCTGACAGGCTCCCAGCAGGCATGCTGAGAGCCCCAACAGTCTGCGTGCCCTCCCTCCAGTCCCCCTACCACCCGGCTCCCCTTTTCCTCTCCCAGTCCTCGACTCCACACATTTGCTGTGTATTAGCCACGGACAGTAAATTACAGCACCCTGGACCTCTGAGCAATTCCATTCCCATCTCTTCACACGTTCCTCCTCTCTCTCCCTCCCTACAGCACCATTATCCAGCTCACCTTCTCTGCGTCTGTCTATCTTCCTCCTTTCTCTCATTTTGATCTGTTTTCTTTCCACTGTCTGTCATATTCGTCCTGGCTCTTAGACTCCCTCAACCCTGTCAGATTTCTCTCCCCCTGTCTGTCTTTCTCTCACTTCTGTTATACTTCTCATCCTCCGTTCTTCTATTGTGTCACGCTACACAGCGTTCCCTCCCTTACACATCCCCTTCGCTCCCCCTTTACTTTCTTACAAGCAGGTCCCTGTTGTCTAGGCTTCACAGGTTTCTCAGCCGCTTCTCTCTCTCTCTCTCTTGTCCTCCTTCCTATCCCTCTCTCCCGCCCTCTCCTTCCCTCTCCCGCTTTGCTCCCCCCCCCCTCTCTCTTTCTGGAAACAGATGTTGTTTGTCAGATCTTATCATTACTGGCTAATTAAGAAGACATCTCTTCTCCTTCTGTTGTTGCTTCTCTTTCCTCTCCTCTCCCTCGCGGTGGCATCCATCCCAGATTCATTGTTCTTCTCTGAGAAAGGTTCGGGTCGAGCTTTGATATACACATGTTATTGGTAAATCTGATTAGTGGCTGATTGATTGAAAAAGCAAGATTAGTGTTAGTGTATTGCAGATGACCTTCTGGTATGTTTGAAATCTATTCAGCTGCAGAGTGTGCTCCGTGTCTCCATTTGACAGTTATGAGAGTATATTTTGAATCCTTGTCCCTCAGGACACACCAAGCATGCTGGGAGAGGTCAGGCCACTGATGGGACTTCTATTCCCTGTCCTGGTTGTGAATTCATGTTCTCCTGACTCTGAATATCTATCCATATCCTTCTATTTGGCAGACTGACCGCAGTCCCATGTGGCCAAGCTTTGTATGCAATCTATGCTTTTGGCCAAGCTTGGGAGACTGAAACATTAATTCATTTTAAATTGTTAAAATGCACATTTAGCAGCTAGCGAGAAGCTATGCAGTATAACACTTTAGCACCCAGGGGAAACCTCGTTGAAACACTCGAGTAGCTCTTGTGTACCCTTCCCATCATTCCACCTTCCTCCTCTCATCCCTCTTTTCCTCTCAGTTCCACCGTGCCTCAGTCACTTTTGCGGTGGCAAGCCTGAAGGTTTTACAGCACTACCAAGCTCTATAAATCAGCGCTAGTGGTTTAAATGTTTGGCTTTGTCACAGTTCTCAAGTTTAGAGGCGGGGTGGGCCAGGTCTGAGGTTGCAGGGGTGAAGCCAGCCTGGGAGGCAACGGAGGAGAGGCCAGAGGGGCACAGCCAATCCACCAGGCAAATTTATAAAGAGCTGAGCTCCCCCATGTGCTTGTTGTCTACCTGGAGTCATTCTGCTTGCTGGTAGGGCTTGGTATCATTTAATATTTTCAGCACCAACACCAAAATGCTCTTTTTGATACCTTGCTTACATTTTTCTACAAACCCTAGAAGCCAAAATTGGCAAAAGTAAGATTTAAATCAGTACTTATTAAATAAGACCACCAATCTGATCAGGCATTTAATGCCAGCTTTTTCAGCACTCAGTGCTCTGGACACATTTGTGGCAGCACCAAAAAAGTATTTTGAAAGTAGTTTGAAACCCAGCCATACTGATAAAAAAACAGATATTTCACTGGGCTGTTTTGAGGTGTGTGTCTGTATGTGGGTGTAAGTAAGTGTAAGTTTAAACTTTCCCAACTCAACCTTGATACTGCACTGGTATTGGTGTCACATCAAGAAAAGTGACATGTCTTTAATGGTTTAATCCATGACTGGATCTGCATTGTATTACAAAAGACTAACATGGAGTCACTTTGGCTGAATGACATTTGCTGGTGAAAGACGAGTGAAGCTGATGCCAGAGATATCCCTGTATGTTTTAGGAGGGAGGTGGGGGGGTTGTGTGGACTAGGAGGCTGGTGTGAAAGGTCCTGTGGTGGTATGCGACAGAGGGGGTATCAGTTCGTGGAGGGTTTTCTGTGCCCCATTAGCAGTGTCAAAGGTCATGTGCCCCGGGTGTTAACCCTGGTGACCAGTCTAGCTTCCAGTCTGCCAGGGGACCTGGGTCCAGGGGTATTTATTACTACCCCCCTCCTCACCTCCCCCAAACATAGCTCTCCCCACGGAGGAAAACAAAACACCTCTATCCCTCCCCCTCAGCCTTTCCTCGGCCTGGGTACATGTACTAATTGGATGCATATCCATACACTGATGCATGACGACCCATCTGTAGATTTGTGCCTTGGCGTGAAATATTCTTAGGTCAACACTGGTTTATCCAAATCCTAGCCCATGGGCGTGAGCTGCAGCATGTTTTTGGCCCTTTACTACATGTTTTATTAAAAATCAGCAAGCACATACATGCATATGACTTTTAGACATTTGTTTTTAAGGCATCAGTTTTGCTAATTTGTATCATTTTGAATGATTGATTGTGCACACATGGTTTGCTTGCAAGTCAGTATTTGTCTTTACGTATTTTTCTGTGAACTCATGCATGTGTGTGTGGTTTGCGCTGCCCGTGCGCACGCGTGACATATGCATGCATATGTGCACGTATATGGGCCTGCTGTATGAGTTAGTGCTCTCAGTGTGTGAGTGTGGCAGAGGAAGGCCCTCAGCATGTCAGTATGTTTTAATGCTTCACATCTGGTTTCCTAATTTTCCTCCCTCCCTCCCGGCCCTCCCCTCAGCTCCCCTCCACCACGATGTCAGGACACTGTTTTGTTTTTTCTGGGTGATGTGGGGGGGGTGGTGGTGGTGGAGGGGATGTCTGATGAGTGATGGCCCTGAATACAGGACGTCAACAGTCTCCCTCTCTCTTCCTCTGTCTTTGCCTCTTCTCTTCTTCATCTTTCTGTTGTTCGATCTCTTCTTATTTCCTACAATTTATATGAGTAGTTACATATATGAAGAGGATGAAGAGGAGTAGCTTTTTCAGTCTGCCCCTCTGTCCTTATTCCTCTCTGCATCGTTGCTTGTGTTTGCAGCAGGGCATCTAGATGTTTGCTTAAAAAAAAATTATGACAATCTCCTCCTCTTCATTCTTTTCAGTAAGTTTTTCTTTCCATATTTTTGTATTGCAGCACACATTTGTCATCTTTGGTGCAGTAACCCAATTGGAAGGCTAAAGCCAAAAAAAGGAGATGACTGGAGTGGAGAAAGTTTTATATTTGTGCTGCTAACTAACTTGAACTCTGCGTTAAAGCCTTTTGCATCACATGCTTCAAGAGCCACTGCTAGTAAACCTTCATTTACAATGAGCACAGAGGGTGATGTGTTTTATGTCTATGTGAAAAGGCAGTTTATGTCAACAATGATTAGTGCTGATGAATGCCTACGAACATTTTTGTTAGAGGTCCTGTGCTGCTTAGGTGCTCCCTTCATGATTAAGGCCATATGTAAAGTGTAGAGTGTAACACTCATGTGTAACAGATGCCGCAATGGACAGAAACGTGAAACTGAGGGACCACACTGAGGAGTGAAAAATTTACAAAAAAACAAGATCTTTTCTATTGTTTTTTGTGTCACGACATACTGGTTGATTGTTGAACTAGTTTTAGTTAAGCAAGTTGTCACCATTGGGATAGTCGCCGCATGCTGCGAGGCCTGTGTTTAGTCTTGGGAACTGAAGCAGATGCAGACAAAAGGGATCGGAGGCCTTGACAGAGATGCAGAAGTGAAGACAGAAAAGAAAAAACAGACTCCCTGCGGTTCCAGTGTGGAAAATGATCCCAAGGTTTAGGACTCGGGTCTATGTTTTGTTTGTGTTTCCTGGTTAAGTGTGTCTGTGGAGGTTAGATGTTGTGGAAGATGTAACTTGTTTTCAATTGCTGACCATTGCAAACTGTGTGAAATTCAATCACTTTTTAAATTTGATATCAATCTCAGACATCAAAAATAATTTTTGTGTCATATTTGTTGGTAATGTTATGCCAACGGAAGCTTTTTTTTTTTTTGTATCAAGGTTTGGTCACAGTCAGTACACAGTCACAGTCACAGTCTTTCTGTCAATCTTTTCCAAATTGACTTGCTACTTTTTTCACTTGAAGAAAAAAAGATACATTATTAAGGACATGTATGACAGTTTCAACTTTGAAACAGGCTCTGCGTTATCTTTATTTGTACTATGTTACTCACTTGTGTTAATCAAACAGATCCTCTACTGTACACAATGCTTATGGAATAGAATATTCTGTAAATGTGCAGAACAAAGCACACATTAAATATAAACACACTAAAGCTAGCAGAGCTCTTTGAAAATAGCCTTTCTCTGCGATTTCCCTGTGACACGAAGATCACCTCCAATTCTTTGCATGTTCTCCTCATCTCTTCCCTGTGGATGGGGAGGTGTGTGGGTGTATTACATTACCAAAACAAAAACAAACAACAGCAATATTAAACTTTTGCAACCACAATAGAGGAGGGGATAAAAAACAGAGGGTCCTCGACTTCTTATTAATTATGCAAGATTAGTCTAATTATAATTCAGCAAATGAATGTGTGGCAGAAGGTGCGAGGCGACGGGGCTGGGAGATTTGCATGTTAAGTGGGCAGGGGGAAGCGGCTAATGCATGCTAATATATGCGTCAATGTCTCGCTTTAATTTCAGCATTTGCAGCTGTGTGCGTCCGAACTGAGGGGGGGTGAAAAGTTGACTCAATGGGTTTTTGGGAGGGGGGCAAAGGTGGGGGTGTCAGTGTATTAGAGTGTGCATGCATGCATGTGAATGTGTGTTTCTGCGTATGTGTGTGAGGCATCTGGTGTCATACAAACAAGGAATGATGAGAAGAAGTCAACAAACAAGGTCAAGAACCCTCAGAAAGTGCACAAAGCCTGAGATGGATGTAAGCAACCTCTCAATTAATGATTTCACTATCTGAGGCATCATTGCAGAGTTTTATCATGGCTGTCAGTCAAATGAGTGATGACTGCTGGTTAGACTTTAAACCAAAACTATGGTCCATGTGCTATTATGAATTACCTCCTTATATATACCCTTATAGCCTTTAAAAATAAGCCATAATGTAAGAATCATTGCCCAGGATAAAATGTACATTCTCTATGACCCTCAAAGGAGGCAGTAAAATAAAACAGAACATGATTATAGCCCTCGTCATGGTCAGGAAACTATAACTGTATACTGTATATTTCCTTTTACACTGTATACGTAGTGATTTTAAATCACGTTAAACTAACAAAGTCATAATGTCTAGAAGGCAAATATAAGAAAGGATGACAAAGTCAGTCATCAATGAGGAAAGAAATGGAAGAAGGAAGCAGGGAGAAACGCAGATGTGCCCTTTTACATGTTTCCACTGTAAAATGAGGGCGAGTTCAACTTAAAAGTTGGAGGTCCGAACTATCACTGATCTCTGCCAACAACAATATTGATTGTCCTCCGACGAAATAGCTCAAATCAAGAAATATTGGACACACTGTTGGAACTGAGAGCTAGTTGCAAGCCAGGTCCCGTTCACAAGGGAGGAAGCTGGAGAGAGTGATGGAAGAATTGTGAGTAAAAGCTGACAGAATGAGGGAGAGATTAGTATTCGATGGGAGGGTTCAGGGCTGTGGGGCCAATATGAAGTTCCTCTCCAAACAACATCTCTCCATTAAGATGACTTATATTTGCAGAGAGTGCAGTGTGGGTGGGATTGGAGCTACCCATGTAGCCCAAAAACCACTGCCTCCCTCTGCAGCATTTTTCTTCTGCACTGTTGTTGTTTGTTTAATTGGAACATTAGTGGATGTGTTTTTCATAGGAAAGACAGAGCTGTGTTCTCTGTGAAGTGGGCATCTGGTTTGATAGCTATATATTTGCCAATTGCCATAATTATATCATAACCCCACATCATTTCCAAGCTCATTTCTCTTCTCTTTTGTTTTAACATGCTTCTTCTGCCTAATTTCTCTTCTCCGTGAGATTTGTGTGGATCTTCTCATCCTCCACTGCACCTGCCCCCTTCATATATTTTCCTGCATCTCACCTTGCCAAGTCTCTCTCCTCCCTCCTCTCTGTATTTCAGTGATGGAATGTGTTCTTGTTGTTGCTTTCTCTTTCCCATCGCTGTCTTTGCCTCTCAGCATGGGGACTTTGGGATTGCGGCAGAGCTGCGTTGCCATGGCAGCGGGCTGTGTTGCCGAACTGTGTACACCTGGGATTTGGAGTCTCTCTCCGTAGTCTCCCTCTCTCCTATTTATTCCACCTTTCTCTCAGGTTTTCTTTGGTGTAACAGAGGCTATCAGCACCCCTCTCTCTCTCTGTCTTTATCTTCGTCTCCACAGTCTATCACTCTCAAAAGTAAACTCACATACATAATGAGACACATATACTTGAAAACAAATTTCATGTCCATACCAGTGCCTACGCCTCTATCACTACCTTCCTCTTTCCACCTCCTCATTTTACTTTCTCTGTAGTCGTCTCTACTTCATTTCCCTCTCCGTTCCCATGTGGGGGTTCAAATACGGCATTGCGGGATACCACGAGTCCCCTGAGTCCGCTGGCATACATCACTGTCTCCAGTTTACTTTGAAACACAGTAGTGCTTTTCACTGGACTGTGCTTCAAATTCTCATCACTTGATTTAAAGTGCAATAGCATTGACTTTAATACTAAACTAAACAGCCGGGATTGATGTCAGAGTTGTAATCCTATAGATGTGCACGCACATACCCGCACACATCATCCACAAAACCTGTCTCTGAAAAATAATTAACATCTCCTTTGACTGTTAGTGTCATTCTGGGTAGCAAATAATCATATACATGATTCTTTCATGTGATTTCTTAGTTGCTGACGTACAAACATATGTCCCTTTATTTACCTTTGCAGGTTCTTCTTGAAGTTTTTCCTGAAATGCAACCAGAATTGTCTGAAGACAGCAGGAAACCCGAGGGATATGAGGAGATTTCAGGTACGAATAGATGGAGAGAAAAAATGCGTGCCTGTGAATGTGTGCTTGTGTGTGAGTAGAAAGAGGTAACGTGATAACATGTGGCACTGAATGTGAAAAAAAATATAAGAAAACAAAGATTTCACGGTCAAGTAAAAACACACCACCTTCACGCCCTCCCATTTGAATTAATTATTTTACAATTATTTTCTTATCCAATCTGTATACATGGAGTTTACACCAATTTTCAATGAATTGCCCAATATCAAGAGACATAGAAGAAGTAGTTAAAGTTTAAAATCAATAAGTCAGAGAGACGGAAAGACAAACGAAAGGAGTTAGATATGTGGGAGACTTGGTGGTGGGGTGCAGGAAATAGGTTGAGGTGTTTCAGGAAGTTGTCAAGAATTGAGTGATTGGCTCCAGATGGGGGAGGTCATGCTCCGTGACCCAGGAAGTGGTCACAGGGGACACTCCCGCCTCACTTCCTCTGCCGTCTTTCAGCACCAGCGGCCCCTGTCTGGCATTCTCCTTCTCCTAGCTAACCCTGTCCCTTTCCCTTCTCTGAGCTCCCCCTGTCTTCCACCATGTTTGCTTTAGCTCCTACGATGTGACACATGCTGAGAAGTTATGAGCACACAGGCGCTCCAAGACTCTCATCTCTGGGTTAAAAGGTGATCAGAGCTGGACAGGAGTCGGCTGCTTGATCGATAATTTACAGTTATTTTTCTTTAGGTTCCCCTCCCTCTCCAGCACCTATAGCACATATGCTTTTTTCTCCTTTTCTCTCCTATGTTCCTTCACCTGCAAAATTACTGCCATGTGTTTATTTCAAAGTGAGCGTATGGTTTTATCTTTGCTGTCTGATTTTCTATGAATTTTGAAATATTTATGGTAAAAAAAATAAAATACCTTTTTCTCACTGACCCATTCCCTCTAACTCTCATAAACATGTTCATAAACACACAATTATTATCACTTTAAGAAATAGTATCACATCAACACTCCTTAATATCCAAAGAGAAAAAAACTACATGTCCTCTCATTAATTATATATGTGTCATCCATGCGGGGCAGATGTGGGAAGGAACACACACATGCTGTGGCCAGAAAATCAAATTAGGGCCACTATATATCATCCACTACTTTAACGGCCGGCTAAAATGGGAGATTTGGTCCATATGTTTGGTGTCATTGAAGGATCAGGAGGAGACAACGATGAGCCTGCTCCATGCTGTATGAATCAAAAAGTTAGGCAAGAGGCAGTGGAGAGGCCATATGGAGGCCTGATGGAGGAGTGGAGGGGTGTATGAGCGGTGTCATCACCAGAATGCAGACACATTATGAAGATCCCATTGATGTCACATACCTATTGAGAAATATTACTATCACCTGTATGCCGAAACAAATTGTTGCTCAGGGATTTTGCTGTTGTAACCGGAGATTGTGACTCGCAGCGTGCTGTCCAAGTCGTGCACATACACTCATGTATCTTTCTCTTGGCTTTTTTCCTCTCCTTTCAGGTGGTCTTGTCCAGCACTGTAAGTGTGGACGGCCACGTCCTAGCAGTGTCTGACAACATGTTCGTCCACAACAACTCAAAACACGGTCGGAGAGCTCGCAGACTGGAGCCAGGAGAGTCAGCTGAGAATACCATGGAATATGGTGAGACATTGACACTACAACACTACAATGTCACACCTCATTTATCTTTTCTATTTCACTACATGTCTGCTTCATCATTCACACTCATAGTCACAGTCATAGAACATACTGATCCAAGGAACTCTTCAGCAGCAGGTACTTGAGTTGCCTAATGTCCATTCATAATCACCATGATATATCAAACATAACCGGTGATGCTATTGAGGTCATTAACTGAGCAAATTAATGCATTATTTAAATACTTGTCTTCACATACAACATAGATAATATCTTATCTTATATCCATATGTTTAAGCATGAAGAGCACAATTTAATATAGGCAAGAACATTTCCATCAGTAGTCACATTTATCTCTGAACCAAGAAACACACATTACATTTCCCTGTGCAGTGGTGGAAAGTAACTAAACGTAGTACATTTACTCAAGTACTCTTGTCTCAAGTACAGCTTTAAGGTTATGTGCTTTTAAACTTTTCTGATGAATATTTTCAATACAAAACATATGTTGGACTTATAAAATATGAGACACTGTTGTAGAATTAACTACCCAGTAGTATATCAGTAGATCAGAACAGCTCTACAAAATAATAACAATATAGCTTATGTACTACTAATAATACATTAATGTAATATTTATAATAACACAACACTCACAGGGCTATTTTTTGCGTGTTAGTACTTTTACTTTTGATCCTTTAAGCACATTTTGCTGTAATATTTCTGTGTTAAGATTTAAATACAAGACTTTTACTTGTAGTGGAGTATTTTAACACTGATGTATTGCTGCTTTTGCTGAAGTAAAAGATTTGAATATTTCTTCCACATCTGTACCTGAAATTTTTATTCATATTTCATCGCTTTCAGGTCATGTGACTTCTTGACCTGTATTTGATATGGATTTTTTCCTATCTAACATCCTGTTCTTTGTGGTGTTATTCATGGACAAAAGCCAAATCATGGATATATCACGGCCTGAACAGTGCCTTGGAAGTTGTTTTTCATGAACCTTCCAAGCATTCCTCCAGAGACAGATGCACACTCTATCCTCTCTTTTTTTCAATAGTTGTAGATCCTGCACTGAATCCCTCGGAGTAACTCTTGCTTTGCTCTCCTGTCTAGCGACCCCGTGTATCAAAGCCATCAGCCCCAGCGAGGGCTGGACCACTGGCGGGGCCATGGTCATTGTTATTGGGGAGAACTTCTTTGATGGGCTGCAGGTGGTGTTTGGCAGCATGCTGGTGTGGAGTGAGGTAGGCATTGTCTTCAAGACATCTCACTAATGATACCGTTTCTTAGAATATTTTGAAATGATATATATAGCATATGGCTTGTCTCATTATTTAGATGATTTATGGAGAGTCTACACAAATTAATCTTTCCACAGTAATATGTTAGCCTAAATATTTACAAGGCGCGGGGGGAATCATTTATTGCTATTGTATGACACGATTTCTGTGCTGTTCCTTCAGCTGATCACGCCGCACGCCATCCGTGTCCAGACACCCCCTCGCCACATTCCTGGGGTCGTGGAGGTCACACTGTCTTATAAATCTAAACAGTTTTGCAAGGGAGCACCCGGACGCTTCATCTACACAGGTGAGTAGAAAATACATCATATAGTTTTTTACACTTAACAATGAAGCTTTTTAAATATGAGCTTTTGATGACCTGCGACTGAGGATTGATGTGTTATATGTTTGTTTTTTATTTTATTTTAGCTCTGAATGAGCCAACTATAGACTATGGTTTCCAGCGTCTTCAGAAGGTCATTCCCCGACATCCTGGTGACCCAGAGAAACTAGCCAAGGTGAGAGACTCCTAAATGAAAGACCACACTTTGTACTGACCGCACTCTGATTTTTTCAGGAACTGTGCAAGCTACAGTCTAAAATTTTAATGTAATAAATTTTCATTTGCAGGAAATCCTCTTGAAGAGAGCAGCAGATCTTGTGGAGGCCCTGTACGGAAATCCACACAGTAATCAGGTAAGCAGCTGCAGGCAGCTGTTCATTTCACTTCAGTAAGGTATGAAAATTAAGTTGCGGGGATTTGAAACCTGCTAAAGATAGGTCATCCAATGCTGTGAATATTTAGTTGACCAATATTTAGTTGTTATTTGTCAAAATATTGTTTTTGCATTTTGGAGTTTCTTAGAAGACCTAGAAGACCCTAGAAGAATGCACCGGCATTGAGGAGTTTGTTGTTGAAATTATTGGCAGTCAATGGACTAAAATATACAAGATTAGGTCACACATTCAGCTTTTGAGATTGACAAATGTTGACCAGTAAACAGTCAGGCCACAGGTATAATCACGGAGATATCATCTTAACAGCCTAACAAAACTGAATTATTAACTGGCCTCTCTCTGTATTTGTAACTTAACTGTTGCATTGTTTTATCTCCTGTAGGACATGTTGCTGAAACGTGCAGCTGACATTGCTGAGGCACTCTACAGCGTTCCCCGTCCTCACAGTCAGCTGCAGGCGCTGCCCAGCTCACCAGCTCACGGCAGTGTCATGGGTCTGGGCTCCTATCCTTCCCAGTTAGGCGTCAGCATCGGAGAGCCAGGGCAGAGCAGCCAAGGTGAGCAGAATGAGTCATAAATTGTGCACTACTTCAGTTTTGCTACTAATTAAGCTCAGATCTGACTGAACATTCTCGTTTCTCCTCCAGGTTACATTAGAAACTCCAGCAGCTTGTCTCCAAGGGGTTACCCCTCAGCCTCCACTCCTCAGCAATCAAGCTACGGGGGCAGTGGGGGGATGACTGGAGGTTATGGGACAGTTCCCATGACCAGTCTAGGAGTTCCTGGCTCTCCCGGTTTCAGCAGTACCTCCCCCACAGGCTCTCCCTACAGTAAGAACTTATGTGCTTTCTAAATGTGCATATTTGTGCGCTAACTTAGCATGGCTGAGTCTGTTGTGATATTCAGATGTGAGACTGATTGTTGCTCTCTATTCCGCAGTAATGCCCTCCAGCCCTACCATACCAGGAAGCTCCAGCTCTTCATCGTCTCTCTTGCCTTTCTCCTCCTTCCCGTCTGCTGCTAAACAGAAGAGTGCTTTTGCTCCCGTCCTCAGGCCCCAGGGTTCTCCCTCCCCTGCCTGCCCCGCCTCAGGGGGGAACAGCTTCAGAGGTAGCCATCCAACTCACTATCTGACCCCCCTCTCTGAACTTACGAATGCAGTCTAACCCCTTGTACTAACCACACGAAAGCTTTGACTGAACAAGACAGAAAAAAAAGTTGCTGGATGTACTGTACATTAATGCAAGACCTGATTGATTAGAATCATAGATTTTGCATATTTTTTTCTCTCCAGCGATGACGGGCCTGGTTGTTCCCCCGATGTAGCAAAGCACCCACCCCAATCTGCCCCAGACCACTGCTTCACTTAGCCCCTCTTTTGGCACTCAGAGGGCAGGGAGAATGGAAAATTGATCAATAGTGACCATGTGTAACTTCACTCCCTGAGCACCCCCCACCCCCCCACTTTCCCCCCGCCATTTCTTAGTCTCCTTTTCATCCAGGTGGATGAACAGGATTGGCTATGAAAATGTCCCAAAGACCAGCCATCTACTCCAGAGGCAGAGGAGATTACTTCACCCACAGACAGACAATGCTACTTAGCTAACAGCACCAGACTGGACCCTATACCGCTGTGTGTGTCATGAAGCGTTTTTTAAAGGAAACAGAGGAAGAGCTGCTCCTAAAATCACCTCAACCTTCGAAAGCATCTGTATTTACCTCTGGCCTACTGTCACATGCAGTATTCGATTCTTCCAACACCTGCCCAAACCTTGGCCAGAGACGTACGGGACGCGTTGTGAGAGCACTGAACGTTGTTGGATGATGGACAACTCTGATATTATGTTGCAGTTCTAAAAAGCAGGGTGCTATTTGTCTGTGTATGGACACCTTAAACGGCATGTGTGTACACTGTCTGTGAGTTAGCGAGAGGTTTTTTTGTAGTAGACTTTTTGAAGACGATTTACATTCCAGAAAAATAGACCCTTTATTTTTTGTTCTGATCTCTACGGTTTTACAAGGGAGAATTCTTTGTCTCAAGGGTTATTACTAAAGGAATTCATATATTGATTTATTTAAGAACAAGCAATTTAACTTATTATAGTTAGTTTAGGGAATAATATAAACGTGTTTTTATAAAGTGGTCCTTTTTCCAACTGTTGATGAAATTAAGTTATCTCAACAATGCCATTATAATTGATAATTGATTAAAAGTGATGGATTTCGCTGTGGAGAAGATAAACTACAGCTGTTTGGAATAAAACATCCCCAGTTTGCAGTTTCTTGCATAACAAAATCTTAATGTTATGCTCACAGTTAAAGAAGGTTATTGTCCTTGTGTAAAGGAAAAATGTTAGTTAGCCTTATCCTTTTTAATTTCACGTGTAATGCATGCTTTGTCACACCAATGCCCTGTTATTTCATTCCACATTGCAAATTTGAAACGATATTATTATAACATAAAGATTTTAAGTTTCATTTTAAATGGTTAAACAGAGTACAGGTTCCTAGTCACTATGCAGTACAGTAAATGAAAGCACAAACTGCTCAATAGAAGAGAACAGGGCGTACTAAATGTTCATCAACCCATATCATGCTGTTCTTATTCATTGATTTTTTTGCCACCACAAAACAAACTTCATTCTCAGGATGTGAAAACAAAGAACACAAAGAGTAGATGACATTTGAACATTTGTTTTTAGAGTTTGGTTAACTTTATTTATTTAAAAATTATTAGCAATTTAATACTATGTTTTTGAAGCCATCTTTCTTTGAAACGGTACAAAACATGGTGCAAATGTGATTTGTATATCTCAAGGTGTAATTATATTTTGTGCTCCAAATAAAACAAATAAGCAAAAAGTCACTAACCTTGGTTTTACTTGTGTTGGTTCTTACATCAAGCATAAATCTGCAGTGGTTTCTTTTTTACATGTATGTTGTTAACCTGCAGAAACAGAGTTACATTGTTAGTATTTTCACGCACACTGTTATCTTTCAAATTTCTTGGACATTACCAGGCTGCACATCTCGAGGTTGTGCTGAATCTATTTTTGACTGCGCCCATCACCTGTATGCTTGCGCAGCTTGCTACACTGTTTTGTATACATAGCTGATGAGCCGCAGCATCTTAATTGTGATGCGAGCATTAAAGACTGAGTAGAGCATGTCAAGATAAACAACAACACTCCCCCCATCTCTCTCCTCTCCAATAAACCTGCTTTTCTCTGAGGACCAAGCCTCTGGGGGCCCGAGTGAGAACCACATGAGTCTCCCTCCAGCATGGCCTCCTCCTCTCTGTCTCTTTCTCTCTCTTAAAACCCATACACGCATTGGCATGTGCCTCACTGTTCCCTTGTTTTTTCAGTCTTTGTTTGGTACAGCTTCATCCCGTCTTTCTTTCTCTCCTCTCTTTTGCTCCCCTGAAATGGCCCTTCTCTGCTAATGTAATTAGCACTGGTAAAGAAGGGCAGTTAATTACCCACTCTATTTTGATCGGGTAATTAATGTTATGCCAGGAAACAGCAACTGTTTCATTAACATAGCGCTCAAAGCAGTGAGGGGGCAGGGTAGCACCCGGTGGATGCGTGTCTGTGTGTGTGTTTCTATGATTCATGTATGGACAAACAGTGTACCAACAACTCTGACAGTGAGAGACATGTGGACTTCAAACGGCTGCTAACTCTGTTTGTGATCTGACCCCACCAGCAAGTCACTGTTTCTCTCTGTGCTGTCTTTGTCACCATCAAGTGGCACTTGTCAAAAAAAGCTCAGGCTGCTGCTGCTTCCTCCTCATCTCTCCTTCTCGCTCTCTCTCTCTCTCTCTCTCTCTCTCTCTCTCTCTCTCTTTTGATATGCTGTTAATTTGACAAGTTAAAGTCAGCTTTGTTGCCAGCACCTCAGCATTCATCTTGTTGAGTGCTCCTTCTGCCCAGTGGTGCAGGAGCCATATGCTCCTCTTCCACATGACTGTTTTGTTTTTGTGGCGGCATTGGTGCCATTTACTGTCTTCTGATCACAGTTTGGATAAAGACAGCATGAGATGCCACCTGCCACCAAGTCGTTCCACATCACACTATATGCACAGCTTCAAAAGAACTCCTGGGCGTACGAGAGCAAAAACCATGTCATCTTTCATTATTGATACTGCTAAAGGACTGATGAGCTTCCATATTTAAGTTACAGTATTGTCTTCCTTAAATAGAGGGAGCATATAGCACAAAATACACCCTTCCCCTCTTCTCTCTCAAGGGATATGTTTGTGTTTATATACCCAATTAGCCCTCTGGCCACAGCATGGCCATGTATTAGCCCCGGGTGTATGTAGTGTCTGTGTGTGTGTATGTAAAATACAATGCACCCCTTTCTCATTTGAGGCATAATTTCAGGGGTGTGCGTCGCTTATTAGGCAGTCTGAGGCAGAGCTTGACAGGGGTGGCCCAATGTTTTGTCAAATAGATTGGTAGATTGGCTTCCACACACCCAGCCAGTGTCCTTTGCCTTTGGCCCGTCAGTAAACCTGCATTGTTGCCCATTAGACCACTGGACCCCGATTCCTTTTTACAAAATGAATCCCCCACCCCTTCTGCCATTCCCTTGGGTGTCAGTAGAGTGGGGTGGCAGATGGGACAGACACAGAGCTGCCCCATGAGACCAACCCCCCAACAAAATTACACACACATGTAAACACACACAGGCACATAGACATATAGGTGCACACACGCTCAGACATGCATGCATGCACATATGCATAAGCACAACACACACACACACACACACAGTCATGTTTTCATCACTTCAGAGGACCTTACACACTGACTGACATTTATTTTCCTGGAGACTTAACCATAACTACCACATGCCTAACCCTTACCCTAACCAAAACATAACCCTAAACTTACCTTAACTTTAAACCAAGTCTTTACCCTAAAATTAATGAGATTTACGTCCCCACAACGTGAGGAATACCTGATCCACACTCACACACACATACACACACATAGCAGCAGCAGCAGCAACACATAGCTCCCCTGCCCCCAGACACAAACCTCATCTGTCAGCCTGCTGCTTTTGTCCAGAGCACAGAGTATGTTCTGTGAACACAGAGTGACGTCTCTGTCCCTGCCTCTCAATCTGTGCTGTGTGTACCTGTGTGTTTGTGTGTGTGTGTGTGTGTGTGTGTGTGTGTGTGTGTGAGACAGAGAAAGAGAGACGCAGAGAGAGAGATGCACAGTAATCATGGGGTAAGGTGTAAGTAAACTGAGCACCCAATACAATCTAGAAGCCATTAATTATGTCCACTTAAAACTATGCTTAAGTTTTATAATATGAGATACATTAAATTCATTTTAATTAGGTAAATTTGAAGGCCCCAGTAGTCAGTAATTTGATGTATATTCACATACATAAAAGAGGATGTTAGAAATTCTACATTTTTGTGTTTCCCATCTGATAATAGAGCACACCTTTTAGTTCTTTGTTTACTTATACTAATGCACACAATTCAGTTGAATTAACAATGTGACGAAACAGATGGGACATTAACAGCATTTAAAAAAAAACATACACTTTAAGTTAGTCTACAGTTTGGCTTATTAAAGACCTGTCTTTGAATGTGGGAGTGGTAGCAGTTTCCAAACTTGTGTTTTGAGTTTTATGATGGTGGTGACTCTTATGTTTACATTTGGATCACATATTTTACCTTTTTGTGGCCTGTTGAACAAATATGCCAACAGGAGACCTACCCTTAAGATTAAATAACTGTATTCTTGATGTTTCAGTACATTTTTACTTATAGTCATTATGTTATAATGAACATTAATTGTATTTACCTGTGAGTTTCTTCTGTGGTATCACTTTCCTTTCATATTTCTCGGTTCTGTCTTGTTAATTTACAAAACATCAGGTTTCTCATTATAAAATACGCACTATGCAGAATGTACAGTAGGATAGATCTTTTGTCGTTAGAAAAGACTTTTTATGTCACGATCTTTCTCCTACTCTGGGTCTAATATTGACAATTAGCCAGATTAGATGTAATTTGGGCCGAACGCACGTATTGGCTGTTTGTGCGCGCGGCGGTGTGAGGTGAGAAGGCTTCGCGCTGGTGATTAATTACAGCCAGGCCGCGTGACAGAGGTAGGAGCTCTCCCAGTGCTGTCTGCAGCCGACATGGAGGGAAATCCAGCCTGGCTAATTGACCCGGCTTCTGTAAGGCCATCCATCAACCGTGGCCCGAGTGGCCCCGTAAGAAACACATTATTCAGAGGTAAGTTAGTTAACCAACTAGCGCTCCACCATTCATTAATGGTATTAGCTTCTCTTCTGTCGGTCTCTGCAAGCGAGCCTTTCGTGGAAATGTACTGTTCACCAAATGGAATTAATAGGCAACACATCCAGTATCAAGCTTGTGGAAAGTATTATGTCTTGATTGATGTTTCCATGATTTATAACCCGCGTGGCCTTGAGGTACAGCCAAGGCAGCCAGGCCCAGAGTAAACAGAAAACACGCCCATCTGAAGTCTTTTCTCATGTTTTTTGGAACATCAAACCAGTTTTTGTGTGACATCAGCCTGTCTTGATCTCAGTGCGTTAGTATGTTTTTTTTATTACAGAAACAATTAATTAAAGTCTTAAAAAAGTCATGTCTTTGACAGATTTTCAACTGCTTCCAGAGAAAATAAAATTTTCAGCACTAATTTGATTAACTTTTTATGCAATTGTTTGGAAAGCAAGGAAATGCTTCTTTCCTCCTTAAAGTGGAGGAGTTTGTCTTTTGATGGATTTTCTCTGAAGAGAGAAACCCAAGTACTCTTAACATGAGATGAAGCTGATTTGCTATACTGATCTTTTAGTCAAAGCCCCATCAAAAACATAATTATAGTAAAAAAGCTGACCCTACCAATGTGGAAATTAGCAATTTTTTTTTAGAGGGATTTCTATTCCTTCATTGATGTAACCATAAAAATTTTCTTCTCACCCTGTCATTAAAACCGTTACTGCACATCAGCCTGTGTGTTAACTGTCAGTCTTGTCTGTTTTAGATTTCTTTCCTCTCTTTTGCGAACCCAGATTGAATAGGAGAGACAGGCAGTGTCCAGATCAGCTGTCAGAACAGAGTCTGGGTGGTGCGGTTTAGCCTCGGGTCTCTGCTCTTCACACCTGGTCAGGGCCCACATGTGCTTTCACTCGCTTTCTCCTCGAACCATTCCTCCAGATATCTGGAGATATATGGAGACATATGTTAGAGTCAGCGAGCAGAAGAAATGATTTCTCATCCCCAGAAGGTGACTTGTCATACTGGAGTCTCTCCCCAAATATCTGCCCTTTTTTCCCCCCTGCGAGTGTTACGGAGAGTAATTGCACCTGGGTCACATCTAGTTGTCACAGTTGACCCTTTGCCAGTGATGAAGTTATAGCTGTGTGTGTGTGTGTGTGTGTGTGGGGGGGGGGGGGGTTAACAGATGTGAGTTGTCTTCAAACTAAAATATATACAATATATCTTCAGACTTAAAATGACAACTTTTTTTTAGTGATTTGCTAATTTTAAAGGGTGCACCAGTGCTGTTAATGTTCATCCTCAATCATGCAAACTGTGTGTGTGTGTGAGGCAGCCCCATAGCGCCACCTACCTGTGAAAGAGAACAGGCTTCATTTTTCTTTCCCCTTAATCTGAAGTGTTCACACTACAATCATCTGCACTAAAAGAAGCAGCAAATGTACTGTTTTTTTTCCAGAGACAGTATTTTTCTCACCAAGATTCGTCTCAAGTAGCTTAATTTGTATTCATATGTGAATCTGTATGTTGAATTCTGTCCTATCCAGCAGTGTAGTTGTGGCATGCTGGTGGTAGCAACACTGTGACAACAAGCACAAACAACTGTTTTATATGTCTTTCTGTCCTCTGTATACCAGCATGCATAAATATGCAGGAGGATATCTAATCAAATAAATCCATTCATTAGGAGAGCTGCTGGTATTTTTGCTTTTGCATTAATTACATAGTCATTACCATATCAATTAGAGAAATCAGAGATCATGTAATTAAGGTTTAACCAAAAGCACCTGCTGCCTCGGAGCTGTGTTGTGGTTTGTGTGTTTGTGTGCGTGTGTGTGTGCTTCAGTCCTAATCTAATCTCTGGCCTTTGACAGGACTCTCCCTCATCAATCCTGAGCTGTCGGAATTCAGCTTTTTTTTTTGTTTTGTATTGTTTTTGTTTATAGGGGTGGGTGGGTGGTGGCGGTGTTTTGGAGGTGGGCGTCCTGAGAAATGTTGTCATGGCGATCAAATTGATTGGCAGGGACGCCTGATTAGAAAGGAAGAATAGGAGACAGGTGGAAGGAGGCGGGCTGTACATCCAAAGGAACAGATTGGGACAAAGTGAGGACTCGCTGGGTGTCACGAGGGGAGTCACTGTCTGTTTTGGCTCCGGTTACACCTTGTAAAAGATAACCAGTAATTACTATAACGGCCCACAGAGTGTATTCAGTATTCTGAGCTTTTCAGGATTTGAAACAATATCGCCAGATGTTCTTGTATTTGGCTTTAATGTAATTAAACAGAATCAAGCTTAAGGGATATTTCTGAAACTTGCTGCAGTGACAGAGCGGCACTGACAAGTTTCAAGCAGTTATTTTTCTGCCAAGGTGAGGCATGGTGGCCCTGACTGTGGAGTGAGGATGTAAGGAGGGAGTGTTTTGTGGGGTAGGTTGGCCACCTGTGGGGAAAAGATGGATGGAGCTGAGAGGAGGATGGAATAATTCTTTAAATGAAGGGGTCAGAGGAAACCATGTGTAAGGAATCTATGGAAAAGAAACATACAGAGGAAAAGAGAAGAGGAATGAGAGGAGGGAGGAGTGAGGGGAAGGGAATGGGACTCTGGGGGATGAGTCTCAAATGTTTGTGGCCTCCTCCCCTGCACTTCCTGTTCCATTTCCTTCTCATTTCTCCTTCTTTTGTCTTTCACTCTCCCTGACATCTTAGCTTTTTTCCTGCTTAAGGTCAACCCCACACCTACATGTCCACACCAGGGCCCATTGCTTTCCCCTCTGTTAATTTGAAATGTTACGAGAAAAAACAAATTGAGAAAGAGAAACTCATTATTATGATCATATATAATCCTTGGTGGTTTTTTCTGTTTCAGCTCACAAACTACAAATCTTATTTATAGCTTACAAACACTTTTAATTTCAGTTGACCATTGCTGGAGCTCATAGTAAGCTTTAATATGTATTTCCCATCTTCTATGGAACCATTGTTTTATAAAAATAGAATTGCAGAGACATAAACCTAATAGTTTAATCACATTTTATTTCACAGTTACATTATTGTCACAGAGAATTGCAGTTATAGGCAGAGACAGTTTCAAAAACATGTCCCTTGTTGGACAATTTAAGTGGTTGTGGAAAAGTCCAAGATTCAGCACTTGAAAGTTCTTTTAAACACAAGAAACAGAAGATTTCTGTCACAAATTGGTTTTAAGTGTTTGCAAGTTGATTTTCACACCATATGAGCATGAGCTAAAAGCTGTCAGGAAGGCAATAAATCAGTCTAAAACTGGTATGCTTTGGAGAAATGCCACACAAATATAATGTAAAGTAAATATAATTTTTAGTAGTTTGGATTAAACCATTCACCAAGTCCTCTAAGGTCAGTGATTTAGCTTTAACACTGGCCCTCCAACACATATGTAACTGTTCATTTGTACCTGCAGGGATTTTGTTCCCTGATCAGACAAATTTCAAGTTTACATCATCTTTTCTTGCATGTGCCATCTAAGCACTTAGATGGCACATGCCTTCCAGGGACTCTGCATTATTGATTTTAAATTTCAACATCTCTGGTTATTTTACTTGATTAGTAAAGAAGTTACAACATCAAAAAATATCATCTCACCAAAAATAGTATGTTTCTCACAATGAGAACGTTTAACTGCTGCATTTATTTATTTTTTTTACATCTTTTCAGTCAACGCTTTCATAACCCTGGAGTTCCTGAGTTTAGAGTACAGCCAAAGAGCAGCAGGGGGATTTACTCTGACATACAGTAGATAGACAACCACTGACAAGGAAAGACAAAAGATATAAAGAAAAATGCTTTACATGGAATTAATCACATTTTGTAATAATTACAACCATGAGTTGACTATCAATCAGAGAGGCTCAGACAGTGTTACTCAGCACTTCAATCTGATCGATGAAACACAGATGTTGTTTTTTGAGTCATGTGCACTGAGGGGCCACTAGATGGCAGAAGTGTCCCTCAGCTGATGAAGCTCCATTTGTCCATCATGCACACAGTTTACCTTTCATCTACTAAACCATCTCCTAATCTTCTCAGTGTTTATTCATTGGTCAGGTGCTATGTGAAAAAATGCTTCAGAAACCAGATATTAAATCAGTTATTTTGTGTCTTCATAGAGAGTTTTTTTGTCTTTGTAGAACTGGTCTCCAGAGGTTTTTAATCGCTGATTGTAGTTTGTTGATAAGCCAGTATGAGAGACAAATCAGTGCCACTGTTCTCCCATCTGACAGCACTGAGAAAGCTTTGACTGTGTTCTCTAATGACAGTTTGCCTGCATTTCAGATCCTGCAGTTGTTGTACTTTACACCTCACAGATGGGAGTTTCTGTTATTATTCGTGGTTAGAGACTCACCTAAACGGTTTACAAAGATGAGCGTATTCATTATGAGGTATTTTTGTGAGTCTGATCAAGAGATGCTGCAGATTTGATTGGGCTCATCACATCTCTTCAGTGTAGTAAAAAAGATAGTGGCAGTAATGTAATTGTTTTAATCACTAGACAAGCCCCCTTTAAACAATCAATTGAGAACAAAGTATTGCTTTGCCTACACACTGCTGTGCTGTGCTTTGAAAGAGTCACTGTACACAACAGAAGTGATTGTCAATCTGCCTAAGGCCATTGTCATTCCCTGTTGGTGTGACGGCGATATTCACTGCTGACTCTGCAGCTATGAGTATATTCTGAACTGCTGTTTACAACACAGAGCTGGTGATGGTGTAGCATCAGTAACACTCATAGCATATTTACACTGAGCTCTGGTCTACATACTTCCCTAGAATCAGATGAGCCCTTTAGATGAGGTGGCAACATGCCTGAGCCGCGGCACAGTGTGCACATGATGCCTGCCCTTGGTTTGTTACCTGCCATATGGCTTTCTCAATCAGTGCTCTCTCTGCTGGTGCAGTGCCAGCAGAGAGAGAGAGAGAGAGAGAGAGAGAGAGAGAGAGAGAGAGAGAGAGAGAGAGAGAGAGAGAGAGAGAGAGAGAGAGAGAGAGAGAGAGAGAGAGAGAGAGAGAGAGAGAGAGGCAGAGAAAGAAAGACAGAGAGAGAGGGAGAGAAGGAAATAGATCTTTCTAAAGGAGCATTTCAGGTCTCCGAGCGATCCTGCTCTTTCCTCCCTCCATGCTTTATTTGCCAAATGTCAGGAGGGGAGGGATGACAGCAAAATGTCCACCAGAAATTACATTTACTGGCGGTGTACAAAATAACAAGAACACTTGAAACTATAGTTTGATTGAACACAGTAGACCTGCAACAAATATTATCTTTGTATTACTAGAG